>NW_020955364.1:1231556-1284922 GCF_003031625.1 Empidonax traillii | reverse complement strand
CTTCACCAGCCTCGCTGCTCTTCTCTGGACCCGCTCCAGCCCCTCAATGTCCTTCCTGAACTGAGGGGCCCAGAGCTGAACACAATACTCAAGGTGTGGCCTCACCAACGCAGAGTACAGGGGAAGGATCACTGCCCTGCTCCTGCTGGCCACACTGTTCTTGATGCAGGCCAGGATCCATTGGCCTTCTTGGCCACCTGGGCACACTGCTGGCTCATGTTCAGCCTCCTGTCGATCAGCACCCCCAGGTCCCTTTCTGCCTGGCTGCTCTCCAGCCACTCTGTGCCCAGCCTGTAGCGCTGCAGGGGGTTGTTGTGGCCAAAGTGCAGACCCAGCGCTTGGCCTTGTTGAACTTCATCCCATTGGAGTCAGCCCATCTCTCCAGCCTATCCAGATCCCTCTGCAGAGCCCTCCTGCCTGCCTTCCGGCAGGTCGACACTCCCTCCTAGCTTGGTGTCATCTGCCAATTTGCTGATGATGGACTCAATCCCCTCATCTAAATCATCGATAAAGATGTTAAACAGGACTGGTCCCAGCACTGATGCCTGGGGAACACCACTGGTGACCGGCTGCCAGCTGGATGCAGCCCCATTCACCAGCACTCTCTGGGCCCGGCCCTCCAGCCAGTTCCTGACCCAGCACAGAGTGCCCTGTCCAAGCCATGGGCTGCCAGCTTTTCCAGGAGTATATTATGGGAGACAGTGTCAAAGGCTTTGCTGAAGTCCAGATAGACACATCCACAGCCTTCCCCTCATCCACCAGGTGGGTCACCTGATCGTAAAAGGTGATCAGGTTGGTCAAACAGGACCTGCCCCTCCTAAACCCATGTTGACTGGGTCTGATCCCTTGTCCATCCTGTAGCTGCTGTGTGATTGCACTCAGGATGATCTGCTCCATAACTCTGCCAGGCACCGAGGTCAGGCTGACAGACCTGTAGTTACTAGGGTCAGCCTTGCATCCTTTTTTATGGATTGGGGTGATATTTGCCAACTTCCTGGGACCTCCCCAGTGAGCCAGGACTGTTGGAAGATGATGGAGAGCGGCTTGGCAAGCTCTTCTGCCAGCTCCCTCATTACCCTAGGATGGATCCCATCTGGTCCCATAGACTTGTGAGGATCCAGATGATTCAGTAAGTCACCTTCTGTTATTAATGTATTTATAGAAGGACTTTTTGTTATCCCTAACAGAAGTGGCCAATTTAACTTCAAATTGCGCTTTTTGCATCCCTGATTTTCTTTCTGCATGATCTAACTGTTTTCCTGAATTCTTCGTAAGTAGCCAGCCCTTTCTTCCATAGTTGGTAAACTCTCTTTTTATCCCTGATTTCCTTTAGAATCTCCCTGTTTAACCAAGCTGGTTGTCTTCCCCGCCAGCTTGCCTTTCAGCACACTGGTACGGCCTGTTCCTGTGCAACTTGAGGTCATTGCAGCAGCTGGAGTAGTTGGATTGGTTTGTGATTTGGGGGGGACTGGGTTTGTTTGTTTTGGGAGGAGCTGCACCAAGAAAAAATAATTAAAGTGGTAAGAAAACACAGTGAGATAATAGCCACAATTCAAGAAATGTATTATGTAATTCCTTATTTCTGAAAATATCTCCATTGGAATATTTACCACTGTCCTAAACTCACATTTAAATTCATAGGGAGATTAATAGAAAATAATGCTGTGGTTGGAAACAAGCAGCTCATCTGCTGGCTGTCTTCGTGGGGAAGGGGTCTGTGCTGACTCACCATCAGGACCCAGCCCATCGAAGAAAGACACAATTACCATGGGGAAACGTGTTTCTTATCCACACTGTCCACATTCTGTGGATTAATTAGAGATTTCATGCTCAGCAGTTGTCAAGACATATGTTTGATAGGTTTGAAAATCACTGGGCAAAACTTCTTATAGATTTGCATTGCTTTCACTGCAGGACGTGCTTAATTAACACACCGGAGGATGGTTTATTCTTTGCAAAATATGGGCCCCATCAGTGCCACTGAAAGCTCTGACATTGTGGAGCTGTGAGTCACATCAGTGAAAGCTGCCTGAGGCTGCATTTAACCTTGCGCACTGAAGCTGAAAAATAATTAATAAATATTCTCAAGTGTTATGTTTTTCCCTCCCACCAGCTCAACATCTTAATTACAAGGGAGTAGGAACAGAGAGAGCTGCTCTGTTTGTAGTTGTCTTGCCTTTCTTTGCAACCTTTCTTACCAAAAAATGCTTGTAGTCTCAGACTAAAATACTGGTAGTCATATCACCAAAGTAATCCCAGATTGTATTTACATCAAATTACATTCTCCTTTAAACTACAGATTCTGGAGGGATCACTTTTTATTCTCTGTCCAATGCCCAGGACCCTGGTCCCAGGTATAGCCTTAGGAACTATGGTAAGAAAGATAATAGTGGTAACAATAGTAATAATTCACCTACTATCATCATATGATCTCTATTCAGATATCCTAAATTCTACATGTGTTTCTGTGTCTAGTCAAAGGACAGAGCCTGAAGTGAAGGGCCCAAATGACATGATAACAGGGAAACAATAGACATAAGAACAAACATAGAATTGTGATTGTAGTTCGGTGTTTTTGTTAGTTTGGTTTAGTTGTTTTATTTATTTCTTTTTTTTTTTTTTTTTTTTTTTTTTTTTTTTTTTTTTTTTTTTTTTTTTTTTTTTTTTTTTTTTTTTTTTTAAGTGTAGTCATTGATATTGCAGGACAAATAAAACAATATCCAAAGTTTAAATAAAAAATGACAAATGATAATCATGGGACAAAAAGTAGATTTTTAGTAGAGTACCCTCCACCCCAACTCCAGGGAAATGTTGATACTTGTAGAAATGTGGAAATTTGTGAATAATCACAAATTCTACAAAGGATTAGCAAAAGATCAATGTTTTTTCTACTTACAAATCACCACATTTCTGTGCTGTCTCAAGTATAAGAATAAAAGAGAGACCAAGGAGTATAACCTGCATATAACAGCTCTAATATTAACAGATCTTGCTGCATACTTTCTACAAAAAAAAGCATGTTTTTTCATGTTATTTTGTTGGTTTGTTTGTTGTTGATTTGGTTTTCTTTTATGGAAAAGACCTTTTTTTCACAGTTATTGGTAGAAATTATTGATGGAAATTTTCATTAAAAGGCACATTGTCATGAATTTTTTACTTTGGAAAATCTCTTTGGGAATTCATAAAAAAGAGACTGTTGAAAGGTTGTATTCTACTATTGTAATCATATTGCAGGGATAGGAAGCAACTGAAATATTATTTTTTATTTCAAATTAACAATTACAGTTTCTGATCACTGAAATCTGCCATCCTGCATCAATCATTTTCGATTTTATATTGTTAAGAGTTTGACACTTGAGATGCTCACATTTTCTTTCTAAGGTCTCTATCTTATATCTCTAAATACGATCTCATTCCTTGCTTTGAAGAGCCAAGACAAGTTGTTCAAACCTCTGAATGAGGTGCCTGTAACCCTTCACAGATTGTCAGGTGGCTTCCCCCTAAATCTTTACTTAAATTAGATTGCTGTAGTGAGATGTGTGAATGCTCCCCAGTGCTCAAATATGAAGGAGATGCTTTGACAAGCAATTTCATCACAGCAAGGGGAGAGTGTCAGAAGATGCTGTGGTTGACATTAAATATCAGCTATCACTAATGACCATAAAAGCAAGGTAGATTTTTCAATATGTGTACCCTCCTGCTGCGTGATATTGGGAAGAGTGCTTGCACTGACATGATTACTAATGTAAAAACAGGAGCAGAATAAGAATGAAAAGGCTCCACGGTAAACTGAAGGCTGGAATGAAAGCCTGAAATTCAGAGGGGGTGGGACCTTGGGAGAAACATAGCTCTTTTCTGAATATCTGTGTTTTCCCACAGCCTAGAGTTCCTTTCTGAAGAAATCCTACTATAAGATTTTGTTCTCATTGGGAATAATGGAATGGATCAAGGGGTTGAGATTTTCTAGGGAAAAAACCCCACACCACTATTCAAAGTTTTAGGCATTACATGGCATGAATTCTGGGAAAAATCTCTGGTGGAAAAAGGCCTGGACTCAATGTTCTGGAAATGTATTCAATGCAAGAACAGCTTTACGCTTGCTCTGTCTGTGTGTTCTTTCCACTGTTGCACAGTCTTGCAGTTGAGACCATGGGGGGTTGACTTGGTTCTGTAGGGTTCTTTCTACTCCCTTAATGTGGAGGGAGGAGGAAATTCAACCCAATAGTTCAAGGTTTGTTATTCAGTTTAATGAATTTAGTGCTGTATTGTTTGCACACCTTGACCTAGAAATAAAATGCGGTGGCACAAGGGTCAGAGCAGTTCCCCAGGGCTCCTGTCTGGGTTCTACAAGGGAGCTCGGTCCCCAGCTCCTACTGAAGGCCACTGTGGACTGTGGGGCCAATATCAGGACATCTGGTTTAACTGTGAAACAGAGCTTGTTGGAAGGGAATGACACCTGAAATTAAGAAAGCCTGATCCAGAAACAAAACTTGCAGATACAGAGTCTTCAGTCTATGCCATTGAACTGATGATGATTTTGCAAATTATTCTAGATAAATATGATGGAAAATATTTGTGTTGCCAAAATGATGGGCAATATTATCTTGACTACAAAAGGGGAGGAGAGAATGGGCTGAAATGTAAAGGTACTTACTATGTTGGCATGCAAATTTGGTCAAGTAAATCCTGATCTCAAAGTTTTGAAATAGCAGTGATGATGTGTGAGGTCTCCAGGTTCCTGAACTTGGACTTTTTTTTAGCTTGTTGTGGTTTCCGTGCACTTAGGGCTGGCTTTGTTAACTTTTTCTCTGCCCCAGGCTAGGCTAAGGATCTCATGCAAAATAAAATCAGAGTTCATGTTGTAATCACCTGAGGTCAAGAGCTGAGTAAAGTAAAAAACACTCAGCCAAATAGTGATAGACTTTGCACTACAACCACAGTATAGGACAGTGCTGACATATTTCAGTTCTTCTTTGCTGAATCTTCATTACTTGTTTCCCACACAAGCTTAATTCAGGTATAATCTTGGAAGCAGCCTCTTTTTACACTAGTGAATAAAGATTATATGCTGCCTTGTTCTGCCTCTTCCTGATTACACCTTTCATTGATTTTATTAAATTCCTGAGTTTTGATGACAAACTATGTTTCATCATAATTCTCTGAAGGGGCCTATATCATAAGTAGATCACCAATGGTGTTGATTCGTGCCTTATCTGGAGATAAATGATTGTGGATTGTCCTGCTTATATTTAGATTTGTTCATAGGCTATTCTGAAATAAACAGTACTTATGCTTAATTTTTATTGACATTATTTTCATGTGGTTTTGAAGTTATTGTTGTTCCCTTCCCTCCCCCCCTCCCCTTTCTTTCTGAATTGATTTGTCATTCTCTGGATGGGTGTGAATTGAGGTATGAGTCACAGAAATGGAACAGTATTAGCTCATTCTTTAGTTCTCAAGCAGATCACACTTAATAGAACAATAATACATTAAGTTGGGTATTGTTCCATAGGCTAATTGCCTAATCAGATAATGTTGGGGATGTGAACTTGTAGTTGACATTAATTATCGATGCATGGACTGGTAGAAGATGGCAGTGTTTGCAGTGGAATATAAACTGATGGTTCAGTGGATTAATTAAAGCTTACGCAACTTCATGCCCTCCGCTCAATACAGTAATAATAAATGTGTATTTTTGAAAAAAGGAAAACAATATTTAGCTGTGGTTCTTTAACTGAATAGATTTTCCTGCAAGCAGAAACAGGGAGTGAAAGAAACAGTCGATTTCCCAAAAATAACTTTAGTGGTCTCCATTTGCCTCAGGCAGGCTCGTTATGGATTTAAAATAATGAGTAATTATTGTAGAGTGTATTAACAGTTCTGGAAACAGGGACTGGGTGTATTTATGTGATTTTCTTCCCAACTATTTGTAGAATCCTACCCCATTTTGCTTTATCTCTTGGTCAAATTAGTGTACATGACTTCTCCTCTTCATCTCCCCCCTGAACTATATGAGAAAACTGGGGCATCTTCCATGCAGTTTGGACACAGTTTGAATTATCTCAGCACAAAACTAAAAAAGAAAAAAAACAAAACAAAAGAATGCAACTTTTGTCTGGCGAGAACCTTAGTAAAGGCCATTCCAGCTCAGATCTGAGGGAAGAACAGATGGCCAACTTCCACCAGGAGAGTATTCTCTGCTGAGGAGACACTGACCCACTATCCTGAATAATCTGCAGTGTGTTAAGTGAAAATACTGCTCAGCAGTGCTTTCTCTGCTCTGAAAAATGTAGTTTTGCTGAGGGATGATACACAGAGCTGCAGCGCTTTGAACTTTGAGAGCTTTCTAGGAAAGTTAAGTTAGAGCCCTCCCATGCCATGCTGGTGAGGGAGAACATTTGCCAATGCTGAGGAAGTCCAAGGGGAAGGGAATACCAGAACTGTTTCCAACATCTGGATATCAGGGTGAAAGTTGTGCACAACATCTAAACTGGTTTGGGTAGCATGGCTTGTAGGAAGTAAGTTTTGAGGGGAAAAGGAGCTGGGTAAGAAATACCTTATTTCTATTACAGCCAGGTTTGCTGTGACAAATCAGCGAGGAGTGTGAGAGCGAGGCATGCTATCACATGATCTATTCATAAAGGAAGAAAAAGCAATAACTGCTCCGACACTAATGAGGTATAAAATATCTCACCTGACAGCCACCAACACGTTCAGGTCTTGATTTTTCTCTCGGCAATATGAGCTCATCCTAGATTTTATTATCTCCTGCTGGCTGTAAACTTTATCCAAGAGACAAAACCGAGACATTAGACTCTCCTTGTAAGTTATAAATAAGTTTAAAGATGCAACAGTTAAGTTTATTGTCAGTTTTTGAACTTTGGACAGTGAATATCTGATTTGGTAAGCAATAAACTCACAGTACCTGGCACTTTTATTCACACATCTCAGCTTTTGTCATTGCTGTTTTTGCATAGATCACATCTGGAATCTAGTTACCTCGGCTTTCTGCAAACCTCAATTCTTCTCCTACAGTTACCAGGGTAAATTAAGAATGGCTTTACTGAGAGTTATAAGGCACAGCTGTAAAATGATAAATTTTAAAAAAAATATAATATTTTTATTTGCATAATCTAAGTCCATAAAACCTGGTACCTCATCAGTAGGAAAGAAATTAGTGTTCCCCCAGAGTCCAGAAGAATCCCTCACAGAGATACTTCCCCTCTTATTTAACAAACAAATTTTCTTTTGATTCTTCTTTTTATTTTTTTTTTTTTTTTTTCCTGTGAAGTCCCTCTAGAAATGAAGGCTGGAGCTTCCTGAGTAACAGAGGGTATTTGGAATTCCTGTCTGTCTTACCACCTCAAATGATTTCAGTGAATTTGGATTTCTTCCCTTAGTAGTGGGATTTCCATTTCCAAACCACCTTCAATATAAAAAGTAACAAATATCATTTAGGGGAGGTGTTAACCAGATTTTTCCCTTTCTTCCTGCTTTATCTGTGGAAGGTTGAAAGCTTGTCTGGTGACATGCACCAAAGTGCATGATTTTTGGCATGGTTTAGGTACAAGAAGAGACATCCTTGTCTCTGCATCCCTAGATTCATCCCTGTGTCTTCTAACAAACCTTTGGAAAGTTCAATAGTTTTTCATGACCAAGGGCCAATGGCAAGTTTAAAACTTGAAGAAGATGCTTAAAGGACCAAAGTCTTCAGAGTTTTGTGTCATAGTGCTGAATTACTTGGAAAATATTCAGAGTACAAGAGAGCAGGAGTTATTACCATTGTGTTCTGACTCGTTGTTGCACCCATTTCTGGGCAAAGCTCTCCAGCTGTGAGAGTGCCAGTTTGATTAGTTGACTCTCCTTTTATTTTTCCATTCTGTGACACAGAGCTAGTTCTACAAAATCAATCTCAGCAAGACTTGGTGGCACTTTCCTGCTGACTCCCTGGAGTTTCATGACTTCCTTGAGGCTAAAGCTTCCTGGTGTTTCTAAATCCAGTGCTCGGTTTTAATTTTAAAATATTGTTTTTCAGAACTTCATTCAATATATTTTTCATAGATTTCACTAGTCAGAAAATGTGTTTCCACAGTAACAAATAGAGCTCTGTAATTGCCCATGCACCCTGCCATAAATCCTTCAGGTGGTGATTTTTAAAACGTGGGTAGTATAAAGACTTGGACAACTTTGCTGTTTCAAAGTAAACTTGTGGATTTTAGAGAGTCAGCCAAGATATTTCCCACTGAGTTTCCCTCAGCTGGAAATGTGAATATGTCTCTGAGACAACTCACACTCCAGATTGTTTTTTTTGTTGCTGTTGTGTTTGTGCGTCTATCGTTCCTCTTCCCTATGGTTGCACCAGTGAGACAAGTAAAATCAGGCACTGAGTAGGACTTGCAACATTGTTGGCTGGCTTTTCGCCGCCAGCAAGAGCCTCAGCAAGAGCACAGGGCAGCCAAGGAGCAGCTCTTTGCCAGCTGAGGAGCCATGGTACTGGTTGTGTCTCAGGGAGAGGAAGAGGCTGTAACCTCACCAATCTCCTCCAGACATTGTAATGTCCCCCAGTGGTGCATGTTCCCATCAAAGAGGGGTGTGACTGAGCTATGTTTATTTGTAACAAACAACCAGCAAAATGTTTGAATTTTCAACCAGATTTCATTAAACATTAGATATTAAGGCTGGACAGACCCCTGAGAAATCCTCTCGGCTCATCACAGCCTCCTTATGAGCTCCCCGTACCGCTGCTCCCATTTCAGAAAGCTCTTTCTCTGCCCTGCTGCAATGGAGCTTTCATGGTGGAGAGTCCTCGGCCTCTTCAGAGGCCTTACCCATAAGTAAAAGCAAGTTAGGGTTGTTTTTTTCCCTGCCAACATCTAACAAAAATCTTCTCTCTGCAATCGAATCAAAAGCAGTGGATTGACGGATTATTGTTTAGTTTCGTGCAAGGACAGTGTGTGATGCTTCCAGCAGGCTGGATAAAAACTGAGCAGTTCAGGATCAGCTTCCATAAGGCTGATCCATCTCAACCTTTGCTGTTCTTCTCCTGTAACAACCCAGTTAAGACATGTAACACTCAATGGGGAACCAATTGCATCTCTGCAATCAGTAGTGTGTCAGTTCTGGCAGCAGTGGCTGCACAGGGTCATCAGACAGTGATTTGTCCAGATTCAAAGGCAGGAGTCATGCTTGATTGGAGTTCCCTGCAGGGAAGCACGGTATCCCAATATCCCAGTCTCCATTGTTACTGGGTATCTCTCTCTTATACCAAGCTGCTACATTAGCCTGTCTCTCAAACCTCCTTCCTGCATGAATGGAGTTGAACCAGCTGGGAAAAGATGCTCCATATAAGGATTTGATACCAGTGTGACAGTATACACGGGAATAGCATTAAGTCTAATTTTAAGTATATTAACCTGTCTCCTGCCCTGATTACTAAAAGCCTGTCTGCATCAGTAGAATTGTTCATATCAAACAGCTACATGAAAAGCACAGAGAGTAACAAGAACAAGAAATATATGCTGGTAATCCATTTAAATGCAAATAGCTGGCTATTTGACCTGAGATGCAAATGTTGAAATATGTTCAATATTTAACTCTCAACAACAGTAGTTTAAAAAATATGTTCATATGCCACTGTGAGCAAAGTATTTCATAGTTAAATTCAATGAGTTTCAGCTGTTGCAAAGAGAAAGCAGACTTTGTTATTAGACTGCAGCACAACACTTAGATACATGCAAGTGTTTTCTCTTTTTGAACCCTCAGATCTCATTTTGCTTCCAAAATATCCAATCTTAGAAGAGGGTTGGCTGCTTCATTTAATTGGTTAATGAAGTTTTTGAAGTAGTGTCACTAAACATAAGTACTCAGTAATCATAAATTGAACTTGAAAATTGCAAGGTTATTCAATTTTTATTGTTTTATAAAATAGATAGATATTGTGTTTTATTTATCTTTTGGATTATTTCCTGTATCTATTTCATTTGTAAAAAATACTTATCTTCCACAATCCTGGAAAGTAGAATTGAGGTGAAATTATTTCATAGTCATCTGGTTCCAAGTGTTGCAACTTTAAAACAAACAAACAAAAAAAAATTGTTTTGACTGATTTTTAATAAAAATTCTATAAGGTTATTTTCACTGGACTTTTGAGACAGCCTCAGAATCTTTACATTCAAGATTTCATTTCTGAGACATTTACAAATGGTTTGACCAATTATATATTAATAAAAATTGTTTCTATTTTTTTTTTCAACTCAGCTCATAGTCTGCCACTGGATGATGAATAACTCTGAAATTTGAGTTAGTTTCTGTTTAGGGTAACTCAGCTCTAAGGAAAAAATTATGACTTAACCTAGACACTTTTTAAACTACTTCTAGATTTGGGATTTTTGCTCTTGTGAATTCTTGAAGTGAATTTTGATCCTTCTCCAACTCCCTTGACACAGGGCCAGTGAAGCTCCATTTAGGAGAGAGTTTGGCTACATGACAGTTCAGCAGCAATCTTACATGTCTCTGACAGAAATGTTTCTAACCTCCCTTGGATGCTCTGGTTGTGGCTATGCTGCCTGTCCCCTGCAAATGATCCTCTAGGCTCCTCTCCTGATGCCCTTTATCGCTGGAATTTGGAGTAATCTTCCACCTCGGGGTGGGAGATTTTCCAAATTTAGACTGTCTGTACTCTCTGTCCGAGTTGCCTTCTCAATGGGGTTTTTCTTGTGTGCCCAGACAAGATTAGAGACATTTTTCCCCACCCCAGGCCCAGCTGCACAACTCTTCCCATCCTTTTAAAGTCTGTTACTTTTGCTATTCTCCAGCAAGATGAGGTTGCTGCTGAGGAGAGGAAATAATGAGCCTTACTGAGGTGATGTCCAAAATCCATTTTGAGTCTTCCTTTGCTGTTAAAAAATAAATAAATTTGCCCAAGAATTTCACTTGAGTATATGAACACACCTGGCCAAGGTAATTAGAATATAATTCTTTTGCCCTAGGAAGTGTGTGTTAGGAAGTTGGATAGCAGGGAAAAGGATTCAATGCAGGTAGTTTCTATAATTGCAGTTGCAACTTGTTAGCAAGAAGCCTTCCTGAGGCTCTCCTGGCACTTGGCTGTTTATACACTTGTCTTTGGTTACTGTGTAGATATACAGACACCCTCCAATTTAGAAAACAATACAACAATAAAATACTTTTAGTGCTAATGTAACTTCTGTACTCCAGGGGATAACATATGTATTTTTGTTGGGTCATTATTTAAAGATCATCTGAAGTCTTCATGGCAGGCTGTGAAATGTTTTTCTCTAAAAAAGCTCTCTTTTGGAATATTTTTTTTGTTCATCTCTTTATTAATTTTAAATGAATTGGTTAGGTTTGGAAATATGATCTTTTAGCAAAGTAATCATCTGGTATAAATTACAGTAGTTGAAAAATCACTGCAGGCACATTATTTGTAAAATTCCCATGATCTTGAATGTAATGGCATTTGTCCCTGAATGACAGGATGTGAGATAGAAAGTCATCAACAAAGAGTTCATGAATGCTTCTTGGCCTCATGGAGCTAAAAGTTTCCTGCTGAAACATCTTTGAGTCCTTTGCTTGCTTAGTGTGATCATTAATATTTCCCTTGTACTCACCAAATGAGCCCCACTACCACTTGCTGTGGTTACAGTCCCACTTCCAAGGATGGGCAGTAAGTTCAGTTAGGAAAGCACCATTTTTTACCCTGCTGAACAGCTCACAGTGAGGTCTCTGCAGCCCTGATTAGACTTCTTCTGTTACACAAGTTATAATATTTCCTTTGCTGCTTTCTGCAGTGAAGTGCAGCACTTTCAAGACTGGATGTTTCCTGGGTAAGACTCTGAGGGGTGAGCAGTGCATCATGTTAAAGAGCTGTGTGCCAGCTGCTGTGAGCAGTGGGAATAAAGTTCTCTTAGCAAGTCTCTCCATATAAATGTTCTTTTGGTTAACTTGCCATATGTCTTGTCTTTGAAAGTATCTTTTTAAGTGACAACTTATAAACATTTTATGAGAGTTGTAACAACCAAGAACGCAAACCGTAAATACCAACATACACCAGCTTAGCAATTTTTTAAAGCTAATTATTTAGGACAAAACTTGCTCTCCTTAAATACTGAGCAAAAAAAGGGTAAAACTTTTGGTTTGTGAGGAATGAAGTTGTCCAGGGGATAGACACAGGCCTAATCTGTGTACTTGAGCTGACAGCCTTGGAGCTATACAGATGTGTATCAGCTGAGCATCCAGACCACAGTGATGGGTGGGGTAAAACTGGCTGAATAAAGGTGACACTGAACCAAACAGCAGGAAGGACACACAGCCAACAGCACAGGAAAACCGGACACATTTGTGGCTCAGGGGAAGCCCACTGAGAAGAATACTACCTTTATGTTTAAGCCCATAATAAGGTAGGCTGGCACTTCAACATTGTCATGTCTTGTAGTGAAAGTGCCCTTGCAAAAGGAAAAATTGAGAAACTTATATGTCAGAAAGTCTTCTTGCTTCTGTCTAAAACTATTCATATGATCAGCTGCCAAACAGCAAATCACCACTCTCATCTTTGTGCCCAGGGCTTTCACTTCTCAGGAAAGAATCTTCCCACCCTCTCTTCTCTAGAGAAAGCGTCTGATACAAGTTTCCTACCAGCTTCCTACCAAAATATCTCTAGGGTCCATCAACTTCTGGAGTGTGAACGGGTACACAGGATGTTTCACTTGTGAGTCTTTTAAGGTGAAGGAGCAGAACTGCTGTGTTGTATCTTTAGGAAACATATGTGCCAGCTTAGTCCTTGCAGATGCCACATTAAAATGAAATTGTGGATTTCTGAATAGATTTCTTTACATCATTGTGATTGAGAGTAGCACATTGCTCTCCAAGCACAGAAAACATGAAGAGCTTTCATGACTAATGACTTAAACTCTGGGTTTTGACTAGCTTTTTTATTAATGCAGACATTATGACTGGGCAGACTGTGGGCAGACTGAGGTGTTTTGGTTGCCTTTGATTTGCATGAGTAATCCTTGTTAGCCCTGACACCTTTTGAACTTTCAATTCAAACATTAATTTTGGGAAGGAGGGAGTTGTGCAGTGTGCTGCCCCATCCCCTCAGGCTGGGCACAGGAATGTGCCATCCCCATATGTACTGTGCCACATACAGGAATAACACTGGAACAGCCCAGTATACACAGTGTCTGTGGGATGCTTCATCCTTTTCTCTTTCCACCTTTCCTGCTCTTGTAGGTAAAATTGCCTAGAGAACTAATGACCACAGACAAAAATAATGCCACCCATTTGGGGTCACCAGACTGAGCAGTCCACATTGTGATTAGCCAGTGCAGCTCAGCATGACAGTGCCCGTTCCTCACACACTGATGTCTGGCTCTTTCTCAGCTGTGCTGGTACATACTTAAGTACTGAAGCAGGCTTTGCCAAGGCAAGAAAGGCAGGGAACACTTTAGCCTTCCCTATATCATCCATCACTTCACCATCTCTCCATTCAGCAGCAGACCCAACTTTTTCCAGTTCTTTTGAAACTATTATATCTGTTGCACCCCTTCTTATTGATCTCCATGTCCTTTGCCAGTTTTTTTCTCCAGCTGGACTTCAGAGAAAACTCTTTTTAACTGTGCCAAAGCAGTGCTTTCTTATTCCTGCTACCTTTCTTCCCCCTCCCTCCCTCAATGCCCACCACTACTTTTTGAGTGCTCTGGTTTTTCCTCAGCCCTTCTGTAGAATTAAATGGTTTGTTCTTTAACTCTTGGTAAGTTTTTTGTAGAAGTCAGCCAGCAAACCTTTCCCTCCCATGGTTGTTTCACAGCTGATGTCTTTCAGGCAACGAACAAAGATGTGGAAATCTTGAAGACCCTTTGGATATTTGCAGAGATATCTTCTCTATTATATGCATGCGCTTCACTTTATTCCCTTCAAATTGGTCCCTGATCTTTTTTCTTCTCCTCATGCCTTTGCTGTTTTCCTAAAATGATGTATGAGCACATCTGGTTAGTACTCATAGCTGTTGAAGGAATTCACTTGAATTCAATTTGATGAGGGTGATTTATTTAAGATCTGTTTCCAGAGCAAAAGATATCACACAATCACACAAGTATTATGCCTACAAAGTCCAATAGCCTTGCTTGAACACACTTATCAGATAAGCCAAGCAAACAGATGTATACAGAAACTGCAATTATGAAATTTTGCCAATCCCAAAAGGGTGGACAAATGAATTTGAAATCTTTAATGTGTTAGACCAGGTCTGTTAATGCTCCTGGTTCCCTATTTTTTTTGTGTTCATCTTAACATCTCCAAAATTAACATTTCCTTAATTTTTCTGTGTAGACATACCAATTTCATGACTACGGGTCACAGAACCTGCTAGCATTCTTCATGAACTCCTCCTATAGTATGTGTCATTTCATTTGTTATTGCAATGGATTGTTTCAGACCACTCTTACCTGTTTTTTTTTTTTCCTTGACAGTCTTCTTTTGCTAATTTCCAAAACTGCAAAATACATGGTATCATCAGGAATACTTACATTTAATAAACAGCTTCCCCTACTAAATTAACTCCTGTCGATTTCTAGTTCATGCAAAACCTGTGTTATTGAAAGAAATATGCACTGTCTTTTGTAACTTATTTTTTAAAGCAAGCTCCACAGAATTGTCAGTACATTAGGTTTCAGCATGCCCTGATGTGCAGAGCAGACCTCTGAGACTAGACCACAGCATTACCCTCTAGATGAAATCTTATGAAGTTTCTAGAGAACAAGTGGTATGTAAATTGCTTTTTTCCAGCCTTACAGCTTGATCAAATTTGGACTGTTTTTTCACATGGCAAAAGACATTGACAAGAGTTTATTCTATTCCCAGATGTGAATGACATCTCCAGAGACTGAAGAGGAAATCAATATTAAGAAAGATGAAGACCAGGACTCTACATAATCAAACTAATGTAATGTATTTTCCCTTTACCACAATTTCAGTAGTGACAAAAGAATAATTTTTGTTGAAATTACCAAGTCCGTCAGTTTTGGGTGGGCAGGCAAAAAGATAAAAGTTATAAACTTCATCTCCAAATGGTAGCCAAAATTCTGAATAATTGATCATGGGGAATGGGTTACACAGCAAATTCAGCCTCAGTGCTGTCAGCCTGTAGTAAGAGCCGTTGTGTGCCAAGGCATTAGAGGACACCTCCTGTGTCCTCTAATCAGGGTAGTACACAAGTCAGAGTAGTGCCAACCTGACTAGAAGGTTACATCATATTTTAATATGTTAAATGCTGGATGCTGGAACAGAAGATCAGAGCTTAATTTTCATGGTAAAACATGCTGTACATGAGTACAAATGTATTTCACTGCTGAGGGAACTGCAATAAAATTATTTTGCCTTCAGATCAGCTGATGTCCCTTTTTTATAAGGTACTTTTTAATAAGTTACTATCCTCTTTTAGATCCATTTCTTGTTCTTTATGTTCACTTTCCCATGTAATATGCAAGATGAACCAATTGAGACTAAGTTGATGAAGACATGTTACAATGCCTGGCTAAAGCAAATGAATATAGCTCCAAAGGGCAGTAGTACTGAAAGTTTATATGAGAATTGAGCAGGGATTTGAGGATATTTGTCTATTGGAAAATACTGATTTTGTTAAAATTAACCTGCTCCAGGAAAGAGCTGAGGTCAGCACATATTCTATTTGAAAATGAATTTGATAAATTTTACTGTGTAACTCTTTAATTTTATCTACTTATGTCACTGAGTCCTTTTCTAGGCAATCAGCTGACAGATGGCTGGTGCACAGGAGATTGGAGAGCAACTCAGCAGATCATCATGCATGTTGTACCGAAGAACAATCTGGTAGGTTTGCATCAGCTTTTCTAACAATGGCATCACATCAGCACTTATAGATGTTCTCTGACTGCCCTCTCAGGATGGATTCACTTCACTGTGGCTTTCAGGAGAAAAGTGCCATTTTGTGACAAAATTACAGCTGTCCTTGAGGCACTTTGCCTTCAGTTTCACTTGCCAGTTCTTGCAATATGCAGATATGGAAATCATCCAAAGCTTGATTTTGACAAACAACCAAAGATTTTTCTTACACTCTGATGTACTTTTTGCTTTGCTTTGCTGTTTTGTTTTAAAATCTCATTTGCAGAAGTAATCATATCTGGTGAAGGGGAAAACAAAGTATAAAATCAAGCAAAATTTGATCTAGTTTTTGGGAGGTTTTTATTTTGTGACAATTTTCATGTCTTTTTTTTTTTTTTTTTTTAATGTGTGTGTCCTTAAATGGAAGGTAAAAATGTTTCAAAATCTGCTTTCTCTCTACGGTTTTGTTCTGGTCGTGTACTGTGAGGCAACCAAGGCAAACAGAATAAATACTAAGGAAGGAATGATTATGTTTTCTAGACTGTTTTGACACATAATGTGAAAACTACATCCCTTGTCTCTTGGTTTCGGTTGGGCTGGTGACTGTGTTGCAGCTGTCAAATGCACAATAGAAATGTCATCTTGGTCGCTGTTTCTTTATGTTCAGGGCAGTATGGACTGCTGGCAATTTGCGTGTGGAAATATTTTCTTTTCTATCTTCTTTTGCTGTCATGGCAAAACTGCTCTTGGTCTTGATAAGAACCACTCTCTTTTCCAGTGGTGTGAGTCACTTAGACTTTACAAGGTCATTGCGATCTCTCAAATGTTCCCCAGTTCCATTGCAGCAATCAGCCCACTTGCTGTTGCCTGGTCAGAACATGATGCCTCAATTGACCCAATTTGTTGTCCTCCTCAAGGGCTGACCCTAGACCTGAAAAAAAAAAAATAAAAAATTAAAAAATAGGGATTAAGTCCACTACTTTCAACTGAAAGAAGTAGATCTGGTTTGAAGTTTGTGATTCAGACTTTTTAGCAGAATCTGTTATTATTTTGAATTCTATCCAAGCCTCCAGCAGTTTCAAAGAGAGTAAGGTACATGCAGTGCAAAGCTACTGCTATGCAACTCAGTGTACAATATAACATGTCTGAGAGGAATAATGATTTTTCACAGAACATGAAGAACAGAAAAATAGGAAAACACTTTAGCATGACCTTGGTGTTCTGCACAAATAACCAAAGTTTATGTCTCAGCTTTCTTTCCTCATACTTGTCTGAAGTCTTTGTGGAGCCTTCCCAGAAATGATAATATCAGCTGCAATATGGAAGTGATTTAGCAGCCCTCTGTAGATTTAGGTTGCTATTTCATTTTTATGTAAGTTCTTCCCCTGTGTGAATTGAGATGCATTCTGGGGCACTATAGGATAGTTTCACCTCATCTGAAACTCACTTTAACATCACACAATCAAATGTTTGTCTCCCACTTGAGTACTATGTGTTTTGACATCCTACTTAAGGGCTTCTGGGAACAAAAAGGGAGGAAGAGAGAAAAGACTGAAGAAAGCAATTCTAATGAGACCAAATATACAGCAAAGTACTTGAGCACTGCTATCACTAGGCTCCTCAGGCTACAATTTGGTGATGGCTTTAAAATAATCTAAGTGGGCAGCTGTATTCCCACTCTGTTCATACAACCTACTGGAAGTCATGGCAGCAAACTCTGGGCATTGGACTGCAGGAAAGCCTTCCTTACTGCTTCATGAAGCTGCCATGAAAATCTTTGAGCAGCTCAGGTGTCTGAAATATGACTGTAGAGAACTAGCTGCTTATGTTAAATATATATATATATATATATATATATATATATTTTTTTTTTGGTTGGAGTGTGGAATAATTCCATGCAGTGTCCTTTATATCTAGTGCAACATCAGGACTACTAAATAAAGCCTCAGTTGCATTATTGTCAAACGTGGTTTTCATAAATTAGCCTTCTAAACTTATAATTGGAAATGTAACTACCATGCTTTTTGGTACATCAGAGCATCCACAAATGCCATGACAGTTAACAATGCTCGTGGGTCCTGAAGACCATTCCAATCTTATTGAAGGTCATTTGTGTTTATGTTCCCACTGGCATGTCCAGTTGTTGTTATGATGGATGAACTTTATGCTTGTGATGAGGTACTCCATCCATAGATCAGTGTCCCACAAACATCCCCCAGTAAGAAAGGATGGCAGAGGATCATAAGAGCAGAACTGCTCTGGGTGCTGAGACTGTTTTTAACAGGGCAGGATGTAAATCTGATGATGAATTCTTTTTGGATGCTAAACCAATAATTCTAGTTCTGCAGATTAAATGCTTTTCATCTCTTAAGGCCTTATTTTATAGCATAAGGAGAACATAAATAAATAAATGAAAATTAAAAAGTGAAAGCTTCCTGTAAAAGTTTCAAAGGAAATGCATGTGTTTTCAAGGTTGATTGTGAAGAACAGACAGTTTATGCTGACCAAGATAAAAAAAGTACAATTACAAATTATACATTTAGCTTAAAATTAAAGATGTAAAGATGGATATAATCAAGTTTTAAATCTGTTAGTACCATTTTACCACCTGGCTTACATTCTGCTATAAAACAAAAGGCAGTCCCTGAACTGAACAGAAACATCAGAAAGAAGTGTGAGCGGAATGGAGGATGGAGAAAACACCTCTTCTGAGATTTTTTAATTTAGTGCTGAAACCAGCATTACAAATGGGTGGAAATAAATAACCTTCTCCACCCTTTCTGACCTTCTTGCAAGCCTCTGAGACCACAGCTCCCACCAGGGTTGTCAGTCTGCCTTTATTTCTCCAACCTTCAGAGAAAAGGGAACAAAATGTGCCACAAAAAAAAATTAATGTTTCTCACCTAGAGGATTACTTATCTTTTCACTGCTGCCCACCTCTTAGTGTGTGCTCTTTCTATCCTTGACTCTGTTTCTTTTCTTCCTTCTTTGCATTTTACTAGGGAAAAGAATCTAATCTGAGAATAAGAAGACTGTGGCTATGCTGCTCTCAGCCTGTGAGCCGGAAGGGAGCTCTTCCTGAAATAACCAGTGAGTGAAGTAAGTTTCCCTGGATCTAGGCAGCTGATAAGGATGTGTACCAAAACTTGTGCCTCTTACAGAGACACTTCGTGAAATGGTCTGCAAAATCAGAAGCAGAACATTTATCTTTGCTGTTCTTTCTTCCTCACTCTCTGGGTGTTTGTCCTATTATGTCTCCAAGAAAACATATTCATCCTCATAAGAGAGATCAACAGCAGCAGCTTCAGCAGCTCATTTTAGATAATACTGACATGCAAGAGGGCAATTAATGCCACCTCCACTACCAATAGAAAGATAGTCAAAGAAGAGGCAGCATCAGAAAAAAAATTCTCTATATCCAAAGGGAAAGAGAAAAAGAGTTAGTGTTAAAATGAAAGCTGTCCTTATTCTTTTAAATTTTAAATGTTTTAACTGTCTGGGGTTTCGTTCATTTGCCAGGGATGCTTTTTCTGTTGCTTTAAATAGAAGGCTATTATAATAAGCATTTACCATGGACCTAAGTTGACCAAGGTTTCAATTCAAAGTATTCAACCTTGCTTGAAGGCAGAGCTATTTGATTCAACTATTGATCTTCTGCATATTTTTGTTCTACTAAGAGTAGTGCAATAAACAGAGGGAATTTGGGAGTTTAACCCTGATTAAGCTGGTTTTGTAGTCTCAGCTAGATGCCTGTGGTTTGGAACATTCCCTAGCTGTAAAGCAAGACGTTACCTTCAGAAGAGGAAATTTGCTCGTGAAACTACTGGCATTATTTTTAAGTAGTACCAGTGTGGCATCCAAAATGGCTCTAAAGCAGGAATCTGGAGGCCCTCAACACCCTGAAGATTGTGGATTTACCCAGCTAATAACTAAGCACCACACAACTGCTCACTTACTTCCCCCCTTCTCCCCTCCATGGGATGGGGAGAGAATCAGAAAGGTAAAAGTAAGAAAACCCATGGGTTGAGGTAAGAACAGTGTAATAATTGAAATAATAATAATAAAATCATAATGAAGGAGAAAATAACAGGAAGAGGGAGGAATAAACCTCAAGAAAAACAAGTGATGCAAAAGAAAAAACAATTGCTCACCCCAACCAGTGCCCAGTCAGTTCCCGAGCATCGGCCCCCAGCCAGTTTTCTCCCTACTTTGCATGCTGAACATGGTGCTGGGATCAGCTGTCCTGGTATTTGTGCCCCCCCTCACTGGCAGGGCATGTGAAGCTGACAAATCCTGTAAGTGCTGCTCAGCAACAACTACAACATCAGTGTGTTATCAACATTATTCTCAAAGTCAATCCAAAACACAGCACTGTACCAGCTACTAGGAAGAAAATTAACTCTATCCCAGCTGAAAACAGAACACTGGGTAATGCTATTTGCCTAAAATTATCCCCAAGAAAAGAAAATTTTCATAGCAAAGCGGTCATACAGCAGAGCTATGTGGCACTATTAGCCAAAAGCCCTCTTTATGCCAGTCTGATAAAACACAAACAAAGTCTAAAGGACATTTTGAAAGAGGGCATCATCTGGTCCACAAAATTGGAAGACAGCATCAACAGGCCCAGGTTTGCTAAATCTTCCCAGTATTTCTCATGACTAAAAATCTATTCGAGAGATTGCTGCCATCCTTGGGAAGTGACGAGCTTCTCCTTGAGTTTCTATAAATAAAGATCATTAACCTTTACCTAACAAACAAATCATACATTTAAGAATTACTGTAACTGTTGAGACCTGAAAATGAAGGACATGAAATTAAAAGGTTTTGTGCTGATTTTTTACCCTTAACATTGCAGCTTTGACATGCTCTTGACAGTCCCTGAATGCTTTCCTTTCTTGTCTCCTTCCTTTGTATTTTGATTGGTTCTCTAGTTAAAAATAACCACTAGTTATTTCTCTAGTTAAAAATAACCAAATTATTTTGACTCTATTTCTTCTTTTACTGAACATGTCAGGTTGTGACAGGTGTGTATGTTTCTAACCTGAGCCTTGAGGATGCGGAAATGGGATGCAAATGCCCTTAATTACGTGTATCACATTTGAACAGCAAACTCCTTGGCAAAGTAATGCTCTCCCAGCCTGTTTTTACCACAGAGCACTCAGACTTGGAAAAATCAAATCTTTTATCTGTACCAGAGGTGTTGCAGACACTGAATGACCACTGAGATGTACCCCTCTTTATTTTGAACGCAGTGTATTATAATTCCCTACTGGCTGCATGTGTCCCCCTATTTCTACTGCATGAAATGCATAGGTTTTACATGTGTGTCAGTTTAATAATACTTCTGATGGTAGTGGTGATACTCCTTCATTTCAGCAGGCAAGAATTGCTTTTTGGTCAGGCTGTTTTTTGTATGTGGAAAGGCCATGCAGCATACAGAGAGTTAGAGGTTTCACAGCTACAAAATCCAAATACCTGACTTATTTTTCATCTACTGTTAAATTAAACCATGCCTGAATTTGAGCTAAAAGTGAGGGAAACCTCTGGTTGTTTTCTCACCTCTTGGACAGTGTAATAGTCATTAACAGTGGTTACTTGGACAGCATAATAGTCACAGCTTTCTCTTTATTTGGCTTCTGATAGTTGAATTCATGAGTCTAGTGCAACACTGAGCTATTTAACCTGCCTCCCTTGGCTGGCTAAAAAGAGTGGCTGCAAACTGTGGAGAACCTTAAAGTTACCTGACAAGTGGGCACTTAACTTCTTCCACTGGAAACAGAACCCTATTTTCTTATTGTGACTTTTGTTCTGAGTCCTTCCCAAGATTAAGAATGAAAATGAGAAAAGTATCATGTGAGCTAATCCTTTTTGTTTGGTGTTGTCTGCATCTACCAGATGGGTCTTGTTTTTCCAAAGCATAGAGCTAAGATTTGAGAACCTCACTGAGTGAATCAGAGGAGCATGATGCAAAGAGCCAAGAAATGTAGAATCAAAATATCTTGGTATGTTTTGCTTGGGTAGGGAGGGAGGAAAGAAGTGTTTAAATTTTCACCAATATTTTTTTGTTGAAAGGTCAGACAAATGTTTTGGAATTTGGGAGGTCTTGGATTAATTTATTTTCTGTTAAAAGTCCATTTTCCAATTGTCTATAAAACACCTTCAAAATTTAAAGCATTATTCATATACGAGGTTTCATTGCCAAGAACCTTCAGGCCTGTGTACATTATCATCTCTTCTTGGGTCAGGGGTGTGCTTTTGATTCCACTTACCATACTTTGGTTACTGTGGCAGAGGAATTTTGGAAAATGCAAACCTTTTGGGAGCCTGTCTGTTGTAAATCTCTCCCAGAATAAGCTCAGTAATCACAGATCCTCAGTACCAGCTGTTCTGCTCTACAGATCCATTCCCAGTGGAATGGCACAGACATTATTCAGACTAATTAGAAAGTTTTAATAGTTTACATCCAAATTGCACAAATAATCACCAACGTGAAGTTTTGTCCAGGCTACCCTCATCTTTCAAATTCACCAAACCTGTCTAGCAGTTGCACAACATGCTTTCTCATGAGGTTTTCCATGTTTTCCTTCCCAGACAGAAATACCTTCAGAGTTGCAATGTCTCATTTTTGGTTCTGGTTCTGGCTGAAGCCAGGAAATACATATGGAATACAAAATGAGGATGAAAGCTCTGTCAGGATGGCAGCATGCAGAGGTTAAAACTGTTCATACACAGGATAGAACTGTATCCTTGCAGATTCCTTTACAGAAGTGCAATGACTTGAAGGAGAATTAAGCATAGATCTGTAATGTTCGTCTCTGGTATATTCTCTGTTAATTAAAACACCAGGCTGAAAGTTGTATGGGCTTTTCTTGCTTTTAGTAGGCTCTGCCCATCTCATCTTTAACTCTCTGCAATGTGGTCTGTCCCACAGCTTGGAATAAATGTGGGATGTTTCTTCTGGACTTATTTAAACCATTTGTAAATTCCACGTGATTTTAATTAACAGAACAATGCAGCTGAACCAGTGCAGAGTACACATGAAGAACAACACAAAAGGACTGAGAAGTGTTTATGTTTGTAGCATTTTGGCTTGTTGTTTCTTGCCTTACTATTTCTGTTTCTTCTTTCATTTGCTTGCATAGTGTTCTCATTTTGTTTAGTCCCACAGGTAACTACTTGTGCCTTCATGTGTTCAGTGCCTCATAGCACAGATATATGCTTTCAATCGCTGATTGCACCAAGCAGATAAAGAGATTTTACAGTCAGGTCTGACATATTAAACTGCTATGACTCAATTCTTCCTTAACACGATCAGAAATATTCACTGTCACCTCTGCAGCTCCTGCTCTGACTTGCTGTCTGGAGAAGCTCTTCCTGCTATATCAACTAAATTGGGTATCTTGGGACACTAGTCACCCAAGCTGAGTGTCTAATATGTGGCTAAGTGTATGTCTCTTAAGTATCTTGTTAGTGGTTGTGGGCACAGAGAAAACATTTTCTGAAGATGTATCATTAGTTCATTGCCCATTAACGGCTTGCCTTTTGTGTAAATGTCTCTGGACAGTCCCATGTGTTTAATCTGCTTTCTTTATCATTCGAAGATGTTATCTCTGGCCCCAGTTTCGCTTTGCTGTGGTTACACTCAAGGATAAGAGTTTTTCCCATGACCTTTGTTTTGGAATTAAGGCATTGGAAAGACCTCAGCATTTCTAAAATATTGTTACCAAATCAAGTCAAAAAAGCAACCACAACTACGGATGGGAGGTTGCAGAATAATAGCCTTTGTTGACCAAGCAAACAGGAACCCCTGAAATACAAATATACTATTATTAAAATCAAATTCAGTGTGATGACTTTTCACATAGGGGACTCACTATATGTTCTCTTTGGATTAACTATGTTTGCCTATGTGTCATAAAACAACTGAAACTACAATATTAGTGTAAGGACAAGTATATTTAATCTCCCAAAAGCTAAGAAATTCCTTGTAAAAGCATCTTTGCCTAGGGAGGACTTTAGCTCTCTGCTTTAGAGACACACCCAGAAGATATTTTGTCACAGCTGTTACTGTGAGAACAAGTGATGTCTGGAAAAAAATTAAAGTATCACCCATGTCAACACTTTTGTGCAGCAGCAAGGAAGCCACTGATCTTGTTTGGTTTTAGCTACTTCTGTGTTAATTTTATTCACATGCATTGACCTGTCTGCTACAATAGGTCTGACTATATTATATTTTAAAAGCCTTTTAAAAATTTTAAGAGAGAGAGAAGCTCAAAAAGATGACATCAGTACTCTCATGTTAAATTGAATGGACTCACATTGTTAAAGAAACAAATCAAACACAAAAATACAAGATTCCCCTCCTGTCAAAATCAGCTTTTTAAGGCTGAGTCTTTCAAAAATAAAGGACTTCAGCAAAGGACTAGCTATCTGTGCAAATAAATCAGGACAACCTCCTTGTTGCCAAAAAAATGTGTGTGGTTGAAACAGTTCAAATGTCTAGATAAGCAAAAAAAAAAAATCATCACTAAAAAAGTAAAAAAGAAACAACCAGAAACAACACGATAAATTCATGGGTTTTTTCTGTATTAGCAGAATAGTAGAAGGAATACAGCCAGCTCCTTCTTTCAGTATTGTGTTTAAAATTTCCAGATGTCAGGTGCTAATTCTCTAAAATATGTCAACTTCGTCACTTGAAGCTGTCTGGAGTTTTCTGACCATCCTCTTCAGAAGGATTTAGTATCTTTGCTATGCTTTTCCAACTGTCATCTGCTGTACCAAATAATTGTGGTATTTCCTGACAATTAGGATTCTCTCACAAAAGAGAGAGACACAGCTGCCTATTGAGCTGGCAGGAAGACCTTGCTTGCATGGTTTGCTTGATCTTTCTTCCTTTTTGACAGCACTTGGCAAGTTGTCCAAATTGGAATTTGTCCCTGGAAACTAAGAATGACACTTGGAACTTTCTGGAAACTTTGAAAATGTGGTGCCTTCTCTCACATCTCCAGTCTCCTTCTTCCATCTGCCCTGTCAGCTGGTGTCCACAGCACGCAGAGCTCTGCAGAGGAGCTGTGTCACTGGTACAGCTCCAGTGGTCCTTCTGGCTTAGTTTGCAAAGTTTTCAGGGGTTTTTTGTGTTCAAATGTCAATTCAAAGACTTATTTGCACAGATAGGCTGTTTGCTTCATTATTTACCTCACTGTTTAACTCATTCAGACACCTCAGGCTGCATGAGATCATAACAGATGTTTGCACAGGGACAGGCACACAGCTCGATAGAGTCATGGTGCATTTCTACTTCCCAAGGCAGGATCTAAGGCTTCTCCCAGAGCAGTACCACGTTTGTCTTCAAGGCACTCTAATACAAACAGGAGTCTTTTGAGGAGAGAGGAAGGTGCATCCCAGAAGAGTTAAAAAATAACTTCAAAATGAAGACAAGCAACAATCTTCCTCCAAGAACATTTGAGGGAAATAAACACTTCCTACCTGATCTCCTGATCTCAACAGGCAGCATTACTTTAAAAGCATCTTTTCTTCACTGCTTAAGCAAAGTGAGACAGTGTCTGGAATAGAACAATTTCAGTAGATTTTATTAATGGAAATAATCAGAACTCCAGGATTTTCAAGACTGAAGTTGCATTATATTTTTCTAGAAAACTTCAATAGTGGCTTTTTCTGTTTCTTTCCATTTTTGGAGGCACATGACAATGTGTTTCTAGATCAAAAAGGTTTCCACTCTTTTTGTTCCTTTTCAGACAAAAAATGTTTGCTCTGATGCTTGCGTATTTCCTCAGAGAACAACACTAATTGGCTTCCATTGTGAGGAAATGTTGCTCTAGAAGAAAAAAAAGTGTCTATTGTTCCTTTACATCAATTTTATGCTTCTTAGTTGTGTCAGCGCAGTGGGTAACTGATTCTGTTTTTTGAGAAAGGGCTTAGTTCTTGCCTAATTTTTATTTATTCATTATTACTTAATGTAGATAAGAAACGAATAGAGGTTGTTGAAAAGATTTTATTTGGGAACTATGTTATATTTTATTTCCTTTGCTCTGAAATAAATTGGTTTTATAATCTTTCTTCAGACTTAGTTCACTTCACTAGTCATAAGAAAATGTTTGTGACGCAAAAACTGAAGCTGAAGCAGACTGAATGGCTCCCACACATAGATAAAAGGAACATGGAAGTTCATGTGTGTAACATGATTTTTTTTTTTGTAAACATTTATTTTTAACTTTTCAGTGCCCCTTTGCAGAGCAAATGTCACCTGAAATCAGTAGTTTGGAAGGATGAGATCCTAGCATTCTGGTTGTAAACCTCAAATCTTTACTTTTAGAGGACTTTTGCTGATCCATTTGTGACAGAGGCTTCATCTACCCTATGAAGTGTTGTGCTGAAATACTATTACAGGTCCAGAGAGCTCCATAGCTGTGTCAGGTCAGCCTAGTCTCTACCTAGACTGATAAGCTTCAAAATAAATACTAGAAGATACAATCTTGGCATTCCAAAGAACTAGAACCTGGCTCCATTTTAGGGTTATAGCACACAATGCAGGCAGTCAAATAGTACCACTCATTCAGAAAAATGGGCAAAGAGTACTGGATCTTGGATGCTTTTCCTGATAATATGATACCATGGATGCATTCTGTGCTTCTGGGATGCATTCTGCACTAGTCAGCAAACAAATGAGATTTGACATAAAAACAAGTAAAGGATCTTCTTTATCTCTCCATTCTGTTCAGGGTCAAAACTTCAAATGTCATAAACTGGATTCACTCTGAAAAAATCACCTGCTTTTGCCATATTAGTCTTAGTGAAGCTCTTCTGGTTTGCATTTGCCAAATATTTGGCCCTACTTTTGTAAAACTGCCAACTCCAGAGGAACTCAAAGATTCCTCAGTCTTTCACATTTCTAAAAGCACACCTGAAAGGAGGTGAAAAGAAGTGATCAAGCTACTTCTAAAATGCCCAAATGTCTAAATCTCACACAATTTGACCACTGGATCTGCTGATGAATTCTGAAATTTGGGTACCATTCTACTTAGCAAACTGATATGGAAGTGTCCTTGCAGCTGTGAATTGTCACCAGGCTTTTCTCTAGGCGGGACCAGGCTGAAATCAGTTCTGTTGTCACACAGGAATGTCAAGTCATTCAAAACAAGGGAATTTCTAAACCACAAGATACCACTGGTTCACTTAATCTCTGAGAATGATCAATGGCATTTGCAGCAAAGGAAAATGAAAAATTGCAGCCATGTCACCAACTAATCTAATCAGTCACTGTTTGTGCTCTGGGGTATACGCTGTTCAGAGGAAGGACTTATTCCTGAACTAAGCTGGTATTCACTTCATATCCTAAAGCACAAAATTAGATAACACTTTTAATTTTATCCCAGCTATTATAACTGCACCTATTCAATCCTTTTATCTCTACTGCGACATTTTCATATCCCATTATTCTACCAGTGACTTCAGAATAAATCAGACGGTTTTCCTTCTCTGGGTTTATGGCCATATAGAAGCCTTGTGACCAGCCGAGTTATTGGATAAGCACACCAGAAAGCTTGCTCTTCATCTATGTAGAGGGAGAAATTTGCTTTCTGACAAAGTTTACTATTAGATTTTATCTTCAATTCAGCAAAGTATCAGAAATACCATGAAGTGCATTAGTGGCTCTGCTACTGTTAATATAGAGTGAATAACAGGACAAAACTTCAATTTGGTAGTTACATACAACAAATTTTCAAAATCCTTAAGCGTCAGAAGCTTTAAAGCAGTGAGAAGTTCTCAGCATAATTTCCTTTTTAAAAAAGCCCCCAAACAACAAAACCCATATTGAACCTTCATAATTTTGAATACAATAGTGAAAATGAAGAAAGATGTAAATCAAATAAGGATCATTTGGGACATCCTTGGGAAATCATCCTAATCACTTGGAACAAATCCTCAGGCACACACTGCATGCTGGATGATTAAGATGGGCAGGCACAATTACTGTTGAAGAAGTAGATCAGAAAATGGTTATTTCGCAGGTCAGCCTGAAAAGGCTAAAAAAACAGCTGCAGAAACAAACGTATTACAGAGAAGAAAACTGCTGTTCATTTAATACAAAGTTTTGGCAAATTCTATTCAGGTTGGATAAGCAATGGACCACACGAGACAAATAAATTCAAGGAAGTTAAAATTGAGCCAGCTCAAATTAGAATGACTCACTCATGCAAAAAGATAAGACAAAATATTTAAGGACCTCTAGACCTCTGAAGGCCATGAGCACAGAGGAAGGTGGGGAAGAGTTTTGTGACATGTACTTAGAGAAGCTTGAAATGAATAAAAATAAAGGAACAAACAAACAAACAAACAAAGAGACAAGCAAAAATCACAAGCCAAAACCACAGGCCAATTCTGTAAATGCTCCTGACAGTACAGAATTGAACACTAAATCAGCTACCTCAGGCTACTGAGAATAGCAGCATCAGCTGGATATTTTATAAGGAGCCTCAACAAAGAAGAATAATTATTAGATACTAAAAGGCTAAATGACCTGCATAACTACAACAAAAATAACATTTTGATATTTTAGGGGAAATTCTCATCTGACTTGACAACTTTTTTTGGGGAAAAAGACAGTTTCTGTTAGGGGAAAAAAGACATTATTTCTCCTGGTTTGCAGAAAGGTTTTCAACACAGATTACAAATTCTTTAAAAGCCCATCAAGGCAATGGAATATCTGAGGGGAAAATCCAGGTGATCTCCCTTGTGGTGACCCTCATCTGCTTTCCCCTGCACTTCTGTTTCTTTGGAGCTTTCCCAAAGTACATGAATTGAGTTTGTCTCTGCATAAAGCACCAAGAGATCCTTGGATGATTCCTCTCTATACATATAAAGAAGGTCTAAATGATTCAGGAGGCTGAATCTCCTGAAGCCCTCTTACACCTTCGCAATATGCTCTGTTTTCTCAGTGTTCAGCTCCTGCCTAGAAGACTTGACTGCCAACAAAGCTTGCGAGCCTAATTTCTGTTTGGTGATTACTCTGTGACAGAACTTTGTGCACACGTTATCAAGTTGTGGCTGAAGGTCACTCAGGCTACCTAAATTTCCCTGAAGAGCCATCAAGTTGTGTGTGAGTGAAGGTTTCATCTGACCTGTTATGTTGTGTTGCCCTTGGCTGGATGTCAGTTCCCCACCAAGCTGTTCTATAACTCCCCTCCTAATCAGGAAAGGGAGGGGAGGAAACAAGATGAAAAAAATCTCATAGGTCAAGATCAAGGCAATTTGATAAAGCAAAAATTAAGGCCATGTGAGCAGAAGCAAAAGTAAATAAAATATTTTATTCTCTACTTTCCATCAACAGGTGATGTCGAGCTACTTCCCAGGAAGCAGGACTTAAGCACGTGTAGTGGTTGCTCAAGAAGATAAACAACATAAATAATGAATGCTTTCCCTCTCTCCTCTTCCTTTCCTTGAGCTTTTATTGCTGAGCAGAAATCATATGGTGTGGAATATCCCTTTGGTCAGTTTGGATCAGCTGTCTTGGCTGTGTCCCCTCCCAAGACCTTGCCCACCCACAACCTAGTGGTGATGGGGCGGTGCTGGAGAGACAGCAGTGATGCTGTGCCAGCACTGCTCAGCAGTAGCCAAAACAATGCTGTGTTATCAGCACCTTTCTAGCTACTGATACAAAGCACAGCACCGTGAGGGTTGCCGTGGGGAAAATTAGCTGATCTCAGTCAGACTCAATATATCTGTCATGGGGAGCTGGCAGCAAACCAGCAAATTAGAAGCATAGGAAAAACGTAAGTGCAGAATTGGGCCAGGATGACAAGGAAGAAAAAGCTGTTAGAGGCAGTATTTGTTAGAGAAAGATCCTCGGTAGGAGTAAATGGGAGAAGGTACTGTAGTATCAGTGATTAACAATAGGTTGATATATGGCATGGAACAAATTTGTTCATCATTTTCACTTTTTGAGATCATTTACATGACATTTCTACAGCCATACCTAAGCTGTTAAAAGGAGTAGAAATACATGCTCCATCTCACAGTGCTATGTGAGCTGGATCTGTTGAGTGAACACTGCTGTATTTTTTAACCTTTCTTCTTTCCTTGATGTTCTTCCTGTTGATATAATTTTGTTTTCTGTATTACAGGGACAGCAAGATTATCAATTGAGATCACTACCCTAATATGCAATGAGCTGCATAGAAGAGGAACACTGCTAAAAATCACATACTAGCTGCAGAAAAGTAAGCAAAAGACAAAAACCTTGGCCCTGGTCACAGTTTGTGAAGGTCATCACCAAAATCAAGTGCAACTAAACAGCTGTACTTAGAGGAAATAACAAACCCAAGTTCCCAAATGCTACATCAACACAGTAATACACTATCCTGTGCCTTTGGATTATGCTCATTTCTCACTCAAGGAATTAGACACGGGCATACTTTAATTAATATCTCTACTTCCCCTTCAAATCCTGGTATGTCAGAGGCACTAAGGAGAAAACAGGAGGGCTGCACTCAGGGCAGCGTGTTTAATCATCAGCTACTGCAGATGTAGCCATATATTCCTGACTGCTGAAAAATGCAGCCTCACATAGCTCTGGGTAGTTGCTTTCCCAGAGGTAATCTGATGCCTGGCTAACTTTCTAAAGGAAGGGTTCTGGTTCTCCAGTACAATGTTGGGCTGAATGTGAAGCTAACTGGGTGACATTCTACAGCTAATATTGAGAGGAGGTCAAACAAAATCAGAAGTGTCCTTCTGTCCCTAAAAACCAGACATTCTTGGAGCAGTTTAATCTGTGTCTCTTGGATCTCAAATAGTGGTTTTGTTTTTATAATTTATAATGTGGTAGCACTCAAAGTTTGTGGTAGTTTTGCTCAGCTGTAAACACCAATCATGTAGACTGCAAGGTCTCTGCTCTAGTGTGCCTCTATTCTGCAGCAACAGTTGGAGGGACAAGAATGTATGAAAGAGAAGAATGAGTGGGTATAGGGAGAAAATCAGGGGGAAAATTATCAGATCAAGAGCAAAAAAGACTAAAAGGAGCCTTCAGGAAGGGTGTAAGTGATAGAGCTCTTCAGTGGTAGATGATAAGAAAGGAATGAGTTGTCCGCTGTTCATAGTTTGAGTCAACTTAATGAAGCTGGAGTGGATGACTTCAGAAACATCAGTCGTGACTGATTTCTCTGAAGGAAATTCAGATGGCCTCCCCAGTGGGGCAGCATGACAGCTACAAACATGTTATTATAGTTTAGGCACTTGCAAAGGTATCATTATTATGGAAGACCAACACACGAAACAGACAAAAGTCTCTGCCAAGTGTTTTTCCATTCTTTGTGGTGCTTGAAGTGCCAAATGATGTTTCATCATCTTCAAGAGAATCTGCTTCAGAGAATTTATGTGTGTCTCACTACTTTTCTCAAGAAATATATTGTTGGAAATATTCCAGGCACAGGAAAAGTGACCAAAAAGGAAATCAGATTTTATCACTAGAGATCAGCTCTAGCTCAGGTTTTTGCTGCTATTATAAATGGTTTGAGATTTATGCCAGCCAACAGTGCAAACAGCTGCTCCTTGCTATTTCAAATGACTTCTTCGACTTTTATTGCTCCCAGACAGGTAAGCAAAGTGCTGTGAAAAATACCAGAATTTCAAACCTGGACTGCTCAGATAATGGACATTACTGCCTCAGCATCCTCTTATTGTCTATCTTTGCAACCAGCTGGCAACAGCTCTTGGTAAATAATATCATCTTGGTAAGTGTAAGGGCTGAGGGATTCCCAGGGGTACAGAAGGAGGTTTGGCACCCAGCTCAGCCGCTGGCTCCTCTTAACTTTGCCATTCTCTTGCACTCTGGTCCAGTTCTTCCTTGATGAAAGAAGGATAAAAATCGATTAATTCCTTAACAAGTTAAGTGTTCTCTTACTACAGGGATGTGGTACTACTTCATCCACATTTTTATGGATCAGTTTTGGATTTCACCTCCTTTTGCAGGGCTTTTGTGGCAGACTGCATATGGTGCTGCACTACCTCACAATCCACCTGCTGAACTAGCAGGCTGGCAAAACCACTGCTGCTACTGCTGTCAGACACGGTATTTTTGTCCTTCATTTTTGGATTGTTTAAAAACATCTGACAGGCTGTCACGCAACAGCTGGTCTTTTCACAGTGCCAGAAAATTAATCTCCAGAAGGATCCTTGTCTCCATCAAGGATTTTGTAAAAAATAACTGTTTAAAAAAACAAGACCTGAAAGGGGGAACACTTCAGCAGCAGGGTGAGTGTGACGTGTTCTGTGCTCACCTCCACTACACAGTCAAACTCTGTTTTCCATCATTTCACACGTCAGTGATGACCAATGCAAAGCAAACTCATTAATCCTGCTGCTACAGAATTAAAACCCCTGTGTTGAAATTGCATATTTATCCACACCTCAACTTGAAATAATCACAGTGCATGGTAGAACTACTGCTGATTACTTTGTCTGATCACATCCTCAATTAGTGTTAATGCAAATTTAGTGGGTAACATTGAGACTCCAGGACACTGAAGCATCAGAGTGAAGCACAGGACTAGCGTCCAAGGAGGTTTAGTGCAATGCAGAAACTCATTGACCCAGGGCAAGTTAGCCACATTGTAGGCATATTTAAATACAACCAGAATGCTTATTTAACTCAGAGAACAGCAAGGAGAAGTTAATTCCATGTTACACCCTACTCTCATCATTGCTGAATGAGAAATCCTAGATAGCATTGTTGCAAATTCTGATGCTTATTTGTCTGTCAGCCACAAAAATAGGAAATAGGGGCTTAATCTTCTAATTTGTAAATGACTAATGAATTTGAGTGTCCGCAATTTCAAGTCTCTCAGAAGATGTGATTACAGAAGCTCCTGAAGATCTCCCTGCTGAAATATCTACTTTGACTTTCCTGTAAAAGTGAAAACTTTCCACCTTTTATCTTCCAGCTCATTTACTTTTCATGTTTATTACAAGTTTTCAGGCAGAGTGGCTTTGCAGTTCTCTCAGCCTGTCCTGTGAATAAGGTGACTAGCCAGAGAAAGTCAGTAAGTTCTCCTTCTCTCTCATTTAAGGCTGCCTTCAGTTTTACATCTATATGAGATACGTGAATGCCTGTGATTTGGACCCGTTTTATCACTGACAGAGAAGGTGTCATCACTGCCTATGGTAACAACTGCTTCCCTCAGCAGTGTGATGACAAAGTGTCTCAGTGATTTCCTTTGAGAAAGTTTGGATTTTGAAAAGCAAAATCCATTTATGCTCTCATGCGTACTCCCAGATTATGAGAGCGTTGTTATGAGATCACCCATAAGAGTTAGGAAACAGATCATTAGAGTAATTCACTCGATATGGTTATGCCAAAGCTAATTCACTTTTCAGCCATGTAATAAGATCCCACAGGGTCATTACTTCTTTGCTACATCATCAAAAATAATGATTCATTTTTCTCAGTTTGTGTGGAAATAGACACTGTCTCTTATCATCCCCAGCTGAGCGAAATTGAAAACTGCAGTAGTTCCTGTCTTGAAGTTTTCCAAGGTGAAAAATCATTATTTAAAATGTGAGATTTAATGCAAGAGATTTGAATTGTCTCTCCCTGGCATTTGAAGCTTTTATCACTAGCACGATGTGTAGATGGATGAACAACTGTGATAATAAGATTTCTTGTATGTTACTTCTGAAAAGGAAAAAATGTATTTGTCAGGTTCATTAGTAAGAGAAAAATAGGATACGAAAAATAGGATACAAAAAATATGCTAAGATGGTAATTGCTCTCATATATAGTACAAATCCGTAAGTTTTTCTTATGTACTTGAGAAGCACTGTCTAAAAACATGAAGCAAGGCAGAGACTTAAAGTTGATTGAAGAGTCTATCAGTTTAGGGAGGGCCCCTGGCAATGATGCATGTGCAGGTACATGTAGCTTCACCCATGGCAAGGCTCACAATTTCTGCAGACATCCTATCGGGTAACAGTTTCCACGTTGCCTTTGGCACATGGTTGAACAAAGACTTTTTCATGATCATTTTAGGGAATTGTGCAAACATAAAAAAAGGATCTTTAGAGTTTAAGCTGATGAGACAGAAGATCCAAATAATTTTACAGATCTGGCAGCAGATGTTACTTTTTTTGTCCATTTAAAGAATTTGCTGGCCTTTCCTCTGTTACATGCCTTCACAGTGGCTATGTTCATGTGAAATGATAGATTTGTAATGTTCTCCTTGATTTTTGCACCTTGGCGTTTAATGAAATGTTGGGAATTACAGGGAGAGAGAGACCATTGTAGCCTTTTACCTCTTTTATTTGCATAATTAGCCTTACCTGAACTATGGTCTGCACTGAGGATGAAGGAATCTCATGTAATTCACTTTATGCAGGCACATAGGCCAACTTGTCACTTGAAAGTACGATTTTCTGTGCTGTATTCTTTGCAGCAGGCTCAGAACAATGCTTGTGAAACTTGTGTAGTGTCAGTTCATTGCTAGTGAGCACCAAGCTTTTAGCAACATTATAACCATGTAACACCTACCTGGGTTTTTCATCTTTGTCAGGCTCCAATCATTACTCTACTGTCACTATTTTCTGCTGCTTTGGATGAGGTTTTGAGAGTATTTCTGTTATAATCCTCTTGCATTTCAAATTATTTCGTATTTCCTCTCATAAGCAGCTACTAGAGTTGAACTCTGGCCTACTCAGAGTGCTTTTGATTTTGTGACTAATGCATGACTGTCATGATGAAGTTTTAAAGTTATTAGATCCTTTCCAGTAGGAAGGGATCATCTCCTTGAAGATGCCTAAATTATAATATGCCTGCTACTGTGTGATTATTATATTTACCAGTATGGATCAGCTGATTCACTGGAAATGGAGGAATTGAAAAATGCTGACATTTTCAGTTATAAAATGTCTGTTAAAAACTAATTTTTTTTTGTTACAACATCTCTCTCTATACCATTTCATACTGTGCAGGACTGTGTTCAGGATCCTGCAATTTATCCCAAAAGTGTGTAGAGTCTGACACTACAGTTTATATTACAGGAGCATTCTGACACCCCAAGCTCTGTCAGGGCAGAGAGAGATTACAATAGTATAGAAAACACAGAAAACATTTCAGTCTACTTAATCAGACAGGAATTGGGCAAGGGCTGAAGACAACTTTTAACACATAGAAAAAATGTTTTGCCCAGCAAGTTCATAGCAAGCATGAGGATAAAGCCTTTATTTCATGGCTTTTATTTATCCTAAGTGTCATAAGGTCTAAATTTGGGGGTGTTGCTGACAGAAAAGTCTCCCTTGAAGGAGAATATTACTTACAGCAACTGAGAAAATCAGAATTTCCTAAACAAAGAAAGGTAGTTTCACAGGAAAGCAGTTTAGGAGACTCCTGACTTCAGTGCAGGGTATGATTTGCAGGGACCTCACTGCCTCTCTGCCCATACAGGAACCCAGTTCTTGGTCTGGACAGGTGCTATGGGTCTTGCACCCACCAACCCATTTAATGTAGTGTTAGCACATACTCAGGAGCCTGTCAATAATGTGCCCTCTTGGCTTCTCACAGTGCTGTCGTATGACCTGTGTGGGGACCAGAAGAGCTCTTGAAGCAGTTCTCTGAGACAACCACACATGGTCACTACTATGGTCTTTAGCAGTAACAAATTTACAGATCCTCAATTTTATCCTTCAGTTCTGAAGAGTAGGTGGTAAAAGCTGACTTACTCTGACAAAAATCTAGGAGAAAAGCAGCTGACAGCCAGACCCCTTGGGAAGAACCCGTTATGCTTCCAAAGGACACTGCCTGTCTCCATGCAGTGCAGCTGGTGCTTCCCATAATAACAATATACATAATTTCAGCACCCAAGATTCCTGTGCTAGCAGCAAGAAAACCTCATGTAAATGTCACTCTTGTAGGCATTCTGTGAAAGAGTCACTATGCAGGTAAGGAAATCTGAATTTGAATGGCAGCTGTCTCCCCCACGGTAAGTTTGCAAAGTCCCACTGAATTTTAGTAAGGCTGTATCAGTTTGTGCTGGTTAAGGCACTGATTGCTTCAAGTTTGCTTATTGTACTTCCTAGTTTAGGCAATAGCTGCACATAAAAAGCACTCCTTGTATGTCAGCTTAATTAGAAGTGACTCATTTAATGGAGGCAGTGTAATTAATGTCTATTATGCCATGCAAAGATCTTATTTCAACAAGCCGGATAGATTTTTCTTTCTCCTGTAACAGCCTGATTGCATCTGATCAAGGTAATAAAAGGAATAGTTGTGTTATATAGCTTGCAGGCCTTCACTGGGAACCTTAATTGCCTATTTACTATTGCTGAGGGCATCAGGCTTGGATATCCTTGACCACAGCCTTCAGCATGGTGTCTCAGTGGAGACATGTTCTAGGTTCAGACTATTTCTCAGTGTGAGTTCTAAATTCGGGTGATTCTTCAAAGAGAGAAAAGAATACTGAAAGCTTACAACGTATCAAGTCCATTCAGCCTTTCCCGAGGAAGGGGGAAAAAAAGGACTTATTTACATATTATTTACAAAAGTAACTTTGCCTTCAAAATAGCTGATTTTTGTCAATGTCAAATATAAGCAAAACCCCAATGTGATGAGTCCAAATTCCTGTTGGGCTTAAAAGCTAGCTTGAATAAACAACCCACAAATATGGAAGTCATAGAGGCAGGAGCTAGAAATCCTGTTTTGAATCCCGAATAATAGATTTCTCTCCAAACCTGAGAATAATGTTATAGTTCAAACATATGCTGTGACAAATTCAGAACTGGCCCTCAGTTAGGTTTGATTCTATTCTAATTTAAACTAAGGAAGGAGCAGGTCTTTTCAAGAAATTTCATTGACATAAAAATTGTAAACCCAGAAAGAATCAGATCTTGCTGTCTCCCAGTATTTCACCTCAATACAATGGATTCAGAAGCATTTCTGGCAGGATTGAAACATGAAATTAGAATAAGATGAGGAGCTCTTTATTTTCAGACTTGAAGACAAAATTGTGCAATTCATGCAAACCATAAACCACCTCTAAAGTCTAGAATATCTTACAATGAAGAAAGTGACTATATTGATGAATAATGTGTCTGAGTAGAACAGAGTATAAAATGAATATGTATCAAGGTTATAAATAATAATAATAAAGTCAACACAAGTGTTATATTTTGAACTAAGATAAAAAAGAAAATATTTAACAGTCATATCAACATAAATAGTGTGGAAAGCAAGGTATCTCAAGTTGTATATACTATGACAGGTCAGATTCAGGTAGCCCAAATGATACTTAATTGTATTAATTTTCAACAATATGATTATTTACAGTACTTAAGGACAGCTACTTTACTGAACTTTGATAGGATGTTCTTGTAGGCATTTCCATCTTTATATTATTCCTATTAGATATGCTCAATTTATTCTCTCTTGGTATATTATGAAGCATTTATGCTTAATGTGCATAAGAAGAACTTTTGATCTTTTTTATGGCACGTAATAATAATCTCCAATGTCATGGTTCTCCCTGTAGACTAAAACAAAGACCTCAGGATTTGAAAGCTTAATCAAGGATTTCAGTGTTCTCGTTCCCACCAATATCTGAGACGTTTTGGTTCCTTATAATTTTCCTCAAAGTAGAATCAGAACCTGAATTTCCATTAAAAACACTGCCAACAATTACAATTCAATTATAAGAACAATCCTTCTTAAATAACCTATTTACACTTATTTGGCAACACTAGCAAAATAGGCAGCTCTCCACGGTGCACAAAACCATGCGGCTCCAAATCTGATGATAAAATTTGTTGGTAAGGAAGCTTCTTATCTCTGCATGAACATGACATCCATTCAATTGACTTATCAATCTACTTTCCCCAGGGATAACATAAGAATGTATACAGACTACAGCAGAATCAGATCTGGCCTTTTGAGTATGAAGGCTCTTGCTAATACAAATCATGATGGTGTGCTGGGGAAAGGACTGGGAATAGGGCATGGCTGGACTTTTTCAATCAAACCTGGTAAGGGATGTTATAAACAAAAGAGGAATCCACTAGAACATGTACAGTCTTGTTTTATATAGTGCCATAATTGTAACAGTTGAGTTTAGATACTCAGCTTATTTTGTATCTTTATTTCTCACCTAAATGCACATACTTAATGCTGCAGCTATAACTTACTGTGTAGCAGAGATCCCATCAGAATTGAAATCTCAGTGCCAGTCACCTGCTTCATTCATTTCTTGCTGTGAGCCTAATGAGAAAACAGCCAGAGCTACCCTGAGGAACTGAGAGAAGAAATATCACTTTTCCAGAGGTACCAGGAAATTCAAACTGTTCTGAACATGGGAGACAGTAAGAGCAGCTGAACCATCAAAAATATCATTGTGAAATAAATAATCATCTCATTCTCAGTATGAGGGACTTGAATTGTGCATGTCAGAGCCACGGGAAGAGAAAAAGGGAACTGGGCAAAAACTTACTCAAAGCCTGGTGAAGCGAATTAAAGTTTATCTAACGGCTTCAACGGAAATTCCATTGCAACCATTTTATTCACACTTTCCCTTGAGAGCAAAATTCTCTTAGAATGCCCAAATAAAGTACACCCTCAAGGTTTTTTACTGACTCCTAAATGTCAGGCAGAATTGCCGTCCAAAAGATAAACGGTGCCACGGACGATCATTTGAAGAATCTGTGGTATCAAACATCATCTTTATGTAGGGTGGTGGACATTAAGATAATGGCAAGCTTCAGTTGAGGTACGAGAGCGAGGCAGCAGTTCTGATTGCTCAGTGGATGCCTGTTCCCTTTGAATACTTCTGTGGTTTGTGAATTCAATAGAAAACATTGTGGGAAGAGGTGGTTGCAAACTTATTTTACAATAATAAAAACTGATTTATAATCATAATATCAATCAAGTTAAAATCCTAATCATAAGAACTAATTTATAATAATAAAACAAATGGGATGATGTTTACCTGTAGCTTTTGTAGAGCATTTGAACCTTGGTAAAAGCTTTAAGCATTTTTGATCAGAACTCAGTTGCTTTTGGTCAAGCACAAAATACTATGAGATAAAAAAATTGGCCTATATTTTTGTGGTAAAGCCATTTTCATACTGTCACAGAAAATTAGGGATAAATTGCTCTGTGTTTATGAGTAGTTATTCTTCGTACTTCACATACTCTAGGGTTGTTTGGAATGTTTTATTCTGAAACAACATTGCCACATGCTTTCTACAAATACGTTATTGAGAGTTCTCTACTGGTTCTCCACATATGCCAAAAAACTGGGTCATAACAGAACTCTCTGAATATTGACAACATTAAAGAAACACTTTCTGATTCAAATCTGGGGAAGTGCGGGGAAAAAATGAAATTAGGATTTTCTATATTTTGACCGTTAGCAAAGTACTGAGATTTTCAATATTTAGTTGCAGTTAGTCTAGATTATCTGTGTGTGTCCCTTCCAACAGAAATCTATTCTATTCTATTCCATTCCTACTGATATATGTGAATATTGGTTTAACGTGGGAGGCACTCAGACACTAGAGAGACTGGTGGCAGCATGAGGTGCCAGGACAGCAACTGTAGCACAGCTGATTTCAGAGATTCTTGAAGAAAGCATTTTTCATATCCTATCAGTGCCATGGTTCCCATGTCAGCAGTATCGAGCTTGATCAAAAGCCATCATGTTGATTAATGTAAAAACACAAAGAAGGACTTTCAGTCCTACAGAAGAACATTAGCAGCAAGAGCTGTCTGATTAGGCAACATGTAGAAGTTCAGTGATTTCATTATTAATTTTAATGAGCAAACGACATGGCAAATATAAAAAGTAATTTGATTGTATTTACCAGAAAATTATCTCAAAAGAAAAAGAGTAACAACTGGTTGTTCCACTGCAGGGAGAAAGGAGTACCCCTGAGCATGGGAATCCTCACGAAAACAACATTCATCCTGGCATTGCTCCCAGGCAGAGCAAGCAAGCTGTGTAACTGATCAGATTTGTAATATAAAAATGATTATCTGTGCTGCTAAAAGCCTGGTGGGTGATAAAATATATGTATTGCTCCTCCCCTACCTGCAGCTTCATCTCAGCTATTACAAAACATTGCTTTTTTACTATTGTGCCCAAATCTTATGACTTTAACAACAGGCATTGAACCAGGTTGGCTGCTGGCATTAAACCCAGCTTTAAGATGGTTTTTGTCTGGTTGTTTTCATGCTCACTTACCCTACGGTGGGTATAGATGTAGGTCATTCTGTTCTGCAAACCCTTCGTTTTGGCACCATGGGCCCCTATATATGTACAAAGATTTCTCTTCACTACAAGACCAGGATGCAACTAATATAAGATACAATTAATCTCTTTACAAAGAGCAGAGGCTGTGTTGTGTAGATATGGACTTAACTGCCTAGTTTCTAAGGAAAATTTATATCTCTTGCCCTTGGTAGGTTTAAGAGGTAGGAAATTGCACAAAGGCTGGAGAAAGAGAAAAGGAAAACCAGACCTTAGTTATTTTGAGGCCATTTATCATTTCTTCTCTACACAGTTTTTTTGTCCCACATGGGCTGCAGCTTCTAACACATTGTCTAAGATGAGGAAGCACTGAGTGACACTTCATCAGGTTAGAATGACCAAGACACAGGGAGGGATAAGGATTTTTGCACTTGCATCACACAGGAGAAAAGGAAACAACATTTTTGCTTCACTTTCACACACTGTAGGATGTCAGGCTGTACTTCATTTTAGGATATTCAGTGGCAGAATTGAGTGCAGAGGTAATGATGCCTCAGTGGGAGATGTACCTGAATGAAGGAAGAATGAAAACTGACTGGAGACACCAGGGTATATGTAAGAGAGAGCCCAGACTGTAGGTGTGGGTATGCAGAGATGAAGAAGAGGATGAGAGGTTTTCTCTCTTCCCAAATGCATCACGTAGCACTAGGATATCCTAGGATGCACCAAATAAAAAAGTTTCTTCTTGTGCCACCAGAGGTTCCCACTAGCATTGCTTGGTATTGATGCAGCTGCCATGTGCCTGTCCCTTCAGCATCTGAAAAAAATGAAGATGTTTTTGAAAAGACAAGTCAAAGGCATGCCTTGGATGGAGAACAAGTTTTCTCCTTCACCTTGAAATGTGAAGGAGGTAGGTAATCTCCATCTGAGGTTTGCCATGATTTTTATCAAATATCTGCTATCTTTAGCAAGTACTTTGCCTAATTTCCAAAATACTAAACATGAAAGAATGATGAGAACAACAAATTTGACTGCTTTCTTGCCAGATATCTCAATGCATTTGGGTTTTTCCCCACTATCATTTTGATAGGAACCGGACTGCACAGGTTTAGCAGGCAGAGGCATGACAGCCAGGCCTCCAGAACTGTATGTGCTCACACAATGGAGAGCCTGGATACTCCTTTCAGCACATTTCAGTTTAGCTGTGTTCTGCTGCCGTTAATTCTTTGCTGTTTCCTACCATGGTGACACAAAAGTCACATCCCCAGAAAGAGGGTTTGAAAGAATTGTTTAAAAAGTGACAGTCTCCAGGTAGCCATGGGGAAATTTTAATTTTTCTTTTCTGGCAGTTTCCACCTGAGAACATGAATACACTTCTTGAGTTTTTCCTCAGGTATTATGGTGCCTGAGGCAGGGAGATCTCACAGTCCTTCCCTCCTTGCACGTGGTAGTACTGGCTTTCAGCCCAGACCTAGTGTTGAGTATTTCTGTGCACTGCAATCCCACTTGGAGCAGGTCCCAGGAGGAGAACACTTCTCTCCACTGCCTGCTTCTTCAACCACATGCTGAGCAACTGGGAGCCCTTTCCCCCCACACTTAGCAGGGGTGAGCTTACAAAACCGAGGGCCAGAAATTGGAGTCTTAATGCCTGATTTCCCCAAAGGCCATCCCAGCTCTCTGTCATGCCCCATTGCAAGATCACTGCTTCACTGTGCGCTTTTGCAGTGCCGTCCCTGATGCCTCCAGAAAACATTGTGATAAACATATACAAAAAGAGCTTGTTATTTCACACCTGAAAGTCATCACAAATGGTGTCTGGCTTTCAATTTTTTTTGCTATCTTGCTGTAGATATATTGTGAGGAAAAGCTTTCTTCAAGCATTCACATTAAATCCATTTCTTAAAGGAAAATAGCTCATTTATGCTGCACAAGATAGAGGCATATAGAGAACAACTGCATTCTGCCTTTTGAGGCACCTTGTATTTTTTGACAGCCTTAGCCCACAGCCTTTGATTAGATAAAGGCCTTAATATTGCATTACAGCAGAATTACCTATATTATGGCAGCTGCTTGTTGCAATTGTGTTGACATGGCTGGCTTCTTGTGGGAATGTATTTTGGTCTTTCTAATCTCTTTAGCATCAGCAGCAGGACATTTTATTTGCAATTGATTTTTAAATTTAGGAGTAATTGAAGTTTAAGTGCAGTTACCTTCTTGCAACAGGGACAGGTTGATACTGTTTAAATCCTAATTATGCACTGATTAAAAGTGATTGCGGTGCCAAAGTGAGCAAGGGCTACAATTTATTTCATTCTTAAAGGCTCAGCATAGAGAATTAATTGTATTTCCAGGAAAACAGATCAACATAAAGAGGAAGCAATTAAGAGTTCATTGTTGAATCATAAATTTCCCAGTAATTTTTGGAAAGTAGACAAGGACTTAACTTTGAAAGCAGATCTTGTTGACAACGAGAATTAGTCATTTAATAGTTTTGGTATTTGATGATACAAGCTTTACCTACCATCACTCATACTAAGTTTTTCTGAAACTGGTAAGGCAAAGATGGGCTTATTGTCATAAACTAGTCTTGTAGTGATCTGGTGTTTGCTTTGTTTTCAAATTTAATAATGAAATGACAGCCTGCAAGTTGTTCTCATGTAATAAGTAGGATAAACAAAACCAGTCACACTTTTCCTATGAGCAGGAGTCACTTCATAAGCACCATAAAAAATAAGAAAGCAAGAGAGAAACCAGAGCAGAAAAAATACACTTCTACAACAGTGATAGGGCAAAACCTGGAGTTTGAACAGCTTAGAGCTGGGAGTTCCTGATCTGGGTTTTATGACTGTCAATTATCTGAGACCTGTCTAAATGATTCCATATTTTGGGAAACAGTCCAGACCTGTGCCTGTGTACAGTATTACTTTTATTATTTATTTAGACCATTTATTTATGTTTGTATAGTGGGCTCTGCTGTCACATCTGATTTCTCAGTGATGGAATATCAGCATTCCCAGTGAAGTGCAAAGGCAGTACATGCCAGAATCACAGTGGAAGTTTAAAGTTTTTTTTTCATCCGGGCTGTAGGGTTTTCTTTCCTTTCTTTCTCTATAGAAATCAGTTGATTTCTGAATTCATACCAGTCTGTTATTAGCAGGAGAAATTTTAGTCGCAGAGAACAGAAATAACAAACAGAAGTTGCCACTCTGCACTGGCTCAGCTCAGTGCTGTTCAGACAAATGCCTCACATCAGTGCTGCATTGCTAATGCTGGTCCTCCAGGAGACAGAGAGCTCCATTTCTTTTATGAGACCTTGGGAAATCTCTCAGTATTTAGGTGACAACAGTGCAGAGAACAGTGACGTCACTGTGTGAGGATTCATTCTGCTGACAATTAGTGCTAAACCATGTCAACATTACCCAGAACTTCAGGAAGACACATACACAGTTTGTTTACAGGCTTCTTCTTTGAGGATATTAAGTTGTATGGGGTGATTCCAATCTGTAGAGCAGCTTTTCACTGGGAGATCGCTGTGGTACAGGAACTGAATGAATTCTGAAGTCTTCTTCATATCACTTTAATGATGGATGTGGTCAATTCACTCAGTCCTTTCCCATTTTTGTGACCACAGAAAAACACCAGTTCACGTGAAGATTAAGTTTGTTTTAAGCCTGACTCCTTATGAAAGCAAGGCTCATAAGAGCCTTGTGTCACCCAACAACTTTTGAACCCTTTCAGCCAATGTCTCTGCAGGGTAGCAGAAGAGCTGAGTTGCCAAAATAATTTAGTTCCTACACAGTTTGCCAGTTCAGCTAAAACAGCAGCCCAAATTTCATCAACACAATTTTTTCTGCTATAAGGAAAAAAACCAGAAAAACAGCAGAGGAGAATTTTACCATTGCATAAGAAGAATGTAGAAAATCTAGGTTTTGTTCACTTTTAATGCATTTGGTGGGAGATGTATATCCTTAACAAAGCAGACATACAGAAACCTGTATTCTTTTTATCTCAGGCTTGTCAACTAGCAGTGAAATTAAACACCGGGGTTCAAGTCAGAAGAAAAAATTTAAATTATGGATTAAGGAAAAGCTTGACTCATAGTAATAATGTGAAAAGCAGTCATCAAAAAGTGTGTAGCTTAAATGGAAAGATTAGATTTAGTGGAGTGAATGCATAGCAATTCCACTGAAATGAAAACGGATCCAAAATGGAACAGCTAAATAACACTTAAATAGTCCTTCAAGAAGCCACTGTTGTTTTGGGTGATTCTCTTGAAGTCAGTGAAACCACTGTTAATTCTGAATTCTGGTCATGAGTTTAGGTAGCAATTTCTGTCTCCTTAGTGACATTCTATTGTGGTTGAAACATAAACAACTTCCATGGCTCTACTCAATACATGTTTACTGTTTCTAGTAGAATGATTTCTCCCAAACCTTTCTTGAAGCACAATGATCACCTAGGGAGCTCTGAGCACAGTCCATCCTGGGCATTGGCTCAGGATATTACAAAATAAAAATGACTTTGCTATAAATCCTTTTATGTGCATTGGTTTCTCAATTACGTGATTTATGGGACATTTCAGGCTCAATTGCTGCATTTGAGAAGATGAGGGAAAAGAACATGACTAACACAGGGTGGCGTGTAAGCCTAAACTTCTTTAGGGAATGCTGCTCCAGAGGTCACTGAAATAAATAGACATTTTTTGAACTGTCTGCAGGGGGGGTTGAGTCAGGCTCCGAGGACATTTACAGGTTTCAGAGTATTGAATTAGAATTATGGAATTGTTAATGGGTAATATATGCATAATAACATAATGATGGTTAGAATTCAATATTGGAGGTTTGCCTTATGCAGAAGTCATAGACACATGCTACTCCTGGAATTTAATGTAGAGTTAATGTAAAAAAACCCCAGAGCTAATGTTTTTCTGTGCTCCATGAATCAAGAGGTTTCTAAGACTAATCAAAACCTTTCACACACTGTTTATTCGCATGTTGCAAGTGGATCAAAAGTTTGAAAGTACACCTCTGAAGTTGTTATGTTTTCCTGAATATTTTACAGTTTATAAATAAGACCTTTACTTTGTAAGCAACTTCTGGGTGGGAAAAAAAAATCCATTTCCCATAAAGGATTCACAAGAAGAGCTGTATGTTCAGAATGTACTTTCTATTTATTTCACCTCACATGGTCGTCTGACTGACTTCCTTTTCAGGAAGGAGGATAACTGAAAACATATGCTTGGTTATTCAATATTTTCTTTAACTTCTTGAATTTCAGTAATAAGTAGATAAACTTGACTCAACCTAACCTAAGGATGGATAAAGACTTTTGATACAGCTGGGAAACTTCGCACAGCTTCAGAGCTAGCAGAATGAGACAAAGGAGCTGTTTCCCACATCTCTGTCTGCATTAGCTTTTTCCCCTGACTTGTACCTGGAATATTATGAAGTATCCAGCAAACATGGCTAAATCTATTAAAAAGAATGATCTGAGGTCATGGTGCAGCCCAATATAATTTTGTGATGAAGCAGATTCTCTTTACATTCAGTCATGGGCACTGACCTGGCATTCCAGTGGAGGGGTTCAGGCTGATGCCCTTTTGCAATCATCCTTCTTATTCAACAGTCTTTGTTTCTGTTTGGAGAATGTGCCTCTTGTTAAAATGTTTGAGTAACCAAGTGTAGCCTCCTTGAATATTGCAACTCACCCATCAAGTGTTTGCAGAACACTTGTAGGTTTCCCAAGACTTTCCTGAATTGATGGTGGTCTCCCATGATTTCCAGGAAAAATCCATATAACCATAAGAAGTCAGATACATTGGACTTACAAGGACAGAGTCCACCAACAGTTTTGAAATGTGAATACACATTACCAATCTGCATGGAAAATAAAACTGAACCAGCTTTTTCCTTTAACAGTGTGAGAGAATGCTCTACTGAGCCCAGATATTTTTTTATCTGAACCCATATGGGATTAAGTGAGAAAGGCAAGGTTCTGTTCTGCATTTTTAGCCTTGCAGGATAGTAGGTCTTTTATACAGAGGAATCCAAAGGCAGAGTTTGTCTCAGATGTTTTTGCATCTCTTATCTACTCCTGCAGACTTTTACTATCACTGCACAGCCCAGCTGAGCTGAGTGTATTAACCATTTATTTTTCACTTTTAAGCTGCTTATGAATGTAATGACTATTTGTCTTTCAATTTTATCTTCCTATTTCTTTTGGTAAAAAAAAAAAAAAGTTGTGATCCACTCAAAATGCTTCTTAGGAATTGTTATATCTTACACAGTTTTTGTGCCACAGGTGAATTTCATCTCCAATCCTGCAGGTGAATTTAATCGCAAATCAAATCCCTACAAATTCCTCACCAGCTGTGAGGAATTCAAACCAGTATAAAAGCCTTATAGTAAACCTAATCTAGTTTTGATCAGTGCAGACTACTTGAAGGCTATTTTCTTATGGAGGAGCAGTTTGAACAAAAATCAGTTCTGATTCAACAAGCAAAGGTAAGAGCTACGAAGAGGCTCTGTAATACATTATGGAATTAGCTGTTTAATGGCAATTTTTTTCTTAATGGTTTCAGTGGTTTACTGGGTGATTTAATCCTGTGCCTTTTGACTGACAATGATACCAATCTACAGTATAAAGAAGTCTATGGGCAATACTTTTTAGGCAATACGTACTCTTAAGCAGGTTTGTGGCTAGTTGTTGAAATTGAAACTTTGTGCTGAAGGGCTGTAGTAGATAATGAATACCACATAGTGCAAACAAGAGACTCAGTCAATGTCTTGGAGACAGTCTTCTTCTCAGTATTTTCTGAAAAGAGCATAGATTTGGAAATCTTGTTATTCTTTAATTTTGGGATTTGTGTTCAGAGTTATCCATTAACATACTTTCTTCCTGAAGTCAGTACAAAACCTTCCATAGTTCTTAGTTTCCATACATTCCTGACTATTTGCATAAACTCAGAAAGTTTCATAGGACAGTGTGTTTCATAGCAGAACAGAGCTTGGGAAAGGAAGCTTAGATAGCCACTTACTTGCTAAATCTAGCAGCAAATAAAATGAAGAATTCCAGCCCTATAATCTTTTAATTAAAACTTGGCAAATTGTTGGATATTTTTTATTATTTTGTTTCCCTATCATTTTAGCAATGCAAGAAGCAGAACACTTTAATGATAAAAGTGGCTTAATAATGCAAATCTCATAGGACATGTTATTTTTAGACTAGATTTTATTACTATATCTATAAAAGAGGCAAGTCAAATATTTTGATACTTCAACCTTTAAATTAATACAGAAATAAAACCAAGTAATTTTGTTTCAAACCATTTATGAAGACTGGCTAATCTTAAGAATAACAGCGGTTCTGGACTTCAACATCAGCTTCTGAGACCACCCTTTGGAATGAAACTTTAGTCGAAATAAACAGGCAAAATTCTTTTCGTGCTTACATCCATGTATAACACTGTCATAGAGAAACTCAAAACAGTAAGTGTATGAACTGAAATTAATTTCTTAATTAGAGGGTAAAACTGGACTCTTTACTACTGCTGTTAAATGTCTGACTAAAGGATGATAACATGCTAATTATTGTACAGATGTTTTAAACACAAATTAGTTGATCTTTCAGCGCTTACTCTTCTATAGAAGGGGTCAGAAAGAGACAAAGGGAAACTACAGAGACGTGACCAGGCAATAGGTCACCTGTCAGCCTTAGGGGGGGGTTCAATCTTGATTTTTAATACTCTTTCCTCTTCCTTTTTTTTTCCCCCTCCTATTTCATGACTTCACATAGGGTTTAGTGGCTAGATACAGCCAAATGAAAAAGCCTCATTCTCCTTGTTACTCTTAGGACATCCACATGCAATTCCTGCCATGTCCCAGATGGTGCTTCCCTTATTTTGGCCTGCACGAACCTTTCTGCTTATTTGAATGCACAGGGATGTGATCAAGCATTTTGTTTCTAGCTTATATCACTCTCCCAGCCCTGATCGATCTTCAAGGATAACTATCTCCTCTTGGCTTTGCAGCACAGGGTCACCTACCAAAAACCTCATGAAAACTGGGGCTCTTCTTGGTTTGCTTTGATCACGCTGTAAACTTCCTAACAGACAACCCAAGATATAGAAGATGGGTTATTCTTAAGAAGTTATGTTACTTTACTGGTTAGGTTTAACTTCTTTTGCTTAGGCTGATTTAAAAAGAGAACACCAAGTCCCTTATCTGCTTGGAAATTATAAGGAAAATAAGCCCTCCAGTACTATGGGAAAATTTAAAATGTGAGTGAGTCACCAGTTTCTTGAACAAGAAAGTGTAAAACAATTTCAACCAGTCCTGTACTTTGGGGTTTGTGCACAGAGCAAAGTGACAGTGAGTCCCAAGGGTGGCATCAGTGGAACACATAAATAACCCAACTGCTCTCATTTGAAAGAGACATTCCAGCCCAATTAAGCCTTTGTAGTAAGGTCAGATAAACTGGTCCCTTTTGTGAAAGAAAGTGGATTTCTGTCCTTATTTTTAGTCTGTTATTGAAGCTGCCACACTAAGTACTTAAAACTAATGAGAAGGCCAGGATATTGTGTCATGTGAACCAATGGCTTCACTTTGTGTCTATCCTTATGTTATTTTCTTGGGTTTGAAGCGCTGAAAGTGGCTGCTGCTTGTTTGGTGAAAGTCCAGGGTTCTTCTGTTCATAGCAAGGTATCCAGGCTGAAGCAAATCCATACATTCCCTGGGCATATAGTGAAGGACCCTCCATGATGGTGTCTCCTCTCCTCAAATAGCCCAATCTCAGTGGCATGTAGTTTGAAAGGTTGTTTCGGCAGACGCAACCGGCTGTAATAAGCATTTTGGACACTGGAGATGAGTGAGATTATATTCTTTCTTTATCAAAAGAAGAGTAGCAGAGAGCTAGTTTGGTCCTCCAAATCACTTTGGGAAAAGATTTAGTGTTGAACAATGGAGGCTGGGAGACAAAAATGCTTAGCACCACTGACAGATCATAAAAAAAAAATCAAAAAAGCAAGAATGGTTTTCACAGAATTTTTTTTTTTTTAAACAATTCCAAAGTGGAGGGCTTTCTTTCCTCTCCATGCCCCCCCAAGAAATAACACTGCAACCAACAACCTGACAGGAAAATTTACTTTTTTCTTTTTTTTTCTTTATTAGGAAAATCCATTAAAAAAGATACATTAACATGCGAACTTACAGAACTCTTGGTCTTTGTGTGTGCTATTCTACATCATAAAAAGAGGCAGCTCACCTGTAAAAGTGTCACCTCTGTTGTAAATTTATTCTGCTATATCGTGCAAAGGTTATTATTCAGCTCATCCAAACTGTCTTCATTCATAAATCTCTGACTTGTGTTATATGAAAACTGAATATGGAAGTGACTGCATTCCTGTCAATTTTGTGAAAAGATCAAATTCCTTGCTCTAGTGCTGAGGTGAGCATCAATTATAATTCTTTGTTATTTGTGAAATTAGTTAATTCCGGAGATCAATGGACAAATATCCTTCCCAGCAAAAATCATCTAATAAAACTTGTGCTTATGGTAGGGAATATGTGCAAAAGGATTAGTGATTAATTTTGCAGGAATGCCTCTGTGCTATTCTAAGTTTCCCCTCCACATGGGGTGTTCTGAGCTGGTTGAACTAGTTTAGTCCTGAAGACCTTTCACACAGCTAAAGTCACAATGGAGCCAGTCAATTGACACAAAGGTCAGAAGATGCCATTAAAGCTGGAATTGGTTAGGAATGTCTTGGTGTGCTGGGGTTTTTGTAAGAAAATGTTTTGTGTTGTTTTTGGTCTTTTTCCCAACTTGACCTTAGATGGAGTTTCTCACTGAAACACAAGAGATTGCAAAATCGTAGAATAGTTTTGGTTGCAAGGGACCTTAAAGATCTAGTTTTAGTCCCTGGCCATGGGCAAGGCTGCCTCCTAGTAGACCTGGTTTGTCAAAGCCCCATCCAACCTGGCCTTCAACATATCCAAGGATGGACCATCCACAACTCCTCTGAAAAACCTGTGCCAGTGCTTTGTCACCATCGGAATGATGAATGTCTTCTTAATATCTGATCTAAACTTACTCTCTTTCAATTTAAAGCCATTGCCCCTTGTATGCATAGCGAAAACCATCTGCAATTTATTACCTGGAAGGATTTTAGTGTCATAACTCCGAGTACTACATAACTTTCTAAAAAGAAAATATATGAAGTACCAAAAGGAAACATTGTTGGAGTCAGACAATCTATTGCTTTTATAGTTTGTCATTTATTATAGGAAATATTCTTTTGATTCTAGACACCTCAGAGCAAAATTTGGTGATAAGAAGTTACCTGTAGAATGAGTCTGGGAGAGAACAAATATTGGGACTCAATTCATATCTTAAGCTTAATTTTTGTCTTGACCAGCTCATCTGGAATATTTTGTAGTGTAGAATGGTTCTAAGGACACAGAGAATCCATTAGCTCTTCAGTAAGCAAAGGTAAGGTTTCTTGATGCAAAGAAATCCTTTTCAGAACTAGTTTCTGTAACTTTTGCAGAACCTATATTTCTGTACTGTTGCACCCTTGTAACTTTGGAATGACCTTCTTTCCTTTGCCTTGGGGTAAATGAATTTAATCCCATTGTTTGTGTTTTTCATAGCAGTCACAGTAAGTACATCCTATCATGTGGTTTTCAAAATCTCAGGAGACTTCATTCTATCTGAATGCTTTCCATTGAACACCAAAAGTCAGAGGGAAAACATCCCTCTTTGGCAGAGCTCTGTAGATACAACAGTAAGACTATTTCTATTGCAAATACAGCAGAATCTCTTGATTCAAAGTGATGCTTTTGTGCCTGAAGCTTAGCTCTATGCAGGATGTGCTTGTGGCACAGTAACTGTGAGATGGAAAGAGGGAGAAGCAGAGGCTGAGAAGCAAGCCTTTCATCACTGAAAACCTCAAGTGGAAGGTTTCCTAATAACTCTTTAAAATAGCATCCTAAAGTAGATAGAATTCCACAGATTTGTAAACACCGAGCAAAATTTCTGTGTGTGTATTATTGGCAATTTAATGCTGGTTGCCTCTTCAAAGAGGCAACCCTGGAAGCCCTATGATTATATGACCTTTCTTTCATAGAAACCTCACGAAGTTCCCAGCCCCTATGTCTGCAGTGAAAAGCTTCCACAAGTGAAAGATTCCACAAAGTTCAGGAAACACATGTTCTCAATTTTCTATAGCTGGAGTTAACTATAGGGAAGGAAAGTCTGGCTTGGGGACTTTTAATCAGAGTAGGCAAAATAAATACAAGTAAAATTGCTGACCTGCTTTTCCAGAAGAGGAAGAAATAAGATAAGGAGACCAAGTTACTTGCTTCAATTATCCAAGAAATACTGTACCAGTGCTGTGAGCAGACTCTCTCCTTGGAGCCAGGCGAGTTTCTTGACTGCAGGATTCTCTTGTGTCAGATGTTGAGAGCAGGTGTTTAGCAGAGACAGCCCCAGCACCCCACTGTTCCATCAGCCACTCTTTTTTGGCTCTTTCAGTATTGGCTGGAGCCTCTTTACCTGCTTCTGTAGCTTCTATTACATGAGTCATGTTGGAGGGAAGAGGTGACTAGGAGATAACTTCTGATAAGTTTCTCTTTAACAGGAGAATTATAACAGGAGATTTTTAGGGGTATTTGAGGAGCAATAGGCTGCCCAAGCATTCTTCAATCAATAAGTCAAAGTTACTGGAACTCTTGTTTTTCACTGGATGCAGATATTCCACAGTCTAGTTACAGTTTGATTAATCAAGCTGGATTTCGCTGCTTTGTCTGCATCTCTCTGTTCTACCTCCTGCCCATCTCTTTTGAGCAATTTACCTTAAGATGTAAGAGAAGACTCCTTAAGAGGAGTCTTCTCTCCCTGTTTTTGTTACTTTGCTTCTCTTTAATGCAAAGGTTCCTAATGTTTTTTTATGTCCAAATTCAGACTGCCCCACAAAATATTATTTAAAACTTTGTCCTCTGGGAAAAAAACCCACAGCTATTTTTTTAATATATTTTCTGTGATATACATAGAAATAATTTTCTTACTTGCTATATCCACTAGTAACTCTGAGTAGAAAGAACACTTATCTTTTCTTAAAAGATTGCGTTGGTTATAATAAAACTCAGAATTCTCTGCAGTTTTTCTCAAGTATTTTTTGATTTGTTCTCTCTGCCTTCCCCCTCACCCAGAGCAAAGGGGAAAAGTCCACAATTTGACAGAAAGGGAACTTCAGTGAAATTGTTCACCTCCTCCAAACACTTCTTTTCTCTGTTATTACTTTTTAATACTTACCCTTTAGCACGCCTCCTTCTGTACTTTGACATTTATCTTTAATCTATGTGTAGCCATAAACATCACTTCTATGCTTAGATTGGAATCTGCCCTAATGCCCTTAAATGAGCTTGCAGAGGTGAAGAACATCAGAGGAACGTGGCAACGACATTACTTAAGAACAGGTGGTAAAAACCAAACACCATCAAAAGTGTTTTATTTCTATTTCAAATATTAAGATCTAACCCAATAGTGCCTGCATATGAATCCAAGAGGGGCTTAAACTGGAAAGACATTCAATTCATACAAATATCTTTTCATTGCAAGTAGGCAGGAAGAGATCTGCATAGCAAGATGTAAATGTCAAGAGTCTGTTTGGCTTTTCTTTCCCAGGGGTGTTGTAATGAACATGAGAGAACTATTTGGATTTCATTCTGGTCAGCTAACTTCCATCCTCATCCTCTCTAGCAGACAAAAATTGGAAAAATAAAACTAGAATAAATCTCAGGAGCTCATATAGTGCAAGTCCCCTTCTTGTCAATCAGGATCAGATGTATCTGTGACACTACAGCTTGATGCTCATCTGTTTTGCTCTGAAAGATTCTAAAATTAGCAGTTTCATTGTGGACTTTAATAGAATTAACTTTTCTCTTTTTTTTTAATAGTCTGTTGAGCATTTGGAGATAAGAATTATGTTCCTTAAACTTTTGTTTGCTCTTCCCTTTTATCCTACTGTTCTGCATGAGTAGGTCCCCTGGGATATGGATGGTTTAGGTATCACTTCTAAGTGCTCCTCTAATAGATCTGCTTGAGGATTTTGTTTTTAAACAATTTTGAAGCTTTAGCTTTGCTTTTGTTAACAAGTACAAACCACAGTTTGGAACATGTCTTGACTTTTTCCTACTAAATAGATGTGGGGGGTTTTTTTGTGTTTTGTTTTTTTTTTTTTTTTTTTTTTTTTTT
>NW_020955364.1:1108385-1231438 GCF_003031625.1 Empidonax traillii | reverse complement strand
TTACATAAGTTAGCGTTATCAAAGTCAACAAAACATGATTGAAATTGTTTTACAAGTGGGCAGAGGGGAGAATTGCATAATAGATTAGACTGGAAAAGACCTGCAAGTTCTATCCAGAAACAACATGAAACCGAATAATGTGTTTTGCTGAGAAACCACTGAATCCTAGAAATCCTAGCAGGAATGTTAAGATTTTCAAGATGACTACAGAATAAACTATATTGGATGGAATGTGTCTAGAGAAGGCTTAATAAGGTATAATCAACTTCAACTTTTAATCTGAACTGGAAAATATGACACTGAAATACATTTTTTTTTTAATAACTGTTTAGGTTACACATACACTCAGCTGAAGACATGCAAGCAGTTTCAACAACTGCTGTAGGATTTCTTGAATGTTGGCATGCAAGTAGATTTAAAGGACTTTGCCACTTTTTGCTTAGTTCTGTTATTTCATTTACAAGGAGACTTTAGTCTTCACTATAGCACCCTATTTTCTTCTGTTCTGAGATTTAGTCCATACAGGGAGTCTTCTTTGTGAATCCAGTGTTTTGATTAGTCTTGCTTTGCCTTTCTTTCTCATGAGGTCTCTTAGGCAGGATGTAGTGCTGGGGTCAAGGAAATGCCTTTCAGAGAGGAAAGGAAAGCTACATTTCCGTGGTCAGAAGCTGTGTTCAGATACACTGTGAAAGAACACTTTTCCCTCAAAATGTCATGTGCTTTGTCCCAGACAATGGGATGTTTTGCAGAAAAATGGCCATAATGGTCCTTTATATATATACACACACATACTTAACATAGGAGACTGATGTGTGAACTACTTCAAGGAAGCCAAGGGCTTCAGGAGAGCCTTCAGAAGAACACTGTTACACACCTTGCAGACCAACTGTAAATACAGCAGGAAAGCCCTTTATACAGCTTTACTAGTCTTTCTGATGATTAAAAATTGTTACTTGCCAGGTGATTTTTTTTTTTTTTGAGGGTTCTCTCCTACAAAGATCAACTATCTCCTGCCCAAGGAAAGGGAAAAAGATGATGTACTGTTAAGCTGATAAATGTTCTGTCATATTTAATTGGGATTATTGATTTAGCCCCTTCCATTTCCCCTGCAGAGGTTAATCATTAATGCACACGCAAAAAGGGCCTAAAACAGGACCTGGGCAGAAAATGCAAAATATCTTAGAATTACAGCAGTTAAGGAGCAGCCTGATTTATCATCTCTCCACAGTGCTTAAAGGGCTTTTCTTTAAAATTACGTTAAACAAAAGCAGCCAGAGAATTATCTTATTCAACATGTATAATTAAGGCTCTATTCAGGGTTTGCTTTGTTTTTTGTTGTTGGCTTTTTCCTCTTCATTCTTCAGTCTTTCAAATGTATTTGTTCCTTGAAGAATTTTCCTGCACTGCAAGACAACTTCTACTGCACATCATTAAGAAAACATTTATTTCCCTCCATAATGGGAAGAACTTGAAGATCTCAATCTTGAAATACTCTTTTCATGCATTTTTATTATATTTCCAAGCTATACCATATCCCTACTATTTTCCCCTTTACTATTGCTATCTAATGCAGCACTTGAATCCTAATCAGACATTTTTAATTAGATCTCTGTGATGGTATCCATGCCTTTAATATATTTTTTTTTGTTTGGGTTTGGTTTTATTCTTAGGACAACAGACATAGATATCTAGAAGTATTCTTTCAGAGTGTGATTGAGTATTGAGCTGTGGTAAATTCTGAGCACCACAACACAAGAAAAAGATATCTAAGTTTCATGTTTCTGGGCTAGAATCATCTAAGTCTCTAGATTTGAGCTTGATATGGTAGCTCAGGCTGAACACATTGAAAGAGTTGTGGATTGTGGCCCAGGCATTCAGGGTGCAGTGCCTGCAGTGGAGCTCAGTGCATTGCTTTGTCAACCTCTGCTTCTGCTTCCACGAGGCCTCAGAGCATGGTGTCGTTTCCACAACCTCTTCTCCAAACCTTACAGCTCTTTCTGGAAAAGTGCTTCTGTCCTCGATCAACCCAAGCTGATAAGCAGTGATGCCATTCATCATCCACTTCATGATGTTCCTGAATCTCTCCTGAGGAGATGGCATCTGGAAATATGTCCCTTCTCAGCACAGATGCCATCTTTCCTCAACGATTCTGTTATCCTTGCTGCTGCTGTGATTTATTGCTTATTCGTATTGGTTCTGAAGTACTCAGATGCTGTTTGTTTATTGAATAGTAAACAGAAGTTTCACAACAAACTCGTCTTTTCCAAGTAACATGAAAGATAACATTCCTGATATGCAGTAAGTTTGTTGCCAGTCTCTCCTCGGAGTAAAATAATTCCAAGTTCCCCCATGGCCCATGTGTTGACCAACAGTGACCTTGTGTGCTTTGCACATAGAGCTGGATGTTCTGGACACCTGCTATGGCATTGATCACTTCCATAATTCATTTGTTTTTACAAATGAGATCGCTGTTTTGCTCTCAAAGGAATTGAGTGAGTGATATACCTGGAGCTGATGTTTAAGTAATATTTTTAAGATCTGAACTCTTCCCATTCAATGGATAACTTATTTCCTTTGCTTTGCTGGTTCTCAAGAAACCCTCCAGTAGTAAAATATTGCTTATTTTCTTATATTTTAAAGAAGTGTTTTAAAGAGTTTCATTGTGTTATCAGCTTCGTTATATTACTCATAATTTGTGGTGTATTATCTGAAATGCAAGAGTGATCCCTGTATAATAAATTCTAAATATCCTTTCAAAAGTCAAGATGATGATTAGCTAAAGGAAGCTATTAAGCCTGCAGAGATCAATTTTTGTTAATTCTCAGTGTGAAGCCAAGAATACAATGATAAAACTCTTCTGGTTTCTGCAGTAATCATTTTGTCTCTGGACAGGGTAGCTTATAGGTGACAGGGTTTTTTCAGAAAGCTTTTTGCCATCTACTGTGGGGAAAATGAACCATAAATTTTAGTAGGAGTGCTGATGAATTCGATCTCAAGAGTACAGACACTTCTCAGTTCAAGTAGGGCTGTTAGGAGGACCACGGCACTGTGGCTCGATGGCTGGTAGTGCTCTCTATGGACTGTCCGTGCACCTGCATGCAGCAGGGTCTGATCCAACACACAGCTACAATGCATGCAGGGACTCAGCTCAGTGACTGACAAAATCTCTCTGAATCCTACGTCTCATCTGAGTCAAGTGCTTCAAAAACTACCTTTGGATTATGCCTGTTGGTGATGACTGACCTACCTTTAAAGCAGTGGAAAGCAAATATTCCTTCTCAGTCATTTAGTGAGCAGCTTCTGTAATTTGATAGAGTCATTCCTTTTTCCTTAAGTGTGTTTGCAAATCACTTCCTATCTCAGTGCTCACGATACTGGGGTTTACTAAACAAGTAGGAATTCTGTACTGACTTGCAAAGCTGTAGATATAATGCTGCTATCTGGAATTCAAGCTTTGGGATATTTACCATTGTGCTTGAAGTCATAAGCTACTTATCTCCAGGGGACAGAAAATAACAACATTTTCTTCTGAGTCATTACACTTCATAATTGAAGGTCTACATGCTGAGTAAAGTTTCTTTCCCTGAAAGCAAAAGCAATTCCTGCAGGCAATATATAAGGCTAAATAGGCAATATGTCTCATTCCACTTACTCTAATGGCTCTCTGACCGAATTTTCTTAGATTTTACCATATGCTGAGTGGATTATGAATGAGGTTTAAACTGTGGAGTAGAAAATGTCAAGCAAAACCAGGAAGTCTGTTTAAGAAGGACTCGAAAATAAATTGCTGTTGGGAAATGTTTTTTCATGCAAAATCTTTAAAGAAACCCTTAAACTATACAATTTTAAACACCAAGTCAGAAAAAAAAGAGAAATTTTCTAGGTTTAGAGGTTGGTTACACTGGAAGGTGTGTTTAATATATTTAGTTATAAGAAGAGGAAAGGAAAATATTTATTAGTTTTGACTACAGTTATTTGTGAACCAAATCAAAACACAAAATTTTCTTATATCAACCCGTGTAACATTGGGCGTGATTGGAGTTTTTTGGTGAGGTTTTTTGTTGATTTGCTTTCTTGGGTTTTTTTTAGCTGGTTTAGAAAGCACCCTATTAAGAATTGCTATAAAGATGTAAAGAATATTGAATCCTCCAAGAGCAGAGGAAAATCTTCAGAGATCGTGAAGCTTCCAAACAATTTTTATCAAGGCAGAGTCCTGAAGTAAAACAAACTCAAGCCAGAAACATAGCATTCAGTAAGATTTCAATTATAAACTCAGAGTGTTTAAAGATCTAACTTCCCATTAGGCAGTCCTTCTAAAGGCGAAACTAATGAGCTGGAACTAGTGGGCTGGGGGAAGAACTATATAGCACCCAGCACAGTTGCCAGTCCAGATAATGTGAGAATATGCCTGAATGTACATAAAAGCAAAAAAATTTTCCTTGGAAAACAAAAACAACCACCAAAAAATAAGTGGCTGTCCAGCCAATAAAGTTCCTGATCATATTCTGGTGTAGGAACTGTTTAAGCCTTTACAAACTCTAGTTGTATGCCTATCATATGATTGAGCAGCAATGGACATGTGTGTAAGGGAATCCTCTGCTCTTTACATGGTTTTAACTGTATTATGTAGGGGTTATACTTCTGGTTTTGCTTATAAAAATTACATTTGCAGAGTCTGGCATCTTCCTTTCTCTGAGTGAAAGATTGATTCAGACTGTGTTCACTCTGGTCTTGTCTTATGTAGCGAATAAAGGTCTGGACACTTGAACAGACTGCAGACCTCAGAAAGGGGATAAAACAAAAGCAGGCTGCTTTTCTGGAAGTGTTCCTACTTTATCCAACACCTAGGTATGCTCCAATAAAGAACAGTGAAAAAGAACAGTTATTCCAACCATTCATCTCTGGATCCAGATGACTTACAGCCACAGGACCTGATTTTATTTTAGATTCCTCCCAAAGTTGAGTAAGGTGCCCTGTGATGCTGAATGACAAAGTTTAGGACTGGATTGCAGGTCTTGTACTAAATTGTTTTGCCTTATCTGAGTGACTCGTTACACTGGGTTGTGTGAGGGCTGTCTTGGCAGCAGGTATCAGCTTGGCTCCCTTTGACAGATAAATAGAGTGGATCTCCTCACAGCCTGGCATCATCAGGCACCTTTAACAAGGTCAGTGCAGCTCTGGGGCAGAGGCTTTCTGCACAGTCTGCCAGCTTCTTCCCAAAGCCAAGGAAAATAAATACTCTCTTTGCTCAACTGGCCTGTATCCTTCTGCTGTGTCATGAATCCTTGCAGCAAGAGATCCCCTTATGCAGAAGAAAGTCTGTTCTTGAAGTTTTTAGAGACCACCCAGTGAGTGGGTGACTGTCCCTGTGCTATACTCCTGTTTTTCCGATGAGGAGGAGAACTGGTAGGGGATGAAGTACAGTAACAGGCAGTCAGCTGATGTGAGAATAAGCCACCCTGGGGGAAGGGGAATGCCTGGCTCTGATGCCTTGCAGTGTGTCCATGTGCAGAAGCATGGGATGGAGAAAAGAAAACATGGGGATAGGGGAAGAAGCAGAGCTTAAACTGGCAGATCAAAATAAATCTTTTCTGAGAGGAAGAGAAAAGGAAACTAAGCCTTCAGTGTGTTCTTTTGTTGATATCAACATGCACACTCCTGATCTGAACTTAGTGAGAAATATCTACTTAGTTATTATAGATCCATAATAAAGCCCTGAGCAGTCAATGGTCAGAAGTAGACCAGTCTCCAACTTGCTTTTGATCCACCCTTTTCTCTTCCCTGTGTCTTGCAAAAAAACTTTTCAACTAGCCAGCAGCCACAAATTTTGCTGCATTACACTCTGTGAGTTTGAGGCCAGCACTTACCTGTGAGTCAGTTGAAAAACTCCCTTTCACTTCCATGGACCTGGGATCTGACTTCAAAAGAGTGGCATTTTAAAAACAACGAAGGGATTAAGAGTCTGTGAGCTAATTAGACATGTTGGCACATGTACTGTTTCATCCATCTGCCATCCTTCAGACAGCTATGTGGCTAGGAACAACATTTCTTGACGTTCTTATGGCAGAGACCATATGGTTTCAGAAGAATTCCACAGGGCTATGAGTTTAAAATTGCTCTAATATTGTTGTTACATCTGATTTCACATTAATTGGTTTGTGTCTTACCTGTGATTTTATTTTTCTTTACAAATTCAGCAGCAGGTTGGTTTTAATTAGCTTGTGCATTTCAAAATAGCTAGCCAACAAGTTATGAATCCAATGTTTGAATTAATGCCCAAGGGGGAAAAAAAGTGGGGAATATGATGATGACGGAAGTCATGTAATGCTAGAAAAAGACTGAAGCTACTTCAGATTCTTATCTTCCTTCCCTCTTTAGATATCTGCTCCAGTTAGGAAACACTAGATTTATTTACTTAACCTTTACAAAACAGAATCACTTTACATCCATCATAGGCTGGTTCATAGTAATTATTTGAATATGCACACTTAGAAAATAACAATAGCAGAGTCTGAATGTGGAAATGCATGTAAACTTGGTCATGGGAGTTGCATTTAAGACTTCTTATCAATCCTTTTCCTCAAGAGATGGAGGTAACTACTGAAAAACTTTAATATTACTGTATCAAAACCCTTAGTTAAATCAAGCTGTGATTAGGTTATATCATCAGTGCTTAAGAAACAAAGCCAGATAGTAGTCTGATTAAATGGGACTCATACAGTGATTAAAAGCTTTTTTTAATTCCTTTCTTGTCTCTTATAAAATAAAAAAAAAATCCTGAGTCAAATATCTTCTTGGAGGAAGTCCAACTTAAGTGCAACTTGATTCAGGGGAGGCCTCTTCTCATGGCTCTGCATGAGCCACTTTACTACAAGTTATCTGATTTGTTCCAAGCTGTGAATCTTTGCTGAGACACTTTGTCTTTCAAGCCTCAGTTTCCACACTGAGCTTTGTCTGATTGTGAGTGATGTTGGGCTCTAGCCTATCTTTCTAGAAACCGTAGAAATCCAAATCAGTGCATTTTTTCAGCACAACTGAAAAATGGACAGCCCAGAGAGCATCTCACTGCTTGGAGTTTTTTTTGTCATTGATCTACCAAAGTGTAGTTCTGTGAAGCCACTTATCTTCAGGTGAGCCATTTCAGGAAGTAACAAAAGGAAGAAAGAAGGCAGAAACTAGACTATGGGTATGCCTAAAGAAATCTGCAGCTTCCTAGAAATGCAAATGCAGCCCTGTCCTTGAGTCTGGTGCTTAGGGAGGAAGGAGCTTTATTGCAGTTTGAGGCTGGTTCTTTCTGTGGGTAGCTGGGATGCTCGTGGAAGTGTAAAAAGCTCCTGGAGGAAGGCTTGATGCTTGGGGTGGAGAAGACAGGCTCTTAACTGTGGTCCCCCTCACCAAAAGGCCAGAAGGAGGGGATGTAGTGATAGGGAATGAAAGGCTTTGCATGGGCTTGTGAAGGGGTGCAGTGGGAGAGGAAGGGCCCAGGCAGTTACCTCGAGGCATGGAAGGGACACTTTTGTCCTGTGCCATCAGGATGAGAGCTTGAGGGAAGTGTGGAGCTTGTTGTCTCAGCATTGTTGTGTCCATATCTTACAGGTAAGGGCTCTTCCAAAGTGAAAAATCTATAAGCAGCTAAGTGGTAATGTCAAATGATAGCGGCAATGTAAGCCTACCTGATGGTAACATCCTGTGCTGCCATGGGAGGTTGCTAATGGAGACAACCACCACGGTAATGGCTACTGCAAGCTTCCCAAGCTGAAGCAAGTCCTCTGCTAAAGGTTTATAAGTGCTAGGAACTCAAAAGGAGAGAGAAATAGAACTTTCTTTATTTCTGCTGAGTTGCCTAGCGAAGGAAGCTGTCCAGGGGCTTGACCTGTCCTTGAAAAGCATTTCAACATCTCCTGATGTCAATGAAAAGGGAGACTTGTTCATTGAGACCTTTTGATACCTCATGGTGGGATCCACGTCACATGTATCGATTAAGAATTGTAAATGATCACTGCTCTCCATGGAGGTGCTGCAGCTGTTCTGGAGAATCATTTTCCAGAGAAGAGGAAAACATCAGTCCTTTTTTTACTTTTTGTGCAGGAAGCAGAATGCTTTGCAGTCAAGTGCACATGCTGGTCTAGTCCATACTGTGAGTCTGATCCAGGCAGCGGCTGAGTTTCATTTTAATGTGTTATGTTGGGTTGAAAGAATAAGTAGAACTCATCAGCAAAGCTGGTATTCTGGCTTTCTGATCCCATCACCACTTTTCCACGTGGTCTTGCAATGCCTCATGTGACAAGGGGCTTTCAGAAACTATACAGTACTGTCAGGGAAAGTTGCATGGATCTGCCCTCATGAAAATAAGAAGAGAGATTGTAATTAGGTGGATCTTGGATTAAGTCCTAATCATGCACTTCTTGACATACATGCTACTTGCACCAAAGCATGCAATACCCTGACTGTCTCTCTGCCTCAGCTTTGAAGCTCTTTTTTTTTTTATTTTCTTCCTTCCCCCCCACCCTCCTTTTAGGAGCAGGGCTTTCCAGACAGTAATGTGTTTGGGCTGCTGCCTCTCAAGAAGAGGTAAACAGAGGGAAGAAATTGCCCTTTGGCAAGCTAGCAGAGCTTTTCCTCTCAGTCAGAAGGCTTTAGAAGACCTTTCCTACTGAGCTGATAGGTTTTTAAGTGGAAACCAAGGGTCATTTATGAATAGACTTCTCTAGCAATTACACAGGGAGAAGTGGCTGTCATGTAGAGACCCTCATTTGCTTCTCTGTCAGTTTATTGGCTGGAATTGACTTTGTGGAATGACTTCTACCCTAGTTACATCATTCACAAATAGAAGAAAAATAGCAGAAAAACAAGGCAAAATTAAATACTTCCTCTTAAGGGATGGATACTAGCAGGGATTCTTACTAGATGCAGAGCTTTTCCCCTTAAAAGCTGTGCATTTATTATGATAAGGGATTAAAATCTGGCATCTTTGTTTTCAGTCAGAAAATCAAGTTTTCAGAAATTCTGTCTCTGAACACTGAATGTACCATGTAACATTTATTTCCTGTGCCTGATAATTCACATCTTGGATGTCAGATAATGAATCATAGCAAACCCTCTTAAAGAGAATTTTCTGTTGCTTTGGGTGTTTTGGTTTAGTTTCTTTGATAGCTTGTTTTGCTTGTTTGTTTGTTTTTTTACTCAGTAGAACTTAAAGTGCTTGTCAAAAGTACACAGTATACTTTTTTGTTGTAAAGTGGACAACTGAAGGTGAAAATAGATGGCAATGGTTTGTTCAAAAGAATGCAATAAAGAATGGTAAGGCATAGAAATGGAGTCCAGTGGACTGCTGGCCCGAGCAGCTAAAATAATTGATGCTCCTCTTGCTTTACAGTTCTCCATGTTACCCAGGAATAGCCAGTGATATTGAAACTTGTACCACCTTCTCTGCTTAGCTCCCAATAAAGGCAGAGTGGCAGATGTCTGCTGCAGAAGGACAGATTTTGACAAGTAACAAAAGAAACCAGGCAACTGAGTGAAAGGGTTTCTTTTAAGCAGCTCTGCCTGTAAAGAGTCTGCATATTGCTCAAAAATCAAGTGCCTGTTTATGGACACTTATGAAATCCTTAAAAGTATCCTTGCAGCTTGTAATCCTTTTTGTCTATACAGGGGAAAAAGAACCCATATCCTCTTAGTCAGTCCTACACCTGAACCACAGATAATGACATAAATCACAGATCATGAAGAACCTATAGAACACAGTTTTGAAGTCTAAAAAAACAAGAGCCATCAATTTTTGTCCTGTTCATCTTTTATTGAGACAAACAGATTTAATATGGCAAAAGCTTGTCATCTTTAAAGGTATGTGGTCCTCTGAGGAGGGTTTCAGAGGCAAACAATCCAGACATAGAAGGTTTTCTTAATCAGCATATTAATCTGATTTTAAGAAAGTATGCTTCAAAATTCAGATTAAATTTGCATTTCAAATTCAAGTATTTCTGATGGCTTCTTCTGTATTTGAACTTCCACATTCAAAACACTGTTTCAGCTGTTAAGGTAATGTAACTTTTCATGTTTCATATATATACGTCTAAAGGCAGCTGAATCTTTTTTTTTTTTTTGGCACACAGTATTGCAATTGGCTTCCATTTAATCTTGCTGGAAGAGATACTGCGATTTTTTTTCTTCTGTGTGGCTTTTATGCCTGTTTATGTCCTGTATAAAAAACAAAATTAGCCAATTTTATGATACAATTAACACTAAGTTACTTGCTTATCTTTCAGTCAATCTCTGTACAGAAAGAATCATAGGTCACCCTAGGATTTTTCTTAAAAGTTTGCTAAAGACTGTAATGAAAGATGAATTTTGAATATCTACCTATCTAAATGTATTTTCTTTTATTGAGCGTTTGCTATCAGCAGAAAAAAATCACCAGGTTTTGCCTTTGGCTCCCAGGAGACTGGATGTTTACTCTGTACTTCAGGGATGGAAATAACAAACAGAAAAACAAAACAAGGCAGGTGTAAATGGTCTTGGTTGCAAGTGCCAGGACAACCATCTAACCATAGACTCTAATATCTCTTAATCATGGTTTTATATTCATTTCAGTTCAGCAATACTAAATGGCTTTACTGTAAAATAGCTGTTTGGACATTTATGTTTTAAAATATGGCACTAGTCTCATTCCAGTGTTTGTTTTAGTGTGTATTGGTCTACAACACAGATCACCCCTAAGTGACACAGATTATGAAGTTAATATTCATTGGACAATGCAGAGAGTATTGTTGCTTCTGTCCTGGCTATATTTGTTCTATTTGAAACATATCTTTAATGAAAAGTCTATAAAGCTAATATCACAAGTCCTCAGTAGGCCATCTCAGTTATGACCTATGAAATGAAAAATGCTTGTGCAGTCTCAAGGATGCATATCAGGATGCACAAGGGTCTGGTACACTGTCCAATCTGCTTTGTTTTCCTGGGAATTTATCAGCACTTATGCTATTTCGAAACATCTGAAAGAACAGTGAAAAAACATCAATTGATGTTGAAGGCCTGATCTGCTGAAGTTGATGATTTTTGACTACTCTTGTGGTAACCAATACTACCTTTAGATCAGATACTCAGTCATTTTTCTTCATCAATCTTCTATTTCCAGGATTGTGATGGAAATTTGATAATTTCTATTGATTGTGCTTTCATGAAAGGAAATAGGAGACAGTTACCTCTCTCCTCTGTGTCCTGAATCTGAATCTCTGGCTCTGGATGGTCAGTCTGCCAAGAATTGGTGGGCTTTGTCAGCCATTAGTTTTCTGACTGTTCAGCATAACTACTCCACCGAACTTTCTTCCATATTGCCACATTTTATCCTGTTTTCTCAAAAAAGGACTTCTGTCTGTCCCATAGGCCATGCCCACTTACTCTGTGTTCCTCCAGTCTAACAGTTATTCTTAATAGGCTTCTGAAAAAGCAAACTGTTGTGAATATTTTAAAGCAATGAATAAAAACCAAACCTAAATCAGTGCTTTAGGCAGACAGGTTTTTTATCTGTCATTTCAGCAATCTTGCCCTAGAACCAGTTAAATAGGAATGTAAGTTACAAAAAAAGCTCATGTAAGAAGCTATGATAGAAGTCAAGAAATGCAAGAATCAGCAGTTTTTCTCAAGCCAGACACAATTTCCTTTAAGTATGTGTGTAAATATGTTTAAATATATGCATATGTATATCTTTTTATATATATATATATATATATAGGCCAAAGTTCTCACTTTCCCTACAATTAAAGAGGCTCTTCCTGAAAGACAGACCAGTTCTCTTTTGTGCACATCAGAAGCTGATTGTGTTGGCACACTCACAAGAACCTTCTGAAAGTGCAGAGGGCAGCTGGAGTTGAGAGTCAAGTTAGGAGAGTTTAGCTCCATGAGCTTACAACTGTCAAATGGTGATAAAAACACTACTTAGTGCTGTGAGCTGCACAGCTCAGCAGGAAGCTGTGAGGTGTCATAGTCTGGACTGCAAGAAGTGAATGGCAATTTTTCTTAAACTTGAAAGTGTGTTGATAAAGCCCATCGGGGCAAGAAAAGTATCTGCGGGTGTATCTCTACCTGTGTTGCTTTACCTATGTGTATGTCACTTCAGAGCTCACTAGAGGTGCTGATGTGACAGCTGTAGTGCCAGAACACAGTGATTACCTGCAGAACATGCCCAGACCTGACAGCTACAGGACAGTGTGCCTGAAAGGGCTATTCTCCAGCTCAGTCTCTCTGCCCTGCTAGAGTCAGACTTTCACAGGCCCTTGGCTTCCTTTCAGGCGCTCAGCAGCTTTGCATCTGATGTGCCAAAAGCTTCTGGGAATCTGGCTACTGACTTTACCAAAATGGACTCTGCCCATGAGATCTGCGAGTCCTGCTGTTGGATATGTTATTGATAGGGACAGCTTTTGCCAGTGTTGGTGGTGAATTCACTGATGTGAGCACTTGGTCACTAAAAGCAAAACTGAGAGGAGCAGATGAGTTCAATTAAAGCTACAGTGCAGCCTAAGTAGCCTTCTGAGTGAAGCTATGTGAGGTAGAGGTGACTGAAAGCTGGACCACAACAGCTCTTGTCAGAACTATATCAATTTTGGTTTCCTTTTTATTGTCCAGTTTGAACTGCACGGAGCAAAGCTGCTGCTGTTGCATAGATTACTGTGCACTGAATCAGCTACCATAAAGAATATTATTCCTGGTATCCACTTCCATTACTCCTAAATGGTCTCTAGGCTCTATTTTCATATGCTCTTAGTAGAAAAGGACTAAATTGGTAAAAAAACAGCCACATCGTGGAAAATATTTCTGGAATACTTGCTTCTTGTAGATTGTGTCAGTAACTGGTAGAATACCCATACGTTTTATATAAGAGAAAGCTTTCAAGATTTTTTTACAGAACTATGGAGAGGGGTGAAATCCGAAAACTGCATGGTTTTCCCCTTAGTGGGTGTGAAAAGCAAAATTTATTGCCACGATGCAGATCAATTCTCTGGAGTCAGGGAAACTTCTTTCATGAGATCAGTTTTTTACCAACCCTAATCACAGACTAAAAACTCTGCATCCTAAGAAAATATTGATACTTTTATTTAAACAATTCAAAAAACGAGTCTGATCCTGAAGAATTACACATTCCCAAAGCTACACAGAACGGACTGCAAGAGAGCTAATGTTAAGTGTGAGGAATCCAACTTATCTCAATGTTTCTGAAAAGCCCTGCTATCAGCAATATATTTGGATTTAAAAGATTAATTCTTAGTTATTATGCTACCTTCCTTGTCTACATTTGTTATGGGACAGACATAACCTTGCCATCTTGATAATACAATCACTGCCATGGTTGTGGCATTACAGCAAGTAGTGGATGTGGAATATATGAAGAGGGGTTAGATTTTACACATATCCAGACAGATTACAGTCTAATCCATTTTACAGAATAGGATCTCATGGAAGTAAAAATTAAGAAACTAAAACATAATTCACTGAGCTTGTGCACTATAAGTTTTTCCTTTCGGAAAAAAAAGGCAGCTAATTGTATAATTTGAAAAGTTTGGGCTTTCATGGACTACATATAGAAGTAATCATATAATTAACATGTTTCCAAAGAGTATCACAAATAGCAATAAACATAAAAGTTCTTAGGCTAGATTCTTAGAGAGCTACAGGTTTTTGAAACCACACAGTTTTATGATGCTTTTTGGCTTTAGCATTGCCAGCCAGTGCAAATGTATCTCTGTCCATCAGGGGCACCCAGCAGTGCATAACATGAGAGAGAGTTCCTGAGGGCAGTGGGGAGAACTGTATTGTCCTGGCAGAAATCTTCTGTGGCATGGAGGCAGGAAAGTCACAGGAACGGAAATTTTGCCTGCCATGCAGTTGAGTGTTCTGTTGAAGAGCACCCTTTCCAGATACAATGTGCCCATGCCTGGTAATGGTTAGTTCAGAGATTTATTAGTTACTACTTCGCTATTTGGAGAGAAGTGACTGTTTGATATACTATTTGACAAATCTGGCAACTAATTCTGAATATTAAAGGAGCTTTCCAGAGCTGGAGATATTTCAAAGATAGCTGCATTTCTGCTCTGTAATTAAATGTCATGAGTTCAAATAGGAGAAACAAATGTTATATTTGGGGTGGCTTAAGTGACAGTTAATATCTTCCAAATGACTCACAAGAAATTACAAGGTGCTGGGGGCAAGGAAAACCACTCCTCCTGCAGTCACTCCAGCTGGTTCATCTTTACCATCCACATTAAGCTGTCTGCCCAGTATTCTGGCACTCAGAATTAAGCACAGTTTTTCCACAGAAAGGTTGTCCCAGCAGACAGTTTGTTGTCAAAATGAATAACACCTGCCAACCTCACAGGAGTGTTATACAGATAATTGCCAGATACACCAAGGGAACATATAGGAAAGGGAATTTTGGTATTTTAAAGTTAAGCCCAAGTTGATGGTTGCATTATCCATCCCCTGATGACTGTTGTGGCTTGTACTAAATCTTGTTACTGTGGCTCTAGTAATTTTAGCAGTTCAGAAATAGCTCAGCTATGGCTTCCCGAGCTGCAGACATGCCAGTGTGGATTTTTCTCATCTTTTCAACTTCATTTAGGAGGTCCAGGGTGATACAAGGACCCCATATGATTTTGCATGGAAACTTAGCTCATAATTCCTCTCAACCTGAACAAGGTCTTCCTTTGAAACCAGCAGGAGGGGAACAACACACGTTAACATATATAGCCCAAAAAATTTAATTCTCTGAGGTACTGAGGAAACATTTTCAAAGAGTCTCATGGAATTACAACCATGAGAAGAAAACTTATGAGCAACACAGATTAGCTCTTCTAAGAGTGCTGGTATAGGAATGACTCAAGCCGTAGCTCAGGCTGACCTGAAATTTCAGACATGAAATTAAAACCCAATCATAGTGACAGATGTTTTGGAAAGGACTTGGGCTAGGTTTTTCAGCATTTTCATGTTGCATTTGTTCAGAAAAGCTACAGAGGAATACTTCCACTACTGCATTGGGGGGGGGGGGGAGATAAGACTATAAAATTTTGAGTGTTTTTTAACTGCAGCATGCATTCTTTGCAAGTCTAGGTCTTGATACCTAATTAGCAAATAAAATTACTTATGAGGAAAAGAGAAACCAGTATGAGAGAAAATCCCAATAGAACTCACTGTAAATATTATTTCTCAAAGCAGGTCATCAGCTCCTCTGAAAAAAATCTCACTTGTATAAATAAAAGGTACAAAGACAGTGAACTAGAGAAAAACTTGGCAGGTATTAGCAGGCTGTGTGAAATGGCAGCTGCACTCTGTGTTAAGAGCAGCCCAGTGTGTGTAGGTAGGCTGGGATGGGGTTATCCAGGCTAATTAAGAGACAGGGGGGAGATAAAAGTGTGGCTGTCTTTCAGTATCCCACATTCCACTTGCTGACACCAGAAAGGACACTGCTATTTTTTCACCCTAGGCTGGACATATCTGCAAGAGAAGATAATTCAAAATCTTTATAAGGAACCATCATTTTAATTTTCTCTTTTTTTGTCTAAGACAAAATTGCACAAGATTTTAGTAAGTAATCCTTGTTTTAAAAGAATTGGTACTTCTGAAATCCATTCTGACATCAGGCGACCTAAAGGGTCCCATGACATTTATCAGTTGCTTAACCATGATTGTACTCTCTTCTGATCACAGAAGCTTTTTCTTATAGGCACAAATAACAAATTCCTTTACCTCTTTTTTTTTTTTTTTTTTCTTGAGACACGAAGCTGGCTGAGAAGCTTCAAGTTGTTTCCCAAGAACCCATAAACATATTAGGCTACACAGCTGTGAGTAGTGAGAACTGTGCAGTTGTGAGAACAAACATCCATATAGACCATCTTCAGCAGCGCCCAAACCCAGCTGTCGAGGGGATAGTAAGTCTAGGGGAAGCATAAAGATTACAGTAGATATGCTAGAAACAGGAAGAATATTTGAGAGAAATTCTATATTTTCAGCTCTGAGCCTTCCTGAGTCAGATGTGATGTTTTCAATAATCCTCAATGGGTTTCTTTTTCTGTGAACTTGTCCAGTCCCTCTCCAATCCACTGTTTGCAACTTGTTATTTTGGAATAAACAAGTTGGTCTTGTGTGTTTTACCTGAGGACTGAGCTTATCTGGGGAAACGTACCAAAAAAAAGATATGAGTCTTACTGATGGAAGTCTGGTTTCTCTGCTGATTCCCAGGAAACCAATTTAAAGTTTGTAAGCACTGGTGATATATAAGTCAATAGACATAACATCTGATAAATTTAAGGGGAACAAATCATGATCCCTCAAACAACTGCACACCAAGGGGAAGTGAAATAGTTTCTCAGTACATGTACTACACTGCAGGATGTCTGCCTGGTTGTTAATGCTCAGCTGCTTTTGGTCTTCCTCTGCCATTTGTAAGATAAAATCAAAATTCTCGCTTGAGAGAGAATTGTAATGATAAATTGATATTAAACACATATAATTTGCTCAACTTCTGTAAGAGTGCATGGATGAACAACAAATATTGAGTTTTTCCTGAAGGAAACCCATGGGCATAAAGTTGTAAGCAGTCACATGGAAGTCCATATCCACCACGGAGACCAAAGAACATAGAGGCAGAAATGAAAGTGTTATCTGTTGTTTAAATACTTTTTTTGCCTCTGATGATAGCTGTGACTAATAATTAAATAATAAAATATTCCTTAAAAATATCTGTAAAGGCTTTGATAGGAGATACCATGTTTGTGGGATTTTCAACATGTTTATGGGATTGTCCCATAAACTTTGGCAGCTCAGCAGATTCCTACAACCCTAGAAAGTCATATCAAATCCACTGGGATATAAATTACCACCTAGAAGTCATGTCGCTGAGACATTACTGTTATTATTATTATTGTTGGTATTATTTCTATTATTAATATGATTTCACAGAACTATCAACCACTTCTCAACCTTGCTGATTCACTTCATGCCACTCTAATTGTTTTCTGAAAGGAATCTTAGTCTGCCCAACCAATCAGTAAAGAAAAAGTGCTGATTAGCTCCTATTTGTTTAATAACAGTATTCTGCACTCAAAAATGACTTTACACTGACAGTTTTGAGGACAACTTCCCGAAAACGTGATTTTTTTTGTTTGTTTTCTTTTGTTACAGAAGGGTGTAAATTCCATCTATCAAAGATGAGTAGTAGTCTGGCCTGTAAATGTGATGCATACTCAAACCATAAAATCAGCATGTACTCAGAAATTAACATCTCACAGAGGGAATTTGTGTATGCTTCTCAAAACTAACTTCCATCTTAGAGACAGCCTCCAGAGCATATCAAATATACTATATCAGCCTTTTTATGCCTTTTATTATGATTTCCCAGTGTAATTGGTACTCATTAACATTAAACTTGCTGTAAAAGTGTATTTAGAGTGCATCATGAACTGGTAGGAGAGTTTGCTGAGTTTTTATTCTTTTATGGTTCCTACATGGCACAAAAAGATAGTAGAATAATATAAAGGTCAAGAGGCCTGGGGCTTCTTTTATTTCACAGGCTTGCAGAGGACGTTCAAAAGGAGCTGTTGATGGCAGCAATATAGGATAGAAAAAAAATTTATGATTCCTTGCACTGTCTCAGGCAAGAAGACATAAATCAGCAGCAAGGTCATAGCAGTAGATCAGGAAACAGGTCAGTCCAACACAGGGAGGATTGAATTCTGGTGTGGCCAAGGGCATGTTTTGATACTGCTGCTTTTCCTTAACCTGAGTACTTCACTCCACTCTCAGTGGCATTGAGAGTAGCACACAGAACAGCAGCAATTCTATAGACACCTTCAAGGTGCAGTTTCTCCCTCTTTCCCCTTCCCTCCTTTTTTCCTTTCTTCCAGCTCTTTCATGATCATCCACTAGTGACACACGAAAAAGGGAAGCCAGGCATAGGCCTTCCTAGGATGAATGTCTCTTCCACTTTGCTTGTTTCTTTTGGTTCTTTCTTCTTTACTTTATATATTGTCCTTTCTGTCTTTCTTTTCCTCCCTTCTTTTTAAAAGCAAAGTAAACATCAAGTAACATCCCACCATTTCTCTGTGGAACTTCACCTGAGTCCATCAGTTTGCCTTTGTGAGACCACCTGAGGCCTCTGACCTGAGATATTTCAGGTCTCTTTATAGCCTCTAACTATACAGTTTCCTAATTCTCACCAGAAAAAAAATGCCACCCCCTCCTTTCCCTTTTGCAGTAAGTTAACATGAGCTGTGTTATACTATCTCCTTTCTAATGCAGTTGTTATGGGGTAGTTCTATTATTTTGCTTTCATAGTGTTCTAGTATTGTAGTTTCATAGTATTCTAAATCTAGTTAACCTGTCTAGATTGTTGTGTGCAACTTATTATTGATTCAAGCCCTTTACTAGACCTTGAGAAAATACTAGACAATTAGTGAGTGGAGTGTGACCATTCTAAAAGCCATTTTCTTCAAAAGCCTTACAGGGGTAAGACCTTATTCTCTTATCTGCATTTCTCAATCTGTAGTTTCCAAGGAGAAAAAAACAATCTGTGGGAGAGACATTAGGGGCACTTTACCTGTTTGCAGCCATTGCTTCCCCAAACTCTTCAGGGTATATCATGCAGAGTTATAAAGGAGAGCTATCTTGGCTTCTTGACTTCTCCTTGGTTCCCTGCTAGTGAGAAGTGCAATGTTCATACTGCTCTCTCTAGGCTTTGTTGTCTTGTCTAGGACTTTGTCTGTAGCTTAAAGGTATTCCATGGTGAGGTTTATTTAAACATTCTCTTCTATTTCCCTGGTGAGGGATATCTCCTTCCCAAAGTACACTGCATGGATGCAGCCTGTCTGTAAAGAAGACAAAATACATCTACCAGGTTATGTTAGTACCATCCTGAACCCATACAAGTGTAATCACCTGATTTGTGGCCATGTCTGAACTGGTTTTTATAGCTGTTACAAATATCAAGATACAACACAGGTAGAATTTCATACTATCTTTCCACAATGTCCAGTGCTCAGCAAATAGTCGTTTGCATGTCTGGAGAGGACCATTCCAGGACAAAATCCAGTTGATTTAAACCCTAGTGAAATCAGTTTATTTTAACCTGTTTTACTGTTCTCCAAGGCACAATTTGGCTAGTCAGTAAGACCTGCAGGTGCTTGGGGGGGGAAAAAAAACAAACAACAACAAACAAAAGAAAAACAAAAAACCCCAAAACAAAACAAACAAAAAACCCCAAACACACAACACCAAAAAACAAACCCAACAAGCCCAAACTATCCACTTGTGTTCTAGTTGGCATTCCAGACCAAAGATATGTGAATTCAGTCTCAGACCTTTTCTGCCTTGTGCTAGGTTACTCAGCCCAGCCTAAAGCATCCGTAAGCTAAATTATGCTGTTTGACTTTGTAGTGAAAGCATTTGCGCAGTCAGCCACAGCTGAGAAGCTAGTGAGGAAGTTGTCCCATAGTGACTGCAAGATGTTCAGGACAGGCTTCTGAGTCCCCCACAATGTCTGTGTGTCCATCACAGTACTCACAGTTCAACAAGGCTTTGTTGAAAAGAAGGATTTGAACTCAATTGTTTGTGGTGGAGGGGTCAGGAGCCTTCACACAGTTCTTTATATCTGTGAGGTGGGTTCAACAACCCACCTTCTTCCTTGCTGTGATGTTGTATCTGGCTCAAATGCATACAGAGGCTTAGCACACCCTGATTTCTCAAATGGTACTGTAAATTTGACATGATGGTGGGGGTGGTGTAAGAACATACTCAAACCATAGTGCTTTGCAGCTGGCATGGCAGTGTGGAAATGCTTCTCATCCCAGGAGAGGAGAACAGAGTGACTGGACTGGACCATCAGGCATTACTTGTTGGGTAGAGGAAGGCACTCAGATACCAGAGAGCTGAAGGGTAAGATGAGAGAATCTTCATGAGAGAGACTATGATCTGAGAGAAAAATGAGGTTGTCACAATAAATTGTTATCCCTGGGTGTTTAAGTTAACTCCTCATTGAAACAAATGGTACAGTTCACTCAAGAGTTATTGTCCAGCTTTCTGCAGACACACAAAAAACATTATACCTTTTATCTTCAGCTTGCACCGAGAGGCTTGTCTTCACCATGGTTAGCCTTAGGCAGATTTTTTTTTTTAAGAGAATAAAAGATGGAGTTTTGCAAGATTGAGAGTTATGTCAGCACTGCCCACAATTGTTATGTTCCTCACCAGCCCATGCCTTGCTTATACATACCATGGACAGCAGAGAGCAGTTTTGTTTTTCCTGATAGATGAAAAATCAGGTAAATGCCTACATTAGATGTCAGAGTACAATTCTTCATGACTGCCTAGAATGTCAATAAAAACCTTTGCATCTGTCCCCAGAGATACAGAACAATACAATGAATGATTGGTGTTTAGCCTGCTACGGTACTCAGGCTCAATACCAGTCTTTGAAGTAGGTTGAATGAAATAACCACATTTTAAGTGCAGTCAGGTCAGTGAATTTTTTTTGCTTGTTGAGACAATGTCATTGGTTTTCAGTAAAGCAGGTGAGGCACCATTCAATTTGCCTTGTTGACTGTGGAGTATAACAGATTAGTGTTCTGAAGAAATAGAGCCATTTGATTATCCACATATATGTATATTTACATAACATTGCATCAACAACACTCTCCACTTTCCTTTGCTACTGAGATGAGTTGGCTATGCCAAAAAGACCCAAAAAAAAAAAAAAAAAAAAAAAGACAAGTTTGTGGTGATTGAGTTTCTGGGGTGGGATTTAGTCTGGTTTTGTTTATTTAAATGACCTGGTCTTGTTTGCTGAGAAAACCAGAGATGGTTTAAGTTGTGTTTTCTGTTACAGAAATTTCCCCAAGTAGGATGAATAGAGAACTAGCATGATCAGAGGCCTTGCAAACCACCACTGTGATTAAGACAAAGATTCTCTCTTAACTTTGCTTTGTTAAACTGACACTAAAACTCCAAATGCAAGAGAGCATGAGACCCAGTCATCTGGGTTCAGAAATACACGTCCAGGGTAAAACAGGCAAAGCTAATTCTAGAAAGATTAGGAAAATGGAGAATCTGTCTTGGGGATCTACAAAACTTTGGCTTGTTTGGTTGAGCGAAGTGGAGGTGGGGGAGAGTTAAGGGATTCCTGCCAGTAAGTGCATTAGAGATCAAAGAGAATATCAAGGAAAAGAGATAGTAAATCTTAGAGAAACTCTAATGCAAGATGAGCATGTGGGAAGGGCTGAGGGGAAATAAGCTGTCCAGGAATGTATGCTGGAAGTTAGAAAACTCTTTTCTGTTGACCAGAGAAGTGCTTTTCTGGAGAAACCTTCTACCTAGGTCAAACAACTGCACTTAACTGATGGGTTTTGGACTTAGATCCTATGGAAGGATTTCTTAAAGTTAGCAGGAGGTTAGATTCTTAACAATTCTAGGTAGATGCAAAAAATAAAGCCATAAACTATCATCAGGCTGGCTATTAAGCTCTTCTAATGATCCAAGTGTTATGCTGCAATTGTTTCAGAATTTGTGATTCAATCCCACCAGGTTTTGATCTTTGTATAGAGACACTATGTAAGATAAGTGCTCGTAAACTTGGTGTAGACACATCGGTTTGTTGCATCCATACTTTGTTTGTATTACACAAATACAAAGGAAAATGGTGATATCTGCAGCTTTTTGTCTACACTCCTAGATGTCATGGAAAGTTTCATTGTAGTCAGTGGTGTTTTGACTTTAAACGATCTGGTGATTTGTGAAACTGGCTGAACAATATTTTTTTTTCTCCTTGAAATTATTTTACAATCATAGTTTCTGTGGTGGTTTTGCATATTTCTTTGCATTTCGCACCCTAACTTTTAATAAAAAAACAAGAACAAAGGAGGTAACATTTGAAATTTTAGAAGAACCACCTTGCATCAAGCAGAGATTTTATTTATTTTTTATGAAAGTGTCTATGATATTTAAAGTCAATTTACAGTAAAAGGGCAGTTTCAAAGAGTATTTTTGTATCACTTTCAGTCAGGTCATCTTTGGGAGAAAGTTGTTGCCAGAGGTTGGCTGCCTGTCTCCTGTGAGATATTTATTTAATATATATAAGGTAGAATGGAGCTCTGACCAATTAAAAACACAGAGATGTGCTGTGCCTGTGCTGAAAAGGTAGGAAAAGAAAAAGTGAACATATAGACTATGTTCATATAGACAGCATCTGCTGTATTCATTCATCATTGCACTTATAAGCTTCAACACCTGAGCTTGCTTTTTAACAAAAAACATATGCTTATTCCTGTCCTTGTATCAGTCAGTTACAAAAGCTTCCTTGTTCTCTTTTTTTCACCCCCACTTTTTCTATTTGTTTGTTTTGGTGGGGGTTTTTTTGTTTGTTTTGTTTTGTGGGTTTTTTTTTTTTTTGGTCTTTTTCTGCCTGCCTCTATCCAAATAATTTCTGAAGTTAACGGCCTAACACATTTCTTGCCTCATAAGAGTCAAACATGCAAGACAACAGAGTGCCGTGAGGGTACCTAATACAGGAGAGTGTATTCTGACAGCACCCTTCATTTGCACAGTGCAAACCCTATTGGGATTGCTTGACACAGTGCTGTTTTAAGAATAATTTAGGATTCAAGCAATAACTGAAGATCAAACCATCCTGAATTCCCTAAATACATCAAAGGACAAGTTCCAGGGAAATCTGAGATCATACAGGGAAATGAAGGTGAAGAATTGGAAGGACAGGGAAAATTCTCTTTGCTGTTCACTACTTTACAAAGCAAATCTGTTTAAACCTCCTTTCAATCGGTGAAACCACAGGGTCACTTGACTTGTCATTATAAGGATAATTTATGAAGAGCTTTGTGGTAAATGTGTCTTTGTTAATCATTGCAGTCATTTTAGGAAAAGAAATAGCTCACAGAAAAGGATATTGCTGAAATACCGTTTGGTTTATTTTTCTTTCCATAGAACCAGGAAGGTCCCTCAGATACAGCTGGACCTTCGTGCTATGATAGATACCACGTAGGTATCTATCAACTGGGTGTTTTAATTAATCCCTGTCTCTGCTTCAGCCATCACTGAGAATTCAACTGATAGCTAAAAGGCAGTAGTTCTTCAGCTCATTTTCAGGACTTAATTTTATACAACTAATTTTTTTAATTTTCCTCTCCAGTTACTCTAAGACTTTGGTGCATACCTACTTACATGAAGTAAAATTTGGGTTCCTATAAAAGGAACTTTAAAAACTTGCATCCAGGAATGATTTAATCTAATGTACTGCAGTAATGTTTTTGTAAACAGTGTCAAATATTATGGAATATTTACTTTTGGAAAGAAAGCCAGGAAAGAGGTCAATGGTCAGGGCAGTCAGGCTGTTCCAGAAATAGATAAGCAAGTATCCTCTATTATAAATGCAAAATTGTGCTCTTTGGAAAGAGAAAGGAAAAAAAAAAAGTCAAAGAAGGGTTATTTAACTATACCTTTCATTTTGGATAAAAGTCTTACACTGTCTGGTTTGCATGAACAAATCCTTTATCATCAAATCCGCTGGGGTGATCAGGTTTTCTGTGGTAAATGTAAAGTAATAGTTTCAGGGGTAAATGAGTAAATGAATACGAGGAAAAACTTCTTTACTGGAACAGGCTGCCCAGAAAGGTTGTGAAATCTCCTCTGAAGATATCCGAAAACCCTTCTGGGTGTGATCCTGTGGAACCTGCTTTAGCAGTGAAATAGAATTAGATGATCTTCAGAGGTCCCTTCCAACCCCAACCATTTTGTGACGGAGTAAATTTTGGCTTAGCTTTCCAATTTACTCCTCAAGTCATGTAATAGAAGTTTGACAAGAAAGAGAAGGTCCTGTACTATATTTTTTTATTCAGTTTATTTAAATGAGTGAGAGTGATATCGAGTCTCTTCATAGGTTTATTCATCTGACATCAGTTTAGTAATTGCTATGATAGTAGAACACTCCCATGCATGAAAAATAGGGAGATGTGTGTTGTGAGTTAACTACAAATGAGCTTGAAACATACTGATTAAGGTGTTTTAGTTCAAAGAGAAATTAATTCAGACTTTTTACACTGTCCTATATTGCAGATAGACTGGATAATCACCCCATCCCTTCTGGCTTCTTAATGTAAGAATCTGCTAACTAATTCTACCTTGGGTAATTATGAATATATGGAATGTTTTAAATTCATGTCAAAATTAATTAGAGCAATAGCAGGTGTCTAAATCTACCTTTTCGTTTTCATTTTTCACACAGATAAATACATGTGTCTTACATGTAAGATTTTAGGGAGACAGAACGTGCAGAAAGCTACAGCTTTCCCCTCAGTAGTGTGAAATTTTAGCATACCTGCACATATCTCTCAACCCTGTTGCCTGTACCCCATAATCACCTTTAGGGGGTGGTGTTACATTCCCATACTCATTGAGACCTCCACACCTTTATCCATACGACCTGGATGTAGAGAAAAGCAGTTGTGGAAACAGCACTTTATGCAGGGTTTGCCAACTCTCCTTTGAGAGCTGGGCCCTTTGACCCACTGACTGATGTGAATCCCATCTGTCAGACATATGTGATTTCATGGCGTTGCTGATCTCATTCCATCCTCCAGCAGAGACTTGATGGTGGAAGGTTGGGTGTTCCCTTAGCTGCATCCCTGCTCCCCAGCCTGCCAGCTTCCCATCATAGTTTTATCTCCAACTAATAGGACTTTTTAATATTCTCCACATCTAGGCAGTTTACGTAACCCTAGTCTGGCTTCCTACTTTGATCTATCCCTGATGAGTGCTAATTACCTATAGAAGTGATATCTGGTGTCAGCTGCTGATGGGTAGGGGAAGCTGTGCGAGCCTTGCGTGCCTCTCATTTTGGATAATTTGCACTGTGTGCAATCTAAGATATTCAGAATCAAGGCCCAATCTTGCATTAATTTCAGCATGTGAGGAGGTGTTTTTTTTCCTCCCATGGTAAAGTGTATGACAGGAACAGGAGTAAAAACTGGGGAAAGAAAGGAAGAGACGCAGATTTTCCCTCACATCAAAGGGAGGATTATTTTTGCATATCTGTTTAAGACATTTTTCACAGTTGCTGCAGTTATTTTTGAGAACCCTTCTGTATTTCCAGGAGTTTGCTTGACTCAGAACGGCTGAAAAGCAGCTTTGGCAGCACGTAGGTTTTGATCCACTCCTCTCACTATAGAGGCTGTCCTCTCCCCATGAAATACTGAACCAACGTGCTCTTGCTCATGGTGAATGACTAACAAGTTGAGTAAGAGAATGATGATGTCTCTCCTCCTGTCACTTCCCATTTATGAAATATTGGATAAATAAATAACCAAAACTATCAATTTTTTTTAAAATCCTTTTCTTATGAACCTTCTGTATGGGGGGTTTTAAACTGATTGCTGACTTCCACAGAAAGATTGAGACTGAACACTGTGAACACTTTATGAAAATATACTGAGCTTCATTTGTTTTGTTTCCTTTAACCCTCACTAATATTTGAGCTGGTAAAAGAGAAGAAACTGAGATTCTTCTAAATGAAATGAATAGATTTTTCTTCTCCTCTATGGAGAACACTTTTGTTTGTTTGGATGTAGGGAGAAGTAAGCATAATAGGAATGTCCTTTTACTTCCAAGATTAAAGCTAATAGTCTCTGCCACTGCAGCAGAGACATGTAAGTTTAAGAAAATAAATCCTGCCATTATCTAACAAAATATTTTCTGAGTAAAACAACCGGTTTTGAACCCTGGGTTTGCCACATGTCAACAAAACCCAGACAGGTGACTTGAAAGAGTCTCATTTTAACAAGCCCAATTTAAAGAGCTCATCCAGTTAGTGTCATATTTATTTGTTGGTCTGTCCCAGCAAATGCAGATTTCTGTGCTTTCAGGTTAACAAAGGCACTGTTTGTCTCATTTGTGATTTATAGACAATAACTATAGCATTAAAAATCAAGCAATAAATTTCTGCAGGATATGGCTAGTGAAAAGAAATCTGATTTTAGCTACTGCCTTTGTCCTCACCATAAAGCTACTAATTCTCCCATCCCAGTGCATGAGTTCTGCCACTGAAATTCACTATCAGCAGAAGCATGTCTCATAGCAAACTTACCCTGTTGATGCAGTTAAGTACAAAATCAAGCTGATTGCCTGTCTTTGTGTCATTTGTTATCTCTTGCCAGTTCAGTGCAATGTATTGCCTTAGTCATAATTTGTGCGAATCACATGTGTGAGAAAAGCATTCTGTAGATCACGTTGCAAAAGTGATGAGTTACCAAAACTTGAGTTTCAAGCCAGAAGGCAAATCAAGCAACAGTGTCGCCTGTGCTGGCAGATCAGCTGCTTCAGTCAAAGAAAGAGGGAGAGAGAAAAAAGCAGTGGTCCCTCCCAGGACAAATAGACACCCTCCTGGCCTCCCTTCCTCTTCTGCGCCTTATCTCCAACAAAACCCTGATGGCTTCTCCCAGGTTTTCTCAAGTCTCTGAAATGCCTCAAGCTTGCTTTGAGATAATTATATAAGAACAGAGTGAACATTTATTCATGAAATACAGTGGACTTATGTAATGCATCTTTGTCCCAGCAAGTCTTTCCTCCCTGGGATTAATGCTATTTTCAATTACATTAAAGGAATCAATTATTTCTACTTCTTTTTAGGTAAAACTTTAGAATGAATTTGATGTCTCTTTCTTGCATCAGTAGCAATCATTAAATAGGATGGTACCTTTTAGTTGCTGAATATTCTGCTTTCAGCTTAGTCACATTTTAAGACATCTGTAAGCACGTGCTCAGGTGTTTTTCTCAAATGAGGACCAGCGGTTAGAATTTCACAGGACTGATGCTTTAGGATCCTAATACTTCACTGAAGAGGAAGACTTCATGGAACAATTGCTTTCTAGATAAGCTGCCTTGCCATTCACAATTATTTTTCTCATATTTTAAATGTGTGTTGAATAATTAAACTTTAATCAGTTAGAGTGATGCTAAAAAACTATTAATATATATCTAAAGGGGACTCGATGGGATGAATTTACAAAAATAGTCCTGAACTATTTTTCTTTTTTTTTTTTATGAATAATGAAATTATCTAAGTTACCTTTGACAAGCTTCTAAACTAGTATATGGATCAGGAGTGTACAAGTGGACAGCAAAAATGCAAACTATAAATCTGTCTTAGAAGCAAATGACCTTAATGTTTGTGGATCATCACAACATGTTTATCCAGGTCTTTCTCCTACAACATGGACTCAGTCTAGTGAACCTTCAGCTTCCAAATTCAAAGCTAAAAGTGTTCAGGGATATTCCAACTTCATTTCACTCTCAAGGATTAGAAACAGTGCATGGGAGACATATGGATGCAGTATGTGAAATACAGAATCTAATAAAAACTAAACCCACATTTGGGGAATAATGACAGCTGGGCTTGTGGCACCGATGTCTTTCTGGCCTCTATAAGTTGGAAATTTCCCCCCGATTCTTTCAGTTTGTCCTTTTTTATTTCATTCCTGAAAATCTGGATTCTATTCTCAAGAGATCAAAAAGCTCAGGTTTAGTTGTCCCCTTGAGCACTGGCTTTAACAAGCTGCAAGACCACCCTCTTCAAGCAATCCTTGCTCGTGTGTCAAAGCCTCCAACAATACCCAACGTGCTGCCAGCTATAAAGAAACTCCCCCCTTGTCCCAGTGATGGCAAACCATTGGCACCATCAGAGATCTGTTCTGGCACCAACCACTTGTATTTACTGCAAGATTTTTAGCCATGCATTTAGTCTAGACATCACAGAGGTCCACTGTTGCTAATTTTGGGCACAGACTCCCTGTTTCCTATTCCCTATAGGGATATATGCAAAGAAATACCAGGAGAAAACAGCAGTGCAGGATCTAAAAGGGGCCTCTTTTGGAGTCTTAAATATTTTTATTTAAAAATATATAGAAAACATACTTGATACTCAGTTTACAATACAGGAAAATTTACTCTACCAGCTTGTCTGGCATCTTCTTGCTGATAGCACTGACTTTTCAGAGGTGGGACATTTTTGAATCAGGTTCCAATGGGCATTTTATTAATTGACTTCTACTGACTTCAATTCTAATTTCTAGGCAGTGTCCAAGAATCTGGTCTTACTCTACTCTGTAGCACTGCTCATAAGATTGCTTGATTTTCAGTTTAACAGTTCACTGAAAAATCATCTCAGGAAATCATTCTCTACTCTTTCTGAATTTCTGCATATGAATTTCACGGTTGTTCTCTTAGAAGATTTAGCACAAAAGATTTTATGCTTAAGCCTTATCCTTCATAAATATCCTATACATTAAATTAGTATATAAAAGCAAATATGCTAACTGCATTAAAAATTAACCTTTTCCCAGTGCTGCTTCATGTATCTTTCTAGTTAGTGGCATTTTTTTAAAAAATAATGATGTTTTAAAACTAAGAGCTTCATCCAATTTAGTGTAAGTTCTGCCACAGACCATTCTCCATAGTAGAGGAGTGTAACATATGACTAGTATGCACTATTTTGGCCAAAAAGCAAAGAGAAAGTTTATTCTGACTAATTGTAAAAAGATTTTATGTCCTGTCTATCCAAATACTTCCTGAGTGTTGGAAGGCTACACAGCTTTTCTTCATTTATGTTGATCACATCTACTCCAATAAGTTTTGTTAGCTCTTTTTTTCCATTTCTGCCTCCCTCACCAGCAGGGTAAGTGAAGAATGAGAATTAGGGGTCAAATTTGAGGATGTTAGGTCTAGTCTAAATAACACTGAGTTTGATGGAAAATGTCTCTTGACTTCAAAGATGATTATATTGGGCTCTGTTATATAAAATGTCTGTGATGAATCTGGAAAATTAACCTACTTCCACATAAAACCCTGCTCAATTTAAGCTCTCATAAAATAATTACAGCACTACCACTACTATATGTCTTCATTAAAATAGTTGAGAAGATCAAATATTATTGTCATAATTTTCAAAGTAGTAAAAGATTTCCTGTCTAGAAATAAAATGCCTTCTAAGAAAATCTGGATGCTTACAGTTTTGACTTCTCTGCCTTCAGTCCTTAGCCAATTATTAATCAAGATCCTTTTTCTCTGTGGTCACTTAACTCAGTGTCAGTTTGTGTGAACAGAACATGCTATTCATCAATCCTGCAGTAACAACCAGTGTGTAACCCTGGGCTCTTCAGCCACATACAAACGTTTGGCTGACCATGACAAAACAGCATCCTTCATTGAGAATTAAAGGGTTGCAAAAAGCTGTTTCACTACTTTATAGTTATCAATCAAGCACAGTTGAATGTGAGCTAATAAACATGACACATTCTTTATGCTGCCTGCATGGAGCAACAGTAATAGCTGAGAAGGAAGGAATGGTGATTCCACAACTTTCCTGTGCAGCCTGCTGCAATGCTTTTTGGGAGGGACCTTAAGAGTAGGAAGTATAGTGCAAGGATGAGTTATCGTGGCTCACCTGCAACGACTGACCCAATACATGGTCAGCATAGGGACTTAGCACACAACTAGCCGGTAAAGTCCAAAGAATTAAGGAAGCACAACTGTTGGAGTTTGCAGAAAAGCTCACTTCAGGGTGGTATATACTATAATACTTACACACACAGGCAAAAACAATAAACTCTGATGACTTCCCATCACTTCAGCTTTACCTCCCATTCCTATAACCAACTTTCATGCACCTTTGAGTTCCAGGAGTCTAGAAAGAGGCATTTTTTCAGTAATTTTTCAGGGTCCCTCAATTCAGAGCCAATTGTACCCTTCTGAGTTATTGCTAGTGAGGGGGGAGGACCCCAAATACTCCATGCCCAAGGACTTTTCAATGTGTTAGCTTGCTTTCTATCTCTAGATTTTTTCTGATGGGCATCAATGCTTTGACATATTATTTACCTTGGTCTGCCAGATGGAGACTTGTGTGACTGTGAAAACCCTGGGAATCTTAAAAATAAGAAATTAAAACACTATCTTTATTGGAGTAACAGAGATTAAAATGAGATGCTGACAAATTCATCAGCTCTCCTCTAGGCGAGGCAATCATACAGAAGCAAACTGAAAAAAAAAAAACCCAAAACCAAAAAGCAAACAAAAAAGCATATTCACCAGCCTTTCATGAGGGCAAAGAGCAAAGTATTTGGCATACTGATTGACTCTATCAATCTGCTTTCTATGTGCCTACCAAATCACTGTAAATATTGGCCTCCTGCTAACAGACAAACAGTGGGTCAATGCTGAAAAGCAGATAATATTGGTTTTGAGGTCAAATTTGAATATCCTTATTTTTCTGGCTGCAAAAAGGTCACAGAGGTCAAACAGCAATTATTACACTGCTTTTGGCAACTGTGATTGGAGAAAGGTGGGGGGGGTAGTCCATACTGATTCAAAGTAGGGTTGGTTCTGAATGCTAATGTCATAACTAAGCACACCTTGATTTTGAGTAAATTTGGGTTGTGCCAAACACATTTTCTGCCTCAAGAGCAGCACTGTCTATCCAGCAAGCTCATTTATAAGCTGACAGGGAAGAAGAAGCAGTGGTACAGAAAAGCGCAATACTTTTGGAATATTTTTTTCAAAAAAAAAAAAAATTAGAAAGAAGACCTTCACTCACAAGGGGAGGAAGCTTGCCAGCTCCTCCCCTCTCTCCCTTCTTCCTTGAGCATATTAATATTTTATCACTTCTCATTTACCGGCTGACCTGGCTCATATGTTTTTGACACACTAGAAATGGAACTTTCCTCAGTGGAACAGGAACAGCTTTAGAGGAGTCTGCTAGAGGCCAGAAAAGGAGCTTTAGTCTGTGATGGGGGAAGGATGACACCACTGAAGAAAAAAACAATGTGAATAATTCATGCAGCACTTTCAGATGTCATGTCGATCCTGAACTAGCCTGAATGCAGAGTTAGCTTTGCATTCATAATGTTCCATTAGCTGCTACAGAGATGAACAAAGCAAAGTAATTAAGTTGGGTGTAATGTTGTTTTAACACCACTCGTTGGTTGTATTGCCATGCAAAGACAGTGACTACAAAGGACTTTGGTTTCTTCCATGAGAGTTTCATTTCAAAATCACTCCTCACCTGGGGGAATAGTTACTGGAGAGTGACTTCAGCCTCCCATGCCCAGCTCATAAAATATGAGTATCTGCAGGTGAGTATCTGAGTCACTGCAAAAAAAAGCTCAAAAAATCCTTTGCAGGTAAATGCTAAGCAACTCTCTCTCATTGCATGCCACAGCAGTTCAGTTCAGACTGAATCAAGTTAGAGAGACCAGTAGAGTCCTAGTACCATCACTGCTTAAAAAAAGAGGTTTTACTAAAAGGTACAACTCAACCAAGTCCAATCAGCCAGAACCCCATTGTGCAAGTTCACTGGGCCTGGACATGAGGAGTTGAGCCCTCTCAGACCCTAATGGTTCCTGCTACCCAGAGGGAAAGCCTGGAAGGCAGATTTTAACTGAAAAAAAATTCAGCCAAACTTAGGATAAAAATTTCCCCACAGAGTTTTGACTCATTCATCCTAGTTGAGACTACTTTTAATGGTGAACATTTTAATCTGGAACATTTTGTGACCTTTGCAAAGAATATATTTGTAAAGAACTGTGTTTTTTTCCCCATTCCTGCAGAGCTTATCCTGCCTCTGCTTAGTTGTTAGCATATCACCCAGGTTTTATATGACTGTTTTAATATTCAACTGACACAACACTCTTATCACAGGATACATTAGTCCCTGTTCTGTCTCTCACTGTCTCTGAAATGAAAAGCACTGTTTTGTCTACTTTTAAAGAGATAAATCACGCAGGTTTGCATGAGTTGTAGACTCTGGTGAATTAATTTTCAAGGAATCAGATACTGCATTAAGTAACACATGTTAAAGAGGATCTCTGATTTTTGATGTTTCCTGTAAGGTGAGATGGACAGGTGAGGCTTACTCATTTGACACCTGCCACAGTGCTCTCCCTGATGCGTTCTTTCATCCTGTTGGCTGAAGTGCAGAGGAGGTTGATAAGCTCTTACTGCCTCTGAGGCAACGAACCTAGTGGGTTTAGCTCCAGTCATAGAAAATTATCACTGCAGTTACAGAGGTCATGAGTTCAGACCTTGTGGATGATTCAGCCCAAAGCAAGTTGTCATGTGAGCCAATCTTATAACCTGAGTGGGTTGTAAAGTGGACTGGAACAGGGCCTGGTTATTTACTCTCTTGTACAGTGTGCCATTAAATATGAAAAATTTCCTGAAATGTCATGCCAGTTCCTGTGACTGTTTTACAGCACTGCTGCAAGATTAACTGTGTAAAACTCAAGGCATTTGTGCCCAAAGAATATACACATAAAATATTTTCCAAGGAGAGAAGTAAGTAATTTGTTCAGGTCCATGCTCAGCTCCACTTTAACATTAAATAGCATAGCTAGACCAAGCATCTGAAGGGTTCTGACCTGATTCAAACTTATGATTGTAAGAGAAGGATTCACTCCAGTGAGCATACAAAGGGCAAACAGCTGTATAGAGCAAAGAGAAGCATGGTCAACACACACAAAGGAAAGCTATGAGTTCTTATGGAATCATGGGTTGGAAGACACCTTAAAGATCCTCTCATTCCAACCCCCCTGCCATGGGCAGGGGCACCTTCGACGAGACCAGGTTGCTCAAAGCTCCATCCAACCTGGCCTTGAACACTTCAAGAAATGAGGCATCCACAACTTTTCTTTTATGTACTATATTTTATTCCCATAAATCTCATAGAGCTTAGTGAAAGAAGACTTAATGAAGGAAGAATGACTAATACCATTAATCACATTTTTCAAGTGGATAAACTGAAGCTACAATTTCATATGAGCTAGTATTCGTGGTTGTCAGGGACAGTCCCAGGGTGATTATGTATTTCTAAAGAGTTTATATGGATGATGGAGGAACGTATATGGCAACGGCACCACCTCAGGGACACTGAAACAGAAATCCAGATGATGTGTGAGTCACGACAGGGATGGAGACATGGGTTTTGGGGAGAGGGTGTGGGCAGAAATGGTGTACTGAATTGACCAAAGCTAATTCAGATCCATATAACCTCATTTCAATTTCTATATGAACAATTTGGTGTCTTCTCACTGAACCCTTATAGTTAAGAGTATAGTTTTGTTACAAAGGCAATGTCCAGGCTGTCAAGGGTACTGTTGCCTACTGACATCATCTACAGATTAGCTTTGTGACCACCCTACCAACATTTATACCTTCTGAAAATCTGCCTCAGAAAAAAGGTATTTATTCCACTTCTGAATTTCATAGCTCTTTTGTATATTTCAAGGAATTGCTTAGACAGGAGTGCAGTCTGTCACATTAATTTCAGACCCAGCCACCTCCCACCTGAAATCAATGTTGAATTTCCATAAATTTCAAATAGAAATCAGAACTATGCTCAAGTAACAGGCATCTGCTTTATAATTACATAAACAGTATATACAGCTCCATTAGACCTGTTGGTAAAAAAACCCCAAACCAATATAGGAGGAGGAGGTCGTGTTGAATCTGAAGCAATTGATCTTTCTTTTCATGTGCTAGAGTGGTTTATGCACTGAAGCAAGAGGCAGTGAGGTGTTTTGGAACAAGTAGGTTTGTTTTCCCAATTTTTCATTTACAGTCAGAAGAGGAATCTTAATGGAAACCGCACACCAGGAGTAACTATGCTTTACTTATATTTGGGAGTGGAAAACAGTGATGCATGTCAAGTGCCTCTTCAAATGATCATGCCCTCCAAAGTCTGGAGTTTATTTTATAGGTGGTAGAAAATTCACTAGAGGGATTTATGTGACATCTGAGAAGATAGAAAAATGGGTGAATGGAAAAAATGCAAAATACAAACAGTGCAGCAGTTTTATGGGCAAAGTCTGTTGCCTGCTCTTTGATATCTGGGTTTTTTTTCAAGAAGGTTACTTGACTGCTTGAACATTCTTAAGTGTCTGATTTTTATTCCCTGTTATTCTCATGAGCACTGCAGAAGGAACTACTCCTTTTTTGTCCCAGATACTTTAGCTGATATTGGACTTTCTAGATTTAAAATTGAAAATGCAGGTGGGGCTGAGTACAGTCATTTTTATATATATATATTTCTCATGGTCCTGTGGTTCAATATCCACCTTTCTTCTGGCATACTCATGCTACATGAGTAAAATAAATATAACTTGTTTCAAAATCTGGTCTCTGAAAACATCAGTGGTTATCCATACAGAAGCAGATCTTATATCTCTCGAACATGAACAAATTGTACCAGACACTCTCCTGATAGGTGTCCTCCTGCCCCACAGATCTTCCCTATTGTTCCACATCTCTTGGAAAACTCCTTCTTTATGACTGTGCCTTGAAGTGCTATATCAGAGACAAAAAGCCACGTAACTGTCCACTCCCAAAGCGGCAGGTTCTGCTTCCTTTTCTAGCACAGTCCTTAACACAGATGAGCACTGACAACAATGGCTACAGAGGAAACTGTACTGACTCTTCTAAACCATAGGGTTATTCTAAACCATAGGGATACACTAACAGTGTAGATCCAACAAAATCAGCAAATATGAGATTGTGCTTCCCACACCTGCCAATTCAGGGAACTCTTCATGTAAAAAGAGTGGTTTAACAGAAGACCTCAGTTTAGTATGAAGATAGCCAAACCAGCTGTGTGAATGAGCTGGATACTAGAACAAATAGAAGCACCAATGTTGATACTTGACAAGTTTATTTAGAATTTTTACTTCAGCAATGAAGTTTTGCCCCGTGAAAGCTGTGAGAGAAGCCTTTTCCCACCAATCTGCTCAGTAAAACCCTTACCGCCTTCACTAAGTGAGACCAATAATTCTGATTTCCATGATGTATCCAGTCCCTCCTTTCAAGCAGTGGCCAATAGTAGATGTCTTTTGGAAAACATTAAACAAGATGACTGTATGATGATCCTTTTCCCAAAGTGCTCTTTTGGCCTTCAGGAAATTGTGGTTGAGAGATTTTCTGTGCCAGAGGTATATTTCTGCGTTTAATAGCTCTCCATGGGCTTGTCAGCATTGCCAGGGTTTACTCATGACTCCCAAGAAGACTTAGAATATATTCTCATGTGGGTATTTTGAGATGTAACCACACAGTACACTCAATTGATTGTAATAATAAGTTAACACCCTTCAGGGACTGCACTTCCTACTTCCAACAAACAAGGAGAGGGAGGAAATATAATCTGAATCTGATCACATCAGTCATCCATGGGTTCTCTGTTGTTTTCAGCAGCAGGAATAGCCATCAGGTTGTTGTTTGACTGCAGTTCTGCTGTGGTTTCCCCAGTCCCTGTTAAGACTGACAAATTGCACTGCACAAGCACCACCGTGTTTGGCCAAGCAAGGTATTTCTAAGATGAGAGCTGTGAGACAGACAGGTGGAAAGCAAGGGGTATGTCCTGGCTTTGACCTGGAGTTGGAGAGGTGAGAGTAATGAAATTATCATTCTGGCAAGGAGCACTCTAATCTCTCTGAAATGCTAGTGTTTAACTAATGTAGTAACTGAATAGGGGTGGAATTCTAAACAAATCTTATATAATGTTGTTTTTTAAATTTGACCACAACGTCGATAAGAAAGTTGTTTGTTCATGAGGCAGCATAAAATCAGCAATAGCAAACAAATAATGGCAATTAGGGGTAAGTCATGCAAAAGTAAGTCCAAGAAAAATAAGGTATTGATGCTTCTCTATTGACATTTACCAGCACTTCATTTTCTCTCTAATATCTGTTTCCAAGTGAGACATCATTTCAAAGCAGTTCATTCAGGGTGGATGAAATATTTGGTTATTATAACACTTGTTTTGCTTACTCTTCAGTGATAGCTGTCATCCATTGAGATCTACCTATCTGTACTCTTTTTCTTCATTAGTAAGAAGCATTTGAATTGCTGCAAGGATATTCACTGAAGGTTTAACAAGGTAATTTATTTGTGCTATAGAGCCCCCGGTGGTCCAGGGGAAAATTCACTGCACTGTCACTGCAGAGACCCGGGTTCGATTCCCGGTCGGGGCCACTCCCCGGGCAGATGGAGCTCGTTAGCCCTGTAAGGCAATCCATCTACGTCCTGAGGACCTCGCTGCCACCGTCCAAGCGTGCTTGGCCCCGGCAGATGAACCTCAGGATTAAAGGGTGGGCTCAGTTCCGCGCACACTGTGTCTCACCTAAAAAATCCAATGCGCAGGCTGGAAGGTGGAAAGACCTTCCCCGGTTCTTCGTTCGCGAAGAAGACTGGCCAGTTCCATACTGACTTGACAGTTGTTCAAAGTCAGACAAGCCTTCTCAGGGATAAGAGGAACAGTCTGTCCAGTCTTTCTATGTCTTACTTACAGCACTCCCTTTGTAAAGCTACTCATGCTACCAAAGATGCAGATCCTTAGATAACCCTGGTCTTACAGCTAAAGAGATGAAAGAGAGAAGATTCTTGAACAAAGATCAGTACAGCCAGGGGGAACACTATAATTCACCCAAAGCAGCTTTCTTCTTCTTTGATTCCAAGTCAGTTCTGTTATTTTAGGAACTTGGGGATGTAAGTCTTTTTCTCTCTGGTATTTTCATATAATTCTGCAACATTTCTTCAACAAAATTGTGCCACATGCATCTGCTAAAGGATTTTCAGCCATTTAACTTTCCGTAATTCACATACTTTTTCTCATTTTTGAATGATATACAATATAGAATTGTAGAGTGTCCCTGGTGGTGCAGTGGCTAAACCACAGCGTTGTCAACGCTGAGATCTGGCTTCGATTCCCGGTTAGGACACTCCCCGGGCAGATGGAGCTCGCTAGCCCTGTAAGGCAATCCATCTACGTCCTGAGGACCTCGCTGCCACCGTCCAAGCGTGCTTGGCCCCGGCAGATGAACCTAAGGATTAAAGGGTGGGCTCAGTTCCGCGCACACTGTGTCTCACCTAAAAAATCCAATGCGCAGGCTGGAAGGTGGAAAGACCTTCCCCGGTTCTTCGTTCGCGAAGAGACTGGCCATTATGTATTCATTATAACTTCTGTAACAGTAATGAGCAGGTTTTGAATGAGAGGGATTGAAAGCTTTTTAAGAAAACAACAGATGTAGTCATGTGCTTTGAGAAAAACCCAGTTTCTTTGGTTCAAATTAGAAAACAAAAACCAGAATATTTTATCCTTTTTTGAGCTTTTTCAGTTTCACTGAAAAAAAAATCTTAGTAAAGCACAAAGAACAGGACGAACAGTTAAATAGCAATCTGGAACTTTAATTTTACTTGCATTTAAATAAATGGAAAACAATTTTAATTAGTTTGGATTGAAATGTGTCTCTGAAACAAGAACAATTTTTGTCTCGCAGAGAGATCTATCCATGACACCTACCTTTGTTTTTCAAATACATCTTCGTTTTTATGCTTGTACTTTAGACTATGCAAACAAACTCACGAGCTGAGGCCTAACCTTAAGCACAACCAAAATATACATAAATCCAGGTCAGCAGTTTATCAGAACAGCAGTGTAATCATGGTCACATCCTCTACTTTGTGGTTTGCAGTGTGAGGAGCAACAGAGCTATTTGCAGCTGAGGAAGGATTTAGGTGCACAGGCTGAGAGCAACTGCTGCTTATTCTCTGGCTGGCAGCAGGAACATCAAATCCAAGCCTACTCCTCGCAGCCAGAGCCAAGTGCCCCTCATTTGTTGCCCTTCCTCTACATGGCAGCCCAGGCTTAACCAGGATTTGGATCACCATTTTCAAGATAGCAAATTTCAGCTCTGGAGTCTGAGAAACCTTGAGCTGGTGGTGCTAAAACCTTCTTACTGCCGGAATTGCTCTGCAGATCCCGTGGATGAACTGCATTTTTTACTATTAACGAACACTTAGATGGTGTTATCTATTTTCATCAGGCTACCAAATAAATTTTTTCTCTTCCATTTAGCAGTCTCAACAAGTGCTTTTACCATGAATATCCACATATGCAACTGCATATTAGTTCTTGTGAAATACACACAGCAGGAACTGCATACCCAGCTTCCCTGGGAAAGCTTCAAGGTTTGTACCGTGACACGAAGTGTCAAAGTGGAAGCTACTCTCCCATGAGAACCCCAGCTAAGTGAATACCAGTATCCCAGGTAGAAAAGACTGTGTGCAATTACCAAGCCTCCATCCCTTCCAACCAGCATAAAAAGCTCTCTTAGAAAGATTACATCAGTTGCTTCACATCTTGAAGTTGCAAGGAGCTATGTGTTCAGTAATAAACTTGTAGCGTTTGTGGCAATTGCCCTTCCTTCCAACCCCCCCACAATATGTGGGCTTCTACTAACTAATCATATCAAACCAAGGTTAGACAGATTGATTTTCAAAGAGCAAAGAAAAACATGAAACAGAAATCAAAAAGAGTAAAAAGGTGCTACAAAGAAATTGCCTTCTAAAATATCCATGTTTTTTCTCTTGAAAGAAGCTTATTTTGCTTGCTGCTCTTCTAAGGCATGTAACACATTAATCTTCAAATTCCCATATGAAAGATGAAAATGGGCCATAAAAGGTTTTACTTTAGGAGACCAATTTTCTTTTAAATTGCTCAGGAAAAGCAGATCTCATCAAATAGAAGAATAGACGAGAGCAAACAAATAAAGGAAAACATTAATAAAGGCCTCTAGTTTACAATACAATGTGTATAATGAATAGTGAAGACTAAAAAAAGTAGTATTGGACGGGTATTTAGACTTTCATACAAAGGTGTTTTTAGAAAGTTTATTCTGATCTGATACATGAAAAGTTCAGAGACAATCCAGTGTCCTTAGGATATGTATCTCTAAGAAACAAAACTTGGGTAAGGTAAACAAGATCTGAGACACACAGTTGTCTCTTAGATGCTTTTTATCTGTCTGAGGCTTTGGTCTTCTTACCAACAAACTTTGCTTTCTGTTCAAATCTCACTCTTCAGCAGCCAAGGGTGTTTTGTAGGCTGTTACTATAAGAGGGAATCTCATTCTCCAACATCATCTCAGCATGTGAATATGAAAAGACAACTGTTCCAAGCTTTCCCAGATCTTATTTTGTCCCAGTAGAATGAAATTCACTGATTTGAGACTTGTCTTTAGACTTAGTAGCTGATAGATATTTAAACATTTCAAAAAGTAGAAAAGACCTGGCTTATTAAGTAATTGCAAATACTCCCACTGGCTTTAATGATCTTTGAATAGAGCTATAATTTTTACTTGAGATTAAAAGCTTGATCATATCTAGTTGGAAATAGATGAAATATCTTGCAATGCAGAGTGATGATTCTTCATTTCTACATTTGAAAAGATATTCAAATGTGAACTCTTCAAATTAGAAGGCATTTTTAAAAATATAATGGGCAGAGAAGAAAAGTGTATGCTGTCAATCAAGATTGCTCTGTGGAAAAGAGATCTTGTCACATAAAACCTAATTTGTTCTTTTACAAGGATGCACGACTGGATGATAAAATATCTCTCAAGCTGTAATATTCTTGGAATAGGGTACAACTAAACTAGTGTAGGGGTGTGGGAAAGAACTGATCATCCCTTTGTTTCCCCCAGTTGTACTTGTTATTAATACATGATGTTACTTTTTTTTTTTAAGTGTTTGAAATAGAATTGTCTCAAAGTCTGATTAAACATCAGAACCTAGGAAGAATACAATATATGAACAAAGAAGTGACTGACAAATCCTAAAAGAGATCCTAAAAGGCTGATTATCTGGGAATGATTCTTCCTCAGAATTGTGCTGTTGTAGATGTTTCATAAAGGAGTATCAGGGAAGTGAAAAGTCATTTTTAAGTATGGATAAAGCCTGGTATCCTGTTAAACAAAGCTGAGGGCAAGACTATTATTCAGAGGACCATAGCATCATTTAGTTATCATCTGGCTATTCAAATAACTTCAAAAAACTCTTCTACAGAATGGTATGTTATGATATTATGGAAAATAGGATTCCCAAAAAAGGGTTTAGGAGTCATATTCAAGAAACTAATTAGTGTAACTGCTCAAGATCATAGGAAGTCTATCTAAGATTTTCACAAATGCTTCTTGAACTATGTAAGTTATAGCTGAAGGTGATGTAGAGAGAAGAAAAAAATAATATTTCACTTCTTGAAATCCAGTTCTCCTTTTCCATTATTCTTGGCTTATCTAAACAGAGGAATAAAGAGTAAAAAGCAGTGAATGAATTTAGGATTTGTAAGCTCACTTTTTGCAGTATGCTGAGTTAAATCCTGCAATACCTTTCTTACAGAAAGCAGACCTACATTGTGTAAAAGACCCCCAAATCAAACCTATCCTGACCTGTATATCCAGATCATATAGCAAAGTGTTTTACAGGGATACAACCTCAAGTCTCAGAAGCAACTGCAATGTCCTGCCTAGAGGGACTATCTCAGAGCTGCAGTTTCTACAGTCAGAGTGTGGAAAACAGTGTGCAGGGGAAGGCTGCTTAATCTGGAAAAGTTATCAAGCCAGATATAGTCTAGTGATAAATGAGTAAAAATGTTTGCTTAAATAATGGAGGTAACTAATCACTTAATTAATTGTCTAGAGCCATGGTGACCTCTCTACTTCTTGAGGACTCCGGATCAAATTATGAGCCTGTAACTAATTTATTGGGCAGTGCTAAAACCTCTGGCATATGCCTGAGTAGGAAGACTTGGCTAGTATACCACTATGTCTGTAAAAATATGGAATTCATGGAATTCTTCTGAGCATCAATTCCCAGCATGGATTCACTCATGTTTCACAATCTGACCCATTGGGGTCAGGAGGAGCAGGGCACGGTGAGCTTGGAGACACCACTCCATGGTGGAGGCAGTGCAGGAGGCATGATACTGGTTTCTAGTTGTTATCTCATGAGGAAGTTGATCTTCCTGTAAATTGCTGAGAGTTATGCAAAGCACTTGAACATATGGACACAGCTCACAGACATGGATGGAAAACATTTTAGCTGTAAAATTCAAAATTTCGAAAAGCCAAGAAATAGTTTGGATTCAAATGAGGGAAAAGTGAATATCTTTTTCTCCCTCATGTAAAATAAAAATAAATAAATTAAAGAAATAAAACACACACCACACAACACCATGCCAAACCAACCTGTTTATCTGTTCTGGGCTTCTTTTATGGCAAAAGAAATCACATTTTTCTCATGAAAATGTATCCTATGTCCAAAATAGAGGAACTATGAACAGAATTTTTCCTCCAGCCCAAGAAGTGGTGATTCATCTAAGAGATAAAGCCAAACAAGCTTAAGAGTGGGGTGTTTTTTCACTCCCTATGTGCTTATGTATGTAAAAAGGAAGGCATACATGCATAGCTTCTTTGCAAGCTATGTATTTATATCCAAAACAGGTATTCTGGCTGCGTCTTCCTGTGAAGTTCCCGAGGCTTTAGGATGTGTTCAGCAGAAACTACTCTTTACCCATAATAATTCAGGTACTACCACTCCTGTACTCGAGAGGAGCACAGCCTTTTAGCAGCAACGTTAAACACAATACAGACAGGTACATTGTAATAGCTTCTGTTGTGAGAGGGAGCTTTATTTCATCTAGAAGCTTTTGGCTGATGGCTACACTCACTGACACTTAATCATCCTTTTACCTCTGTGCTAAGTTACAGCAGGCAGAAGTCTTCACATAGCAGGTATCTCAAGCAAAGTCTGCATGTATTTGGCATTATCCGATGGCGCCACGTACCTGTGAGGCTTTTTAATTTCAGGTGCAAATGGTGTGGCAAGATAAAGCCAGCTACATTCCTTCCTTTAGTGGGAATGGTATCTCACCCTGCTGTGGTACCTCCTCTCATGTTGCCTCACATATGCTGAGAAATCCAACAGATTCCACAGCAGTTTTGTAATTTGTCCTCTGAAAATGTCATCTAGAAGCTGTGGGATCAGTCATGCTTAACACGAAAAGTACTCTCAATAGCATGGAAAGAGCTAGAAGCTAAAATTTCTTTTTTATAGTTTGACCTTAGAAAATGCTGACCTCTTGTATCTGTCCATTTTGACTGACAAATAAGTGGCAAGTTGGGATAAAGTCCAAAGTTCGGAATGAACAAGTGTATTGGCAGAAACATCCATGGAAACTATGTATTTAAGAAAGTATTAAAAAAAAACAAAACCAACAAAATAAACAAAACACACACAAAAAAAAATTGCCAAGAGGGAATTTAAAATATATTGTCCTCAAAATATGGATTGTATTCAAACAAGTAAGGAGCAGATACATGCTGTATAACTTGGTACCAGTCATGGATAAATCCGAGAAGTCAGCAAACTGATTCTAAGGAAGGAAAAAAAAAAAAGGCTGTGAAAAGTACAAATACCTTAGTGATTATCAGAGGTTATTCAGCCTCCAAAGATTTATTTGTTGTTTTTGCTCTGGATGCTTCAAATGTTACTTCTGGAAAATTAATTTGTTTCTTAGTCCTTGCTTGAGAGACTCAGGTAGTGATGGCAGATACCTGAGATCTTGCAGATCTGTAGAGAGCTTTTATTGTCAGAGTTACAATATCTCATCCTATTATTTCTAAAATTAATTCCTGAATTAACAGACTGCAGAGTGAGTGAAGGCTCAAACATAAATGTTCTGCCTATAACATGGACTGCCAGATTTGTCATTAACAGTCAACTCAAATATTCATTGAAAAATGTGCCCTGTTTTGGTTTGGCACATGAATGGAGCTTGGGATATAACAAACAAGCCTCTTAAGTTAACTTGTTTGCCACAGTTTCCCATCAGTAATTCTTAAATGGCTGAGCAGAAGGCAGGACAATTGTCTCAACCAGTACAAAGACACAATGGGCTGATTTATACATTGAACATGAGAGGGAGAAACCCAGTTCACAAGTATTGCTGTAGAGCTCTCCTGGTTATCAACACTGCAATACACAGCAGCAGGCCGTGCAGGAGGAATTTTCTTCAAACCTACACACCCTCTGGGCTCCACATATTTTAGGACTCTATCAAATGAGTCTGGGAATGAACAGCTTTGATTTTTCATCCAGCTAGGGACAGAGGGATAAATTAGCCTGAATGGGATGCTCCCACTTTTCATAAACCTGACATATCTCCTGGTCATGGAAAGAAGCCCTGACGAAACCTCCCAGCTACAAAATAGGCCTGGCAATGATTTGTGAGGGATTAGGGCAAAACTGAGAAAGGTCATCACTCAGTCTCCTGGGTCAATAGGCAGATGCTTCTTCAGCTAACTGTGCTTTGCTCATCCCCAAGATGTTGTTTTAACTGAGCAATGTCCCAGGTGAAGGCTTGGGAGTAAATAAACTTACGCTGCAAAATTCAAAAGGTGCAGAAATAGGTCTTTGTGCCTCACAGACCTCTAATTCCCTGTTCTTCCTTTATTCCCACTGGCTCTGACCCTGTTTTGCTTTATTGTGGTGGACAGAAAGAATTGGCAGCTTTTGTCTCCAGCTCTTCTCTTCTGCATGAAAGCCATGACTTCGTTTTGTTTATTTTTCCACTCTTTTCATGTGTTGCCTGTAGCCTCAAGCATGCACAGAGATGCAGCATCCTCAGCAAGGAGTTCTGCAGCACCTCACTGAATTGTTCCACCCTGCCAACTTTCCTCCAATTTTCACCCTCTCTTCCCACATCTTCTTAGTGGATCACACCCAACAAATAGCTGCTGCTCACCTCACCGTGGCTACAGTCATCATTCAAGCCGAGCTCGGTGGTGAGGTGCAGCAAAGTCTGCTCTAATTAACAAAGACAAACAAGGACTATGTTGCAGTGTGAAGATGTGCAAGGACTAGTTAGATACAAGAAAAAAAACGGTTTTTTTTTTGCCAAAAACCTTAACGTGAACTGCCAAGAACTGTGGAGCATTGAAACTTTACTGCCATTATCTGTGTGAGGAACATTGGCTTTGACCTGCCTTTTCCAATATTAACATAATTCTATGTGTGAGTGTATCATTAAAATGCACAACAAAAAGAAATTCTTCGCTTCCTGTTGTCCCTTGCTGGGAAGGAACAAACTGAACAATCCAATGGCATATGTTTGTCACTTTGCTTCATGCGCTGCTGGAATGTTTTCAGATACTCTGCTGTATCCTCTCAATTAGGATCTCTGTATAAATGATTTTTTTGGACAGAACTGTGACATCTCAAATTATGTATGAATTATATCAAGCCAAGCAAATGTGACATCCACTAGAGTAAACATGTACCAATCTTCAACAAATATATGTGTTTTGTGCAATGCTTTCATCTGGTTAAATTGCTGATGAATGGCTAAGCTATGCCTTGATTCTTGATAGTGATGCTGTTCATATTATCTGAGTACCCATGATTGGGAAGTGGCTTTTTTAGATATAATGTATATCTGACACAGATGGTGCATATAATACTCTTAAGTGGCCTTGCTGAAATGGGCTGGATTGCTGACAACTGACAAGACCAGTCTGAGATTGGTCAAAATCTGGAAGCAACTTTGTGAGAAAAAAAACTTTACAATTTCAAAGTTCTTTTTCTTCTGAAGGATTTGTATCTCTTTCACTTATAAGATTAATTTTTCGTTGTTCTTGCTTTCAGTACTTTTCCTGAACGTTTTACATCATGGTTTAAGGGCATTTTCCAATGATGCCAATTGTATCAAATTAAGTATTTAATTTAAAACGTCTCCTTAATTTGTTTCTTGTCAGATGTCATTACATCCTTCTGACAAAAAGAAAAAAAAAAAAATCCATCCTTTCACTTCAAAACTCTCCAATCAGCATTATGACATCTTGAAAATCTCTAATCCGTTTCATGGGGATTAGGACCAGAAGCAGCATTTTTACAGTCGACTTCCTCAATGTGCCCGAGTTAACTGTAATCCTTTCCCAAACCAGAAGGTGGCAAGCACTCTCAAAGTATGAGCCCGATCGAAACAAGACAGTTTCTCTTCCGAGAAAATCTCAGCCACCATTGTCCTCAGGTCAGCCATGGGTTTCCCAGCCGGTGATCTGTGTTTTACAGCGTCCAGTAAATCATAGCAGGGCAGGACTAAAAAGGGAAGCGTGGAAGAGATTTAAACATATCTTCTATTGTAACTCAAGCAAAGAACTCTGAGACTAAAGTAGAAAATAATTACGCAGAAAATAAAACTGACCGGAAAAAAATGAAATTTCCTCTCCTTGTAAAGGAAGGGCTCCATAGAGGTTGGGCTGGCTGCCAAGTGTGGCCAAAGAGGAGCCACGGAGCACCTTGAGCTAAACCGGCCCCACAGTAAATATGGATTAATCTTACAAAATACTAAATAGTGTTTTGTGTGGATTTTCCCAGAAAGAAACTAGCCCCAAACCTTATTTAACGATTTTCACTGTTCTTCAGCAAAAGCTGCACACTCCTTCTCCTAATCTGTCAGTCTTAGAAAATGGAGCAATTTGTGTGTGAAAACAACAATAGCGGAAAGCTAGTGTGTTCTGGGGTGCCAAGTTGGAGGCATTGTTAGGAAGCTGCCTCCCCACCATGTTCTTCTCAAGCATTTTAGTTAAATCTCAGTCTGTAACTTAGCTGGGGGTAAGCAGTCATCCAGGACATACTACAGAGGAGTGCCTGAGTGATGAATTAATACACCTTGAGAAGTCTGTTATACAAGGAAGCCAATAGACCCTCCATGTTAGTATTGCTTATGTCATGACTTAATTTTAGCAGTTGGCCTGAAGGCTTCGTGTCAGTAGGATTATTTTTCTGACAGTCTTTTTTAAAAACTATAATATTTTATGAATTGGTGGATAAGAAAGTTTTCAAATAAAGGACATAATTTCTGAGCTTCTTTTTCAAATCCTGAAGGCCTCAAAGCATGAGAAGGCAGCACAGTCTTCAGATGCCCATGAGAGTTGACAGGAGCTGATGACTTGAAAGCAGTGAGGATACAATCCTCTTTGACACTAATCCTGGGCTGAAAGCAAGAGAGAGCTCCTGATGTTGTTCATGCCCTTAATTATACATTGCGACAGGGCAGGTGGCTGCAGTGCTGAAAAATCAAATTCATCTGTACCACCCCATGCCAGGTACTTTATGTAAACGTGATCTCTGCCCCTTCCACTTCTTCATGAAAGCATGAGGAAAAAAAAAGGATCAGAAGAAGATGCCAGAGAGGTGGGAGGATAATATCTCTACCATCATGGCAGGCCATGGCGCCAGCTTTCCCTTCTCTCGACCATTGGGGAAAGAGCATTGCTTGGGCTTTTTCAAAGGTATTCCAATAAAGATACAAATTCAATCACTGCAGATGTAAATGGATTTCAGAAAAGACAGTGATCCCATATGAATTCGAGCTGTACTCAGAGCAAACACACAGAGCCCTGTGTAGGATTTGCTGTCTCTAGGGGACCCAGGCATGCCTGTCTTGTATATTTAACCACCAAATGTGTCCAGAAACAAAAACTGGCCAATCTCACTAGCATATTTCATATGAAGTGGCTTCATAGCCCTGAGCACCTTCTCTTCACAGCTCTGCCGGTAGAGACCTGCTCTGCCCCGGAGAATAATAATGATAGCGTATTTCCCTCCTCATCCTCAGGTTACCTTGCCCCAAGCTGTAAGCCCAGTGCTGTTTGCACTTGAGACTCTGAGCTCAGCAGTGAAAAGCCCTGTGTTTACTGAGCCTCTCATTCCAGGGAGTTCAGAGTCCAAAGTCCTTCTGCTCCCTGCAAAATTCATGCTGACCTATGGAGCTGGTAACAAATCCACCGGCTGCAGGAGGAAGGGGGTGGGATAACATCGAACATAATGCCAAGGGATAAAGAGCACTCACAGAGGAAAGCTGATGCATAAAGAGGAAGTTTGAGGCAAATAGGTTTTAATTAGAGTAGCATTCAGCCCTTTGGATATTTGCTGAATACTAAGCCAGATTTAACAAGGCATTTCCTTGCCAACCATTGCATACATTAAAGATTGCACAGAATGAGGAAAGATATCCTGAGGGAATCTTGAGAAGAAGAGACCTAAATCAGAGTTTAAAAGGTCAACTGTATCTTTTACCCTGCTTACAAGTATCCACCAGGGCAGAAGAATGTTATTGCCCACTTGCTGCAGCTTCTGCTCACTTCTGCCAGCTCATCTTATTATCCCATTTTTAGTAGAGGTCACTGCAAAATAGCATACCTGAATAAGTGCTGCCTTCTGAGTTGGATTCAAAGCAAGGACCCAGAAAGCCAAGAAACAGAGCAAGGAGCGATTTAAATTGGACCTGTAAGTGATGCGTCCTGCAAAAATCAGGGGGAGGCTGAAAAGTGAAATCTGCAAAGATTTCCTGATGTTTTTAGGGAAAGATATCCTACTCTTTTCTCCCAGTACTAATATCTGTCCTGCTCTTTCACACCAACAAAAATGGACTAATGCTAAATGCCTGGTGCTTTTATTTTGGAAGTGCTGTGTTAGCTCAGCACTGTGCTGGTACCACACAAAGCAACACCTTCCCAAAGCAAAGGACACTAACTTTTCCTTCTGAAGGGATGATAAAGCCCTAGGAACACAGTGGAGGACTTGTCCATGGCACAGGGAGCTTGCTGCGTGGAAGAACAAAGCAGAACTGCACATCCAATATCTGCTTTAGGGGACCCAGGCAAACCCTCTCAGATGAATAGAAATTTCACCTAAAAATGGGTTTCCAGAGCAACTGAAGGTGTTTTGTTGAACATGTCATGTGGTGTGTTTTGGGGGTGAGGAAGGGGCAGGAAGGAACAATTGGCAGGGGCATGATCACATCCTATGTCAACTTTCTCAAACTGGAACTTTTCCTATTTGTTTCTTTGCCATCTAAATGGCATTTTTACCCCATTAAAAATTAAGGCAGATTTTAATATTAAAATAAATGTTTTTAAAAGTGAAAACAGAGCAGGTTTGCCCAGATTAAAAATGCATACATGCACTTTTTTCCTCCCTTGCTCCATTTCTCTAAATTCTTCCAGAACAACACAAACAAAATTCCTCCTCTCACTCTTCAGTCTTCTGACTCTTTTACAAGAGCTTAACTTATTTAGCCCTATGTTTATGCTTAAAGATGCATCTGACCCTTTTTCAAAGTGTTAGTACCACAATATAGGCTGACAATGTACTGGGGCTTTTCTGAGACTGAGCACTGTAACTTTCATACCTTAAAGCATCTTCTGCCTTAGATTTTTCAAAGAATAAAAAAAATCTATTGTTATTTTATGAGGTCAAAAGCAGTCCTTCTTAAGGCTCTTTGAAAGTTTGACTATATTTTATTTCTGACTATTGAAAATGGTGGACTTTCTTTTGATATTTTCAGGGAAGAGATTGAAAACTAAAAAAAAGGGTTGAGGAATATAAACCTTAATGTGCATAAAAATGGGGCAGGGAGTGAATGCAATGAAAATTCACACTCTAGTTGGCCTCTCCTCCTCTGTAGCCCGGGCTGAAACTGCCCCTGTGACTACTGTCTTTGGCAGCTGTTCGGTGAATCGCAGCTGAAGATACTCTTAGGAACCTATGGGAATCAAACCTGCCAAGTTTCTCATAGCTCTGCTTGATACAATCTCATCTTTATTTAATGCTTTCTTTCCCTCTCTGTGGCTTGGTGCAGCTCTCCTCTGTAATTGCCATTAAGATGTGCAGGCGAGAAGCGTCGTGTACTTGGGAGAAGAGCAAACCTCCCCACCTCCCTGTCATCCTGCACAGATGAGAGATTCAGACTGGAACGAAGTCCCAAGAAGACAGTCAGAAGTGATCTGAGTGAGAAGGGAGGGGCTGCAGCAGACGAGGTAGTCACTGCTTATTTCTAGTTCTTGCCCCAAGAGAAGGCACAATTCAACCATGGCACTGAGAAAACTATCGAGTTTCCAAAGCCCAAGGAAATCTGGAGGTAACAGGACAACAGCCTGTCAGGGAGTTTTCAGAACAAAGAGGCCCGAAGTCGTGGTCTCTCCCAACTCTGTGTCCATGTTTTCCCCTCTCCAGCTCATCTCTGCTTGGAAAACTTGTGTAATCTTTTTTGTAATACCATCTTACTACTCAAATTGCTGTTCAGGCAGTATCAATATTGCATTGAGTTCTCATTAACTTTTGGGTGAAATGTGCATGTTTCTGGCTCCAGTAAGAAAATAGATGTTATTTCCCTGTTCTACAGATGTCCCTATTTGTCACTACATTCTCAAGTATGACCCTGGAAGTCGGACTTCATTACAGCAACATCCCCCAGTCCAGAGGGAAATTAACTAAAAAAAGGATTTATTTCTTTTTTTTTTTTTCAAAAGCAAACAAGCAAACAACAACAAAATGCATCTTGGCAATGTAATTGAAAGAAACTCATCACTTTTAATGAAAGTTAAAGTGATTGTATTCTAAGCAAGTTAATTATATCACTGTATTATTTCTGCCTGACAGATTAATTTCATTTATAGTCAGTGGGGAGGTAGCCCTCACTAGAAGTCCATTGCAAAGCTTTTCATTGATTTTTAATGGACTTTGAGTTGGGTCTTTGGCCAGTTTTGCCTTTATGCCTCTCTGGTGCTGAGCCATGAAAAAAGCAGAGACTTTAGTCCAAAGTTTAGTGCATTTTTTTCAGAAGGAAAATGATCTGCAGTGGTGGGTATTAATACTGCAAAGTGAATTAATTCCCCTTTTGACAAATTCAAAATAGTAAGAGGTGTAATAATGACCTGCTGAAATGGGTTTTCATAGGAAAAAGTAGTTTTCTTCCTTGCTCAAAACACTATTTTAATACTCTCATTTGCAAAAGATCATTTTTTCACCATTTTTTCCACTTAAAAATCATTGTAAAAGTTTTGACAGAGAATAAAGAGTAGTGTCTTCACAGCTAAGTGCTAATTTTCACTTTCAAAGTAGCATTCCCTCCATTTGTGTTACTTAAAAGTGACGATGTTACTTTCAAAGAGAAAGCATCTTGTCCATCATTTTCTGACTATTTTCAAGCTTTTTACCTCTTAAGGAATTGTTCTATAACTAAAGAAAGCCGAAAAAGTTTCACTTACTCATTTATTTCCCCGAGGTAAAAAAGGCCTACTTTCTGCTCAAAAAGTTTGAATGGAGATCTTTTCTTCTAAAATCTCTTTGGGGAATTTTTTTCTTCTCTGATGGGTATTAGATGCAAACTTCTTCATCTTCTTCATAAAGCACTGAATCAAAGATCTTCCCAGTTGAATGATGTGGGTAATGTGCTTACTGGCTGTCATTCTTCATGGTCCACATGATGACTGTAGTCAAGGGTGTAGTCTTGAGACAGTCAACTCCATCTGGGCCCTTCTGGCCAGATATTCAGTTCTTCAGCTGCTCAGCAAGACTTGAGATGCCTTCAGATTAAATCAGAGTTGTTTAATCTACAGGGTTTTATACAATATTTGCTTTGACCCATGGTTGAAATCTGTACATCCAGAGACCATATCCTATAAAAACATGTAAGGCAGTAATGAACACCAGAGAATTATCCATGTACAGAGGTGGGATTTGCAGAAGAGTTGCCCTGGGATGTTCAAAATTGTGCTTCAAGTTCATTTTGGGTTTCTTTAATACTCAAGGATGGGAATTTTCCTGACCCTCTTTCCTTTTTATGGCAAGTGTAAAAAGCAGGAAGTTTCTTGTTTGTCTTTGTGGAGTTGCTGAAAGTATAAAAAAATTAAATTCTGCAGTTTCCATAACAGGAGGCAATGGTTCATAGAGTTGAACATCGGGTCTAAACCCCTCAGAATTTTAGGCTTCAGCCTCAAATGCATCTGTGTGATTGTTTACATGTTTAGAGAAAGCAATGTCAAATATCATGTAGCTTAAATGTTCACTGACTGAAAGATGCTCAGGCTCAACAAGGTTTAAAGTTCTCTGTGCTGCTGTAAAAAGTTCTGCAGCACCTCACAGTTTTCTGTGATGAGGGTTTGTCCTATTGTTGCTGTTCTGACTTTCTATTCCACCTGTCCATCCTGGCCTGGCTCAGCAGGTCGCTGAGTGGGGCTCACTCCCTGTCCCAGAAGTGGCTGCAAGTCATTGGTTGGTATTTAAGTGCAAAATACACAACTATAAGGGATGTGCTCTCACTGAAATTTCAAGTCCATTCATTCCACACTTTGGTTTCCTATTTTTAATTCATACTGAAGAGAATCAAGGTCGAATCCATTTGACATTCCAAGGTCTTGTCTCAGAGAGAAAGGAGTATCTGCTTTCTTGTTCTTGATCTGCTGGAAGAGAAATCTCTTGAGAATAGGTACCTCAGGAGAGTGAGAATCTCAAAGGCAGACTAGTCTGTAAAATGACAGCTAGCAAAAACACCCTGGAGGTGTTTTAGAGGCATCTGGATCTGGCAGTGGCTGATATGGTTTAGTAGTTTAAGGTTTACAATGATAGTGTTGGGTTGAGAGCTGGACTTGGTGATTTTGAAGATCTCTTCCAACCTTGATGAATCTATGATTCCATGAAAAGGTGCAGTGGAGTAGTCCATTGAAAGAAAAGTCTGTGCAGCTCCTGATGTGACCAGGAAGGCTCCTTCAGGCTCTGTGAGATGAGGACCGAGGAAGACCCCAACCCAAGTCAGGGCCCATAGCCTATGGCCTCTGGAGAATCAGATAAGTCACTGATGTACAATGACAGCCACCAGACTGTGTGTCTTGCACATGTTGTAAAACTGTGAGCGTAGTCCTCACTGTGACCAAAATCATCTTACCCCACAATTCACATGGGATCACACTGATGCCCATGATTTAGTCCCCACAACTAGGCAGCCACAGTAGCTACAAGACAGATAGCCAGAAGAGAGTCACAGTGAACTATTTAATATTTCTACAGCATGTTCATATTCATCTTACTCATAAGATATGGCTAATTTTTCACATGGGAGCAAAGAAAATGTGTTCATTTGTTTACTACATTTATAAAGTTTTATGGATGTGTTCCATATTCAGTATTTTTTATGTCTGAACTTCCCCTCACATGGGTATTTGCACAGGATTTCAGTACTTTTATGATGGTGTAGAAAAAGGAGTATATCAGTGTGGTGCCAAGTCTGGAAAAGAGATGAATGTGGGGAAGGAGGTGCTGCATGAGAGAGATCTTATTAAATCTTGTGTGACATATGAAAGGTTTGCCTTTGGCAAAACACAGACTAGGAGGTGTTTATAGTTTCTTAACAGGAAGCTGGTTTAAGACAAAGCAAGGAATATACTTCACACAGCTCAAAATTATGGATCTCTTTGCTGCAGGATAAGTTTTAGTGGGCGCTAAAATTTTATGGCTTCAAACTGGAGAAATGCATAGAAGAAATATCCCCTGGAAGCTATGGTCATCCACTCCCACCCCACAGATATGTACTTAAAACATCTGAAAGTTGGGAAAACAGCCTTCTCAAAGCTGTGGAAATATACTCTTCCATTAAAATAGGATCCTGGGTGGGGGAAAGTTGCCCTTACCCTGCAAGACTTTATGTTCTGCATTTATCCAACATTGCAAGCTTGAAATTTTTAGAAAAATTTACTTCTATAAATCAAGTTGTAAAACAAATTTCTCAGTAAACATGTGGCTTTCACTGTTAGTTGTGAGATTAATTTGCCAAAATCCAATAGTTCTGTCTCCAATGCCAACCAGTATTTTCAGATAACAAATGTGATATTAGCAATTTTGATATCCTTTTAATGTGTTTCCTTTTAAGACAATGCTAAGTGGAGAATTGCTTAATGATCCAAATTGCAACAAATTTTAACTACCAAAAATGAGCTTATAATGCTTGTTAATGCATTCAATGCATTATCACTTGTCAGAATGTACCACAGAGGCAGAGAGAGCAAGGCACCAGGTTTTGTTTACAGAGGCATTGCTGCCTATTTTTTACAAGGTAATGCAGTACAGAAAGGAGATAAAGTATAACTCAAGGTTGAATCCTCCTGTGAGAATGCACAGGTGACCTTAGAGAGGGTGATATTTTCCCTGAGATGGGAGTTAACCAGTTACCCTTAAGGGACAACCATCAGTAAATGGGTAGCTGGTCTGAATGTGCCTGCTACTCAAAGGTATCGCCACTGCTGTTATTTTAAGAGCCAAAAATCTCAGAAATCTGTGGAGAGCCCCACTGATTTTCATAGGGTTTTTATCAGGAGTTTCCCTTCAAACACCACCACATTTTTCTTTAAAAATTAAGAAATTTTTCAACTATAGCTTTTTCTTCTGTTTTCCCTTTTTGATGAATCTGAAACCATGATACAATGCAAGCAAATCAGCCACTCAGGGATCCTTCATGTTGTGTAATTACTGTCATCTCGAAACAGGAGATGTTCAGCCTGGGGTGCTCTGAGAAAGGTGTTGTGATTTGAGTGCAGCTTAGGGTTCAGGCACAAGAAAGATCTGGTGTGAGTGGAGCCTCAGTACCTGGTTGTGTGTCTGCTCCCACCCTGTGGCAGATCCCTCCTGAGGGTCCTCAGCTGAGCCTGCTGAGGGAGAGCAGCATTCACATCAAATAGTCCAGTTTGCTCACAGAGAGAGTTATCCCAGCTTGAGTGACACACAGCAAAACCATCAGCGACTTGTTTCTCTGAGCCTTCAGCTAAACTAGCCACAGTTGTCATTAGCCGAATCACTGAAACTACAGCTCTCAAGATTTTTATTTTAGGGGGATGTTTTTAAAAGCTGCTTACCTCATCTACAAATATGAGTACTTTCTATGATTTTCATTTATAGAAATGACATTAAGCCCCATCTTGCCCTCTAAATTATTATGAGATTTCATCCAAAGTGTAAATCACCAGTGACCCCTGATTCAAATACAGATTCCAGACCCAATACTTTATGATTTTCCTTCATCATGAGCGTCATCCTCCATACACCACTGTAGAGGAAAAGGTATTTGCAATTACTTCTTTTGGGACAAATAAAAAGCTAAGTAAAACAGTTCCCTTGTATAAGAATATGATCATAGATTCAGCTTCACCAGTATTCAGGGAGGAATTGTCATATTATATGACCTTAAAGGAGTTTACTGTAGTGATTGGAAATCAACTATATTGTCAAGAGGTTGTACAGAGTACCTGCAGAGAAAGTAAGTCCAATGTGCTACACAAAAAATAGTTAAAAAGCCAATCCCTGATTATTTTCATAGAAATTGAAGACCAGTGATTTGTTTCATGGAAAAGCTTCCAGCTAATATGGTCTAAAATATCTATGCCTCAGCAGATTTTCAGCATGAATCCATACTGGAGCTAAGACATGACATTTCTCTTTTGTCTGCAAATGATTTCAGATATGAAGCAGCTGGTCAAGCTGAACTCCACAGAATACTTGGAATAGAGTAGCTATATACTATATATGTACAGCCTTGAAGGTTGTGAAATGGCTCGTAACTGAGCCCTGGCAGTTTCCAGGTGTGGAGGACTATACCATCAAACAGCCTTGCAGCATTTTTATGTGTCTGCAGTTTCAGCCGTAGTAAAAATGAGATGTCCTCTGTTTTCCCATTGTGAGCAGTGAACACCAGTGATTTTCCAGGGACCGTTCCTTGCCTCAAAGCCTGTCCTACCTCAAAATGATGTCTCCCTCCTGGGCTGGAAGTTACTGACTACCCCAAGGAAATACTGCACCTATAACGCAGCTATATAATAACAGATCTGTGAAATTGTCCCATTAAAAGAGCAGATACAGAGCAATTGTAAAAAGGGAATTAAGGTGGGAAATAATTGAATGCCCTACTGCCCAAGGAATCTCAACATGGAATTGGTGTCCATGCCAGATCTATGCTCAGCACAGTAGGGTTAACTAGATCCCACATAAACTTAAGCCTTTCGTCTGTCTCCACAGACAGAGGCCTTCACAGTTTACTTAATAAAGCAGCTGAAAAACCAGCCAACCCAGCTCAAGGCTTCTCCTTAACAGCTCAATCTTTTCAAGAATTTTGGGGATTTTTCCTTCCATATAGTTTGTTTGGGTTTGTTGATTTCTTCCTGTCTGTGAATGGGGTAGGTATTAAAAAATCCAAAAAGCTCTGAGGCATCAGTATCAAGAAAAAAAATGAAAAAAAAAACACCTTCTTGCAAGATACAGATTCAACCCAAGGCAAAAGAGGGTTAAAGGGTTCCAACTTCAACAGAAAATCTATGGGCTTTCTTGTTCTTTCCAGTAACTGTTTTATTATAGACACATTGCCTTCTGTTCACTGGATTTCCTTGGAAATACTCTTGCCCCATTATTTTAAAGTCCCCAGAAGGAAGATTTTAACTTGACTTTCCATACATTACAGTCTTTCTCCCCCCATAGTCTTGAGGGAAATGGAACTAACGAGTTTACTCTATGATGCAGTATTCTGAAAGAAAACAGACAGCCGACCAAAACACTGACCAAAAAGTGCACTGTAAAGTGTGGCACCAGCTGTGAAACCCCAAGTAATCTGCAGCCAAAATAGGGCATATATTTCACTTAGACACCTAGAAGTTAGATGACTTTCTACGTCAGCTGTCTATAGCTTGGGTATCTACACTAGTTTTGTTCTTGACTACCCCTGTTGTCCAGAAAAAAGTCATGAATTGTCCTCTGGATGTTATTCCCTTTTCCTTTTGGTTTTGACATATATGTGATATATATAGTATCTAGCCTTCACTTCTAAGTTAGAGTAGATGCCCAGGTTCTACAGAACCAATAAGAAACAAGTACCCAAAGGGAATACACAGAGATAAAGCACTCTAAGGATCATCAGTTAAAAAATCAGTTTGTCTCTCACTGTTGTCTGTCACCATCACTTAGCACTTCATTGTGGTGGTGCTGACAACTAATGCAATGCAGAAATGATAAGGAAGGGACTTCTGTCTCTAGTAAATGTTGGCAGAATCTCTGCTGTATTGAATTACACAGGACTAGTGGCACACACACATAACTCTGGTTCAATCCAGTGCAAAGGAGTGGAACACGCTGGTATCAGTTGAGCCACTACATGCTACATTAGCTAAAGTAGTATCAGTGATAGATGAAGCAGCCTAACTCAACAATTCCTAAGAATTCTTCTTCCATATATTTATTATGAAGGCTTAAACTCTTAGATTTAGCCTTCTAATATGTTTGGAAAATTCTTCCTTTTTAGATTGTAAAGTCACTGCTGCAGAAACTTGATTTGATGACTTTTAACCACGACTATTTGAAGATTTAGATGCCTGATGTTCACCCCTGAGAGGCTAAGCACTCATGTGGCCTGCTTCTAGTAGTAATGTAATCAAACAATTTTTTTTTAGCCCTGTTTGTGCTCTCCAAACTTGCCAAGTTGGCCTTAGCTCTAAAGAGAATGAGCTGCTTGTTTGCAAGGCACTTTCCCTTTTGCTGCATACTCTTGGGAAGTCTTATGTCACTGAAAATTACCAATCCCTGTGGACAAGCTCTCCCCTGGCATTCACTCTCACTGACCTTTTCCTGCACGTGGGAATTATTCCAGCCATACTTTTTAAGCAGTAGTCTTTCATCCTTCATCACAGTTGTCCGAGGGGATTTCTGCTTTCATAATCTTCCTCCTGCTCTGTTTTCTGTGGTGAGAAGGAGAAGCAAGGAGGGAACAATGACTGTAGAATAAGGAGGAGGAGAGGCAGCTAAACCTCTGGGAGCCATTGTACACAAGGAGGAGATACCACTCTCTGTGTCCAGGAAAAGAGAATGAATTTCATTACTTACTTCCTCTATCAGTCTTTGCATTTTGGAACAGATATTTCCCTACTGCAGCCCAGTACTTGACCATAATCTTAACTTTAAAAACACAGGCAGCTGTGGTCTGAAAGCAGTGGGATGTGTTTGTCTACTTTACCACTTTCCTAAAGGCAAATTGTTCCCCTTTTCATAATCAAACCCTAAAAAAGAGCCTGGGAAAATGAGCCTGGGGTAGAAAGACAGAGCAGCAGGCTAGAAAGATATACAACTGTTGTAGAAAGTCATTTCTAGTTAGGAAAAAGTGACTTGCAAGACTAATTTGAGAATATATCTGTCAGGAGCCAGATAAGATGAGCCAAGACTTTTAAATCAGCCCATCCCTCCTTGCTTTGGCTGTTAGCAAAGAAAAAGAAACTTTGTGCACAGCAGGGAGAATATGATGCCGAGCTAATCGACTCTGTGTGCAGAGGGAGCAGCAGATGACAAGGACGGGGTTGGCAGGATGTCGCCAGATTGTTTGATTAGCAATGGGATGGTTCAAAAGCTCCCTGTCCTACCAGGGACTTGGCACAGATGCTGCCACATGACTCAGTCCTCAAGTAGTTGTTCACAGCAGTACTGTTTGGAAAATAGTCTGCTTCTCTGAAAACAGGAAGGGAACTAACAAAAACAAAAACAAGGATGAGAAAGAAAGGCTACAAGACTTTATCTATAAATGTTAGACTCTGGCTCTTCTTTCTTCAAACACCATACAGACTTCAGATGAAATATTTGAGGTGGGATAAAAATCAGACAGTCTGAAATTAAATCTAGCAAGAGTAGTACTAGGGAGCATTGGTGAGTAGGTGTTTTCTTTCCCCTACAGTCGATATCCACATTATTGTTTTTCTCTGTGTGCCAGTTTACACCAAACAGCCACAGAAATGAAAAGAGAGGAGAAAAAAAAAAAAAAAAAAAAAGAAAATGTGGCAGGTTTTGGTTTGTTTTGATGTGGGTTTTTTTCTGTGGAACAAACATTAGGAAAAGCAGTGGCACTATCTTCTAATGCACCGAAGATGCATTTGTGCTCTAGAGAAGTTAAGAAAAAAAAGAGCAGACTTTAGTCATGTGTATATCAGGATGTGGAGAAAGTCCCAAACATCAAACCTACCTACAGAAGAAGTATAATAACTGACTTTGATTACTAACAGCTGGTTTTTCAATCAAGGGACAAAATATATATGGATTAAGAGCAATTTACTGAGCCATCCAAATCAGTATCTTCAGAAAGAATCGAGATTGCTGATGTTACAGCAAATCCAAATTATGTTGTTCAGACACACAGGTAAATATTGTCATTTGAGTGAACACAGTTCAGAAAAATTAGAGGATCTATTATCTCCCCTGAGACTTTAAAGATAGCTTGAATTATGAAATAACAACCTGAACACCTCAGAACCAAGATATACATTCGTGTTAATTTTATAAATTTAGTGCAACACATAATCATCTAACATGAGTTTGGACTGCTCTGTTAAAATCAACAGAGTAGAACTAGCTTTTTTCTTGAGACATCTAATCCAGAGTGTACATGAAACATATATAAAAATCCTACAGGTATATGGAAAAATATTGTAATAGAACCAGAAGTCTAGAATGGGACTTCATATGCCTGTTTACTTCCTTCCAAACTGTACATGTAACTACGATCTTGTCAGTTTTCCAGCATGTTCCAGTAGATGTAATACTTCTCTCTAACATGTCAGTTTTCTGACTAACCTGTCACAACAATCTATGATACCATTCTCTGACAGCTTACCACTGCTTTACATAAAATATGAGGGTTTTTCTACAATCACAAGTTGGATTCATATTCCATAATAAGAGCGTGTGGGAGGTGTGTGTAAGTATAGATATAAAAGTACATATGTGTAAATAGACAGACTCATACACAAATCCAAAAGTATCTGCCTGTGAATCATGAGAATTACAATTAGAGAAAAGCAAGCTGTGCCAAGTTGAATATTTCTGCTAAGCTGAGCATCCCTTCTTTTCCAGCTTCATGGAACACTTCTTTGTATTCCGTGACCATAAAATTCTGTGCACCATCAGTGCAGTAACAACATATTGCTGAGAAGTGAACTCCTTGCTTGAAGAGATTTTGCATTTGTTTTAGCAGAGAACTGCCTCCAATTTCAGTCACATTCATTAATTTACGTTGTGATTTTCAAATGATTCATATTTCTTTTAGTAAAACAGACTAAAGGACAGAACATCAAATGCCCAAGTAGGTATAGTTTTCTGTTCCAAGTCCCACTGGAAATCCTGGAAACACGTGAACTGTTCATCTGGGCAGTGTGTGAATGAATGTGCTCTTCAGCCACTGCCCATGCAGCTCAGAATGCCATGTCACTCACACACCACAGTCATTTCCCTTTACTTCTTGCATTTTAGGAGTTCTGAGAGTAGGTGAAGTACTATTCAAATGCCAAAGAGTAATTGCATTTTAGGTGCTATTTCATGGCAGCAGAGATAATCCAAACCTCAGGCTGATTCCAGGTTTCAAATATCGGAAAACTGCAGATGGTCAGTTCAAGGGTTCCAAACTTACTACAAGACTCACTGGGCATATATTAAGTCAAGTCAAGGGATTTTCCCATATTTAATTCTTTTTAGTGCAGGAGAAATCAACTCAAATGGAAAACTACTGTAAAAGAAAATTTGATAGAGATGATGACACAGTAACTTTTGCTCTCCTGAGATGTTACAACCTGTGCAAGACGATTTATGAAATAGATAATGAGCATTTGAGAAGCAGTGGTTAATCACACTTTAGATAACAACCTCAGTGATCCAGCTGTCAGGAAGGTGATGGATTCAGCTTCTATTCCATGTTTGCCTGTAGAAAGCTCTGCTGAGACCCAGCTAGGATGCTCACATCTCTCTCTAGACAGAAAGTTCATGATAAGGGGGATTTGAAGAGACAGAAGATTGATTTTCATGAAAAAATAAACTAGCCACATTTCTTTTTACTTTTATCACATAGCTGAACAGTTTAACTTATGAGGAATGTAAATAAATTTATGCTGAATGTTAAATAAACCTTTTCTTTCTTTTTATCACTTTCCTTTTCTTTGTCTTTTTAATAAGTATTGTTTGGGTTGAGATCATGTTCATAAAGGTAGTTCATGCAGGTGTCACAAGGAAAACAGGTGCTGTAACTTTTGAACAGAAGTGCTAAAAAGCAATGCAAAAGAGAGTTTGGAAATCAAAATTACCACCTTTGTCCAAGGGATTCAAGGTATAGAAGTAGCTTGCATGGAACTCCTAAGATGTCTCTCTCTGTATTTCTTGCAGAACTGACACAGGGCAGGGTATATACCCACAACTGTATTCCCATTCATGCACTGGTAATAAAATGCTCCAGAATGAGACCCAAGTGCTCAGGTGCAGCACTGCAAGGGGGCACCCAAAATGAGAGCTGCACGATCAGTGTCTACAGTGGCATGATGTGCACGACTGGGCCTGATTTTCTCCTTTCAAAGCTGGAGCCAGGCAGGCAAAATGGAGCCAGTGACTCTGAAAGGAGTCATGAACCACCGGTGCCTTGGAGATCCCTTCTCCTGTGGAAGGAGACCACAACCCCTACTCAGCAACCATCAGAGGAGCCAGAGGAGGCAGAGAAGGAGTGGAATTTGGCCCATGAGAATAGTAACTGTGATTATAATACAGCCCATATGCTGGTTATATATATTGACCAATACCTGTTTCTTTAAGGTATCAGTAATATCCAATAGTGGTAGGACAGTACTGGCACTGCCATAAATGGCTCATGTGGGGTCACATGTGGGAGAGCATGAAGCTTCATTCCCACAGGTTAAAGGAAGCTGGAGTTAAATTCTAGCAGATGAAGGAGTAACTTTGGAGGAAACTACAGCAGCTCAGCTTACTTAGCTTAGCAAAATAATATGGTGCAAAACTGAAAGGAAATTTAGGAACCTACCAGAAGAAAAAAAATGTGAGGATTTTTTGCCTCCATAATCTACCCAATAAAAATTATTCATATGTTTATTATTCAGTATACCACTTAGTTCCTTTGAATTGATAAGCAACACTCAGATATTATACAGAGATCCATTAAAGGAAAAAAAAACAACCCCCACATTTTTTCTTTCTTGTACCAAGATCAAGCTTAAGCCTTTCTCTTTCACATACAGGACTGGAAACAGAAAATTTTTGAGACCTGCCATCAGTCTCTGTTTTGAAGCACCAGGTGAGATGCAGAATCCTACACAGCTTGTTTGGATCTGCTCAGTGGTTTCAGCTATCATCAGCTAGTTTCTGCAAACCCCTCCTATATTGCCCTCCTCATGCCTTCAAAACTTGTTCAATGCATCACAAGTGATTCATAGAATCACAGAAAAGCCTGGGTTGAGAGATCATCTAGTTCCAATCCCCTTGCCTTGGGTAGGGACAAATTCCACTAGACCAGGTTGCTCAAAGCCCCATCCAACACAGGGATGACAACACCTCTGTTCTTTTGCTTGCAGTTAAGATTATACCACTGCTATGCCAAATAACATCTGCATCTCTTCTCTCCCAACAGAGTCAGAGTAGCAGAGACTCCCAGTGACAGAGAACAACAAACCAGCCCACTCGCCGTCACCAGGCTGTTATGCGTCATTGCCATGCATCATCAAGTGGCAGTGTCACCCCCACACATGAAATAATAATGGCCCAACAGATGTGAGAGTCATTGCATTTCTGTATAGAGCTGTTGGAAGAAAAACTAACAACATAGAGGAGTAGATTTGTAGGGAAATAGTTCTGGTAGTTTCTTCAGAGATCTTGATGTGGATCAAAAAGTATTGTGTTGTTTTTTTTGTTTTTATTTCATTTTGTTTGTCTTTTTAAATACTATTTTTTTCAGTTTCAAGGAGGTTTTGTGACAAAGTTTCTAATTTACATTTCAGTACCATCAATAAATCTGTGCTGAGCTCAAAAGTACTTCTAAAAACATCACAGATTTCTCATTAAACTCTTCCCCTATTATGGAAGACATTTGCCTCTTCCAGACAGTCCCTCTGCTTTGTTGTTATTATATCTTTCTGCCATGCAGAGCTAAAAGAAAAAAATCCTCTTCGTCTTTTTCACTCACAAAGACATGTCCACAGTCAGGAGCAAATCCATGGATGCCAAAATACAATGGGCAGAGCTTGCCACTAACTGTGGCTTACAACGGAAGACAGTCACTGTTAGCATAAGGCTGTGCTTTATTCAGTGGTCCCCACAAACACTTTAGGACAGCTCTGGGAAAGCCCTGGTAGCTTCTAATTAGGGAAGTAACTCTCATAAAAAATATTCTTTATAGCAACCTATTCAGAGATCTTTATTTCTTAGAATACTGACATTTTGGGGTGACATTTGTCTTTATAGGAGATGCTGGACATTAGAAGGAGGATATAAATTGCAAAACATGAAGTTTTTTAAGTTACCATTGCCTTACAATGACACGGTGTAAATCAAATCCACGATCAACTCCAGAATTGCACCTTGAACTTGCTACATAATCCCAAGAAATTCGGTTGTTTTCTGTGCCTCATTTTTCTCCCTCAGGGAAGCAATATTCGGAGAGTAATACTTGCTCAAACAATTTGCTGTCTGGTCATAAGAATATGAGCATGTACTTTTAAGGTGTGCATGTTAATCTGTATTTATATATATGTGGTTATCCATAGCTTTTGCTGCTTTCCTGGGATCTGCTCATGCTCTGCTTCGACTGACTCACACTGCTTGCTCCCACATCACTCTTCTGCCCATGCCTCACATGCTCAGGACGGTGCTGTGGGAATGCCCAGCACCAATCACACGTGGTCCCCCATGGCTCTGTGCTGCAGCCCTTACCCAAAATCCACACATGGTGCAGGAAACTAAGAGGAGTGATGCCCTGCCCAGCAGCAGCCTCCACACAGGGCCACGGGGAGGATCTCATGCTGCATCCTCTGATACCACTGATACCTCAGCCAGGGAAAGCCCCTCCCACACATCTATCACCCGGGTGATTTTAATAAGTAAGCTCATACACTGCAAAGTAAGTGCTAAGAGTAAACATTAGGCTTGCTGATGGGGTAATAAATCACATGCTGGAATCTGTATCTACATACATTTTCCTGAAGCTGTTACAGCTCTAGGCCAGTCTGCTCAAAGCTGCAGTGCAAACCAGTGGCAGACTGAAATAATAACCCCAGCACTCCTGTCTTCCAGACCACCATTCTCCTGAGCTGTATTTCAGCCAGTTAAAATGAATTCTGCAGAGCACAAACAAAATTTATTATGAAACAAGGCAAAGGAGTACGAAGATGCTCCCTCAGGGTAGCAGCAAACTCCCTGGACACTCTCAATTTTGGTAGTCTTTGCTGTCATAGAGACAAGAAGTGACTTGTAGCCCTTGCACAAGGTATTGGAAACACCAACAGTCTTCTACATTAACAGAGGTGAATTAACACTACCTCAGAGCTGCTCATAGTTCCTCTGAGTGAAATGAGTGTGCCCACAATGATTCACACACTGCTGCTGAAACAATAACTCATCCCAGAAATCCCAGCAGTGCACTATAAAGTAACCTGGGCATGTAATCACAGCGAGTACCGTGCTGACACAGCTGCTGCTCCTCACTCCCATGCAACCATTACATTTCCCTGGGCCCTGTGCAATGTTCTTTCTAACAAGGTGGGGTACATCGGCCTTTGGTCAGAAGAGAGTCTGCCTAAAAAAAATTAGCACCTGAGGGTTAACAGGCAGAAGGAGCCCAGCCCCTGCAGTACAGCTGATGTGACCTGTGACATCTTTGCCTGTCCCAAAAGGCAAAAGCACAGATGTTATATCCTGTAGAGTAATGTGTACCCTTGTGGCCATGGCAGTACGTGGGGAAAAAGTCATAAACAGGAGTACAGAAGCAGTAAAATCAAGTTAGGGCCTTGGTAAATGATGAGTGCTGCTAATGTATGTTTCTGCCAAGCATCTCTAGCAGCTTGAGACAAACAGGAACTGTCCAGTGAAGCACAGTCCTGATGCCTCCTGAAAGAAATCCCAGGAGATGCTCTAGGGTATTATCAAGCCTTTATTGCAAAAGGCTCGCAAGGTAGGTCATTGTGTGCCACAGAAAATAGTATCTCTAATAAATCCATGGCAACTTTAATTTTGTCTCAATCTTATAGAATAAGTACCAGCATCTATCAACAACTTCAGAGGAATTTACAGGCACTCTCTGCACTGAAAACCAGCCAGTGGGGCCATTTTGAGTTTTGTGATGCCAGAACGGAAATAACTCAGAAGGACCTTTCTGAGGAGAGTTTCAGTATACATTCTGCCCTGGCTCAGATCCAGGGCATGCAGTGCTGCACCAAGGCTGAACAGGGAGACAATTCATCCATTTGACACTCAAGAGAGATTTCAGCTGGGTTTCATTTATATTTTATCGTGAACGTGTTTTTCCTTCCCATTACTCAACTATGCAGCAACAAAAAGATTTTTGAAACCCTATGTTCTGTTAGACTGCTCTAAAGTTATGCTTCTTTTTACCCTTAATAGCTGCCAAACTAAATTCCTTGAGGGATGAAATCACTTTAGACATCGTGTCTTTCTCCAGGTAAGTTTGTTCATATAGACATTCCATGTTGCTATGACCAGACAATCACATCACAAAACGGCAGCAAGTGAATTAATCTTTTTTGAAATTCAGAGAGCGTGTTAGGGTCTGGGCTGGGCAACATATACTGTGCTGCAAACTGTTGTGTAGATACCACTTAGTAGCATGGCCCATCACTTTCATTTATGCAGTCTCTGCATAGGCATGTCTGGTGTCACCTGCCCCGTTGAACTCTGAAGGTCAATGAAAAACTTCTAGGAAATTCAGAATTAAGACTTTAGAGCATCCTTACTTATAACATACATATAAGCCCACAAGGGATGTCATCTTCTGGGAAGAAGTCTCAGCCTCCTGTCACCCTCAGGGAAGAGCATTAATGCCTTCTTTCTGCTATCAAGGAGGTAATATTTGCTTACTTCCATAGCATCAAAGGATTCATGAACCTTGAAGTTCCCTCTTTAGCTAGCAGAGAGACACACACATCCAGTTCTCACAAATAGTTCTCTGCAAGATCCCATCTTGCTCCATTAACTCAATCGAAGCCTATTACTGCTAAAATCTTCATTTAGGTACCTCATTTAGAAGCTGATATTAGATGGCAAGAATAGACTTCCTTACCATTCCTTATCACAGCAAGTATCAGTGTCCTTTTTCAGGTTAGTCAAAATACATCCATTAGTATAATTTTGCAGTGGAAATCATAGAATCATAGAATCAACTGGGTTGGAAAAGACCTCTGAGATGATCGAGTCCAACCCTTGACCCAATACCACTGTGGTTGCTGGATCATGGCACTCAGTGCCACATCCAGTCTCATCTTAAAAACTTCCAGGGATGGTGAATCCACCACCTCTCTGGGCAGGCCATTCCAACACCTGATCACTCTCTCTGGAAAGAACTTCTTTGTAATATCCAACCTAAACCTCCCCTGGCAGTGCTTAAGCCCGTGCCCTCTTGTCCTGCTGCTGATTGCCTGGGAGAAGAGACCAACCCCCACCTGGCTACAGCCTCCTCTCAGGTAGTTGAAGAGAGTGAGGAGGTCACCTCTAAGCCTTCTCTTCTCCAGACTAAACAGCCCCAGCTCCCTCAGCCTTTCCTCAGAGGACTTGTGCTCAAGTCCCTTCACCAGCCTCGTTGCTCTTCTCTGGACCCGCTCCAGCCCCTCAATATCCTTCCTGAACTGAGGGGCCCAGAGCTGAACACAATACTCAAGGTGTGGCCTCACCAGTGCAGAGTACAGGGGAAGGATCACTGCCCTGCTCCTGCTGGCCACACTGTTCTTGATGCGGGCCAGGATGCCATTGGCCTTCTTGGCCCCCTGGGCACACTGCTGGCTCATGTTCAGCCTCCTGTCGATCAGCACCCCCAGGTCCCTTCCTACCTGGCTGCTCTCCAGCCACTCTGTGCCCAGCCTGTAGCGCTGCAGGGGGTTGTTGTGGCCAAAGTGCAGGACCCGGCACTTGACCTTGTTGAACTTCATCCTGTTGGAATCAGCCCAACTCTCCAGCCTATCCAGGTCCCTCTGCAGAGCCCTCCTGCCTGCCAGCTGATCAACAATCCCTCCCAGCTTGGTGTCGTCTGCAAATTTGCTAATATAGCAATACCCTCATCCAGATCATCAGTAAAGATATCACACAAGACTGAATCTACTTTGGAACCTTCAAATACATAAAGTTTTTAATGGAAAAAAAATATTTCCAAGAGATAATTTTATGAAAAGTGAAACAACTCTTTATAATTTATCAAGGGTAAGAGAGGTAAATATTAAAGATCAGAAAGGGTCTAGACTTGCAGAAAGCAATCCTAGAGAGGAAGTTCTATGTGTTCCTTCTCTTAGAAAAACTAAGACATTAGAATTGATGTTCAAGGCTGGGATAGTTTTTACTCTATCTATCTGTGCTATAAGCCAACTTGAATGTTGAGGGAAGAGCTAAAAAATAAGAATTTTATGCAATCCTGAGCAGAAAAAATTACTTTCAAGAGACACATCTTCCTTTCACTACATATTTTCTTATTGCACAATACGTAGAAATCTCTTTCACACAAAATTCACCCAAAGTCTTCCAGTGATCTTCAGCCTATGCATTTAAGTTCTCACATCCAACCTTAATTTTCCCATCAGTTTCTTGGCTTCTGAAGTTTGGCTGTACAAAACACATTAAAGAATGGAAATGAAAGTTCCTTAGTACCCAGAAAAGGCCTCTTCTCTAACTTGACTCTTCTAATCTCTTTTATGGTACTGCTAAGAGCAGGACTCTCCTCTGGCGGTTAAAAAACACCTCCTATCTTTGATGTTCTGTAGAGTGAGACATGGACATTGTACTTGGACTCCTCCTCTTCAAACTATTACATTTATACAAGAAAAATGGTGTGATGGGAACCCACACTTTCCTGACATGGTGCATGGTGGAGTGTCTGGAATATAACAGGATACTTTGCCAAGATCATGCCTGCTGGTCCTTATTTAGCCAACAGTGCCTAAGCAGTGTCAGTTGATACTGTTGCAATTAAAAAGCTGTTCCCACATCTAATAAGCTGCTGTTTCTTAGGGAACTGGAGTGGTCAGTGTTTCCTCTTTGCAATATTTCAAACATAGAATTTTTTTTCTTTTTTTTTAAGACAGCTTTGCCAAAGCAGTAAAATTAAATGTATCACACTCACTTAATAGTGAATGTTCATCTGTAAATATATACATTAAAAATATGCATATATGTATACATATATGTATGTACATGTGAAACCCCAGAGAGAAAGACAGAAAAATATGAGATTAAAATTTGCAGTTCTGTACTCTGTTCTTGTGGTTTAAGTTAAGTAAATTTTATGAAATTTGTTAGACCTAAAAAACACTACTTTCTAAGAGTGATCTGTTTTCAATGCTAATGCAATTACTCCTCTTCTTTTCCTCTAAGCAAATTCTTCTGCAGTGTTGGAAAAAAGAAAGATGAAACCCACAAAATTGGTCCCAGCTGCATAATCTTTTTTATTATGGGTTCATAATAGCAGATGTGTGTGGATCCCTTTGACAAAGGAGGAGGACGGAGAACTCCATAAAAAACATTTATGTAAAGGAGAGTCAACCACCACTGACTCATTTCCAGAGCCCTTCTCTTTTAGATTATTAACAGAGGTGCTATTTATGGATTAAAGCAAGTCCCTATCATTCAGCTACATGGTTTCCCATGCAGGACCCTGCCTGTTCCTCAGCTTAACAGTCTGGACTTGAGTTACCGTTGCTTGGTGTTGGAGCTTATTTTTAAACTTCACCTGTTTAAAAGACGTGATGTGTATTCAGGAGAAGGTAGACTCATGTTCTTCCTCAGCTGTCGATTTACACTTTCTGTGACTCAGTTTATCACTTTTTCTCAATGGTATTTGAGGTAATCATTTTGGAGTCAGAACCTATGATTTCTTGGTCCTTTTGGCTACCTCTTCACCAACAGATGGTAAGAAAATCAACCCCCAAACCCTTAGGGAAGTCATGAATTACTTCTTGTGAGCGGTGCCATTTGGAAAATGTCACATTAAGAGAGGATAAAGTTCTGCTCATACATAGCTTATGCTTCTGTATGTGCTCCAGAGCCAAAAGCAACATCAAATGTCTACTTCTGAAAGAGCAGTTTATTTCCCTAAACACATATTTCCTCAGGCCTCAACTCCATTTTAGGATTAAAAAGCAATATACAATAGATGCAGAGTCATCCTGTCATTTTGTTATGCAAATGACAGTATTGTCTTTGTCAGTATTAAAATTGCAGGAAAAAAGTCACAGGTCAATGCTTAAACTACAGGAAATGATCGATTTTTTAATTACAACTGAAATTCAATTATACACTTATCTAAGACTCTTATTACTAGATGCATTCTTGTAGAGGAGACAATTGCCTGCAGGCTGAAATTCACAGCTAAGGTCCAACTACATCCCTTTCCATCAGATTTTCCAAAGTCTCTGATCTTCACTGAACAGACAGTGCAGAGACCTCTTTTGAAAATTTTGCTAATAACAGGTTCCTTTCCTGTAAGAAGGAATAGTGTGAGGTCTTAGAAGAATCTCCTAATAATGTTTCCTTAAACAACATTTGCAAACAATAATAGGAAATACACTAAGCTTGCAGCCAAAGAGCTTTAATGAAGATGATGTTGACAGGTGCAGAGGGAAGATCAGGGAAGACACCTGTGAATCTTTACAGCTGAAGCTGCTAAAAGAACAGCTGATTTATGAAAAGGTTAAGGGAGGCAGTTTATTAGAGAGGTAGTTGAGAAAAGGAACGTGGCAAGAGGGGTTGTTTCTCTCTGTCTTTTTTTTTTCCTCAGTGATTTAGCTATAGTATGAGAACAAATATTGAGGAAAAACTCATTTCTAAAATAATAATAGTTGTCCTCTAGAAAGTGGGGGGGTTTCTTTCATTGTTTTGGTTTGTTTTGGGTGGGGGTTTTTTTAGTTGTTTTTTTGTTGTTGCTTGTGTGTGGTTTTTTTTGGTGGGTTTTTGTTTGTTTGGGTGGTTTGGTTGTTTGGGGTTTTTTGTGGGGTTTTTTTTGAGCCTTTCTCTTCCTGAGAGTAAGAAACTCAAAAGCAGAAAAGGGAAAGATGTTTCAAGGGCAGAGATGATGCAACTGATGCTCTCTCAGGACTTGTCACTGCAAGAGCAAGGGGAATTCTGGAGACGCAACAAAGGTAATGTCTACCAAATCTGACTCCTGGTTGTTCTACACTTTTATTAGAAGTGAATGACTTGAGCTTCTTTCTTGCATCTAAAAGAGGTAGCTGGCAAATACTTTGATTTTATTCTTCATTAGTACCTTTGTATCATGTCTCTCTTGAACCTTCTGCCAGTCTTTGTCAAGCAAGCTCTAAGGAGTTGTCAGATGTTTCTACTAAGAGTAGCCACAAATCCTGCTGGTTCCCCAAGCTCCAAACCTCGTGGTTGTAACTAACTGTATCTGAGGTGCTCAGCCTCCTTATCGCAAACCTGTCTCCGTAGATTTTGTGTAGCATTGTGCCTTCACATACGGATACCTTCCAGAGCGTTTGCCATAAATTCTGCTTTGATTTAGCTCTCTGATTGCCTCTTGTAGAGAGGCACTGATGGCTGCTCAGGCACGTGCAGGTGCAGGGAACATTTGGGTTACTGGCTGGTTAGAGCTGTTGAGACGCTTGCTGTGTCACCTGCCATTGTACTTCATTTCTGTTGTGCCAGGTGTGTTCCACGTGTGAATGGCTCCCACTCTGATGGGAGTGCCAACAAGGTCATTGTGGGATTTGCTGCTCACAGTTCCCCAGATTTTACCTGCTCGAGACAGGAAAAAGGCTGTTCCAGGCTGGACAGCTTCCAAACCCAGGTTTACTTATCACAGAAATGCCGTCACCACCATGGCACCATAGGATTAATTTTATCCTGATGTACACTGACTATCTATCCTGCCTAGAACCCCAGGAACACAGTCACAGTGCCATGCACTCCTCAAGTTGACTTCACGTCCGTTGCATTCACTTGAAGGCTTTCAAGCTGTGGTACAAAACCTCTTCTAAGTCAGGCTCAGATGTTTCTTAAATAAGTAATTTTCTCTTCCCTTGCCTTTCTGCACTCCCTTGCTATATCTAACATGTGCTGCTCTTGATATATCCAAGGCATCACACAAGGCTCTTTTGGATAAAAAACCTTGTTATTCAACAAGAAATGGACTGACTATTTTACTGTGAGCATGAAAAGTGACAGAGCCATGAGGACGCTTTGTTTTTTCCAAGGACGCATTAAACTGAGAGTGCTGTGTCCTGCAGATTGAATGTGTGTTAAGCCTCCCTCTTTATGTTTTGCTTTGTCTTGGGGTTAAGAAAAAAGGACCAAATTTTATCACAATCCCTGATCAGAATCACGTGCACAAATTAATAAAATACCTGTATATTACAAAGTGTTTTTCTGAGAAGTGAAATATGTTAAGCAAGTAATCTGTGTGTTTATGGAGCAGACCCTGGGCTCTCTGTACAGCCCTATGTGTGGAATCAACTTGTCTCCAGGCTTGTGTGCAGACACAACATATTACTGGGTATACAAAAGCCATTTATGATAAAGAGAAGGGATTTGATTTATTTTTTTGTGGCTTTTGGGAGACATAATGTAAACAGGACAGTGGTTAGCATGGTTGCATATGTCTAATTTAATAAGGCAGAGTTCAGAGCAGTTGTTCTTGGAGTTATCATTCATTCTCTATGATGTCCTGAGCAACATCTGGGAGTCAGTTTGAGGCTATTGAAAAATTAGCATGTTTAGACAGAGGCTAACAAGTTGCTGCAAGTTCCTCTAAATTGCATATGGCTGGGATTACTTTTGTTTCTAGGTTTTGTTTGTTTCGTTGGTTGGTTTGGTTGGTGGTTTGTTTTTTTTTTTTCGTTCTCCCCACTGCTCATCAGTCACAGTTTCTAGAAGCCTAAGAGCCAAAACTTAGAGGGTGTTATCTAGGTGCCATTGTTCTCATGCATTGTAAGGTTAGCTGTAGGCCACATCTAGCTCTTTGGTGGCTCTCTAAGTAATTGTTTGTTGTCTTTGGATCATCTGCTCCTCTTCTTATGTCTTCATTATGATTGACAAACAGTACTGCTAGGTTTATGGCATATTCTAGTCTTTTGAGAGAGAAGTATAGATACTGAGCCACTATTCTGGATTTTTATTTTAATCTCTCTGTGTTTTATTACACCCATTTCTCTTCAAGTTGTCTTGCGTGTTGCAGCAACTAAAACTAATGCTGCTAAAAGTTGCTACCATCCTTGCTCCTCACAGTCAGGCTAGAGACCAGTCCTTCAAAAAGCCAGTCTTGAAACTTTTGCAGTTCACCTTATCAGAATAAAGTAAATGTTTCTCTTCAGTTTCTTTTTGTCTCTTTCCCTTGTACTTATTTTTACAAAACTTTTGTACCTGTCCTTGTCTGCTGTGCTTGGTATGGGTACTGTGTTCAAAGATTTTTAGCTAATGGTTTTCAAGGTCGAATGCCTAAGGCTTAGTTCCTGAATTCAGCAGAGGCAAGTAAATAATTAACTTGCCCAAGGTTTTCTTGCTGTTTGTCATTGTCCTCCCTACTGGAGGTGAGAAAATCTGATTCCTCTGAATAGACTACTGAAGTCTTTGACTTCTTCAACATCATTTTAAATCCTAGAGAGACATGTGTGTCACAGCCTTCAGCATTTTCTATTCAGGGCTTTAACATTTACATTTAGAAAAAAAAACACCCTAACAAGCATGTTCTCCTAGGTGACACAAGAGCATTCTCAAAATCAGCTCCAATCAGTGGGAGCTGGAGGTTATGCAGCATGTGTGGGTTCCCAGTCTGCTTGAGTATATCAGAGTGGTGTGGATCCCAAATCTTAACTTCAGTCATTAAAAAAAATACAGCCTCTGGCCATGTTAAGCTACTTACACGAATGATGTTGTTCTGAAATTCACAGGTCCCTTGACCCTTTGGCCTGATGTGACAGTGGGAGGCAGGTACAATGTGTGTGTGGAGGATGGGATTTGCTTGTCCTCAGGTCTAAAGATAAACTCCTGTGAACTTGAGTAGTGCATTTGTTCTGAGTAGTGGGAACTGAAGCAGGAAAACAGAACATAAAACTGCTGTTCATAGAGAAAAAAAGAGGAGGTGTAGATTCAGGCATAATGGCATCATGAAAGAAATGTAAATGTGACATTATGTATGAAAAGAGTTTAAGCTGACAAAGCAAAGAGCTTCTTTCCAGGCTAGTGAGGATTCATTCAAGTTAATAAAGTAGGATTGTAAGAGTATGAACATGCTACTGCAAGGCTGTTTATCATGGCTGAGAAGGGGAAACCAGTGTGGGTTTTACACTCAATGGACAGAACCTCAGCTGTCTCAGTAGTGAACAAAGACAGTGCAAATGAGGTCTCAGGTCACTAGAGGCTCTTCAAAATAAATAAAGCTCAACAATTTGCTCCTAAAGCCAAATAAGAAGAGGATGCTTTTATCCTAAGCCACCTTTGGCAACAATCCAAACGTAAGGTAATTTTTGTAGACATTTTATTACTGGAGGTTTTCCTCTTTAAAAGGAAAGCATGGCTTGTCTTTATTATTTATCATTTCAACAAAGACATTAGGAGACTCCCTTCACCAAGAAGGTAGCTCCTGGAATTGACTTCTCATGCCCCATATAGTTCTTCTTCTCCGTAAATTCTGTAATTTCCATAACAATTGAGGTGTACTATCTTGTGTGACGTTACCCTTGGGCTCACAGAAATCCTCAGTAGCAATCACTGTGCTTCTTAACTTCACTACCCAGTGGAGCTGTACAGTCATGGAAAGCTAGTGTCAAGGTATATCTTAAATTCCACAGTCCCTTTTTGAAATGTTCTTTGCTAACCCAAGCCATTTCTCCCATTATTGTGCACATAAAGGGAAGTGGTCTTGTTCCCAACCCAGGCCATCTTTTCCCATTTGATTTGCACTTATGACTTAAAAAAAATTTTCAATGTAAACAGTTATTAATTCAATTGCTGCTTTTTTGTTGTTGTTGTTGTTTTGGTTTGGTTTTTTTGTGGGTAGCAAAAGCCAAGGTTAAATTAGAGCTGCTGTTATCCAACATTTTGGTATCCAGTATTACTGGTATTGCATACTGCAGCATGGCCTTTCTTGGAAGCTCTATGTACATGGATCAGCTGGGCCTGACCTTGCTGTGCCTGAGACATCTGATGAGATCACAGCTGGAGGTGATAGAGCTATGGACATGTAGTTATGGGAAAGTCTGGGGAGATATTTTTAACAAATAAAAATGGAAAGCTTGCAAAAGCGTGATGTGAGCATTGTTTTCAGTACTTTGAGTTCCCTTCTCATAAACATGTGGAAACTCTTTAGGCGTATGGTATTAAAATCCTAGTCAATTTATTTTTCCAGACTTCTTGTTGCAAAGCTTTGTTCTATATGAGAAGCCAATACTGCAGTCCAAGGTCATGGAAAGTGAGGGGGAAAGAGTTGTGTGGGTACATTGATGTGTTTCATTTTTAGATTTTTGTTTTCTTCTTCTGTAGCCAGTAGTAAGTATTAAAGAAAGGGAAAGCTGATACAGGGATTGTGTTGGTAGAGAGCCTTCCATTCTTCTCTGTAAATGCCTTCAAAATAATCATAAACACATGTTATTATGTGACAATCTGTAGAGGGGAAAGAAAAGCTACAGGAACATATCCAGCCAACAAATATATATATCCCTTTGAAAGAATGGAAAAAAAACACCCCAAACAAACAAAAATAATCCTAAAGGAGAAGCTACCACTTTTGACAGGCTGAAGGCACCCTATGATTTCCACCAAAGTAGGAAACTTAATTTGTGATTCAGAAACCAGAATAAGTTCAGGGGTCAACAGGTAAAATTAGAGTGCAACTCTGAAGAGAGAACACAGACCTTCTGATATTCCCTAGGAGAAGCAACATAAAAGAAAAGTGACCACAGGCATCTCTCTGTCACAGGAAACTGATGCCTGATGTCTCTCACACTGCAGAAAGGAACTTGGTATTCTCTAAACCAGGTGGAGGTTTAGGGTTTTTCACAGCAATGTAAAAATGTGGTAGTTGTAAGCCAGAGCAAGACACTCCTTGTAATTGCCAAAAAGCCCCCAGAAAAAGCCCTTCTGAGACACCAATTTAGGCTGTGAATTATAAATTTATAACTTCCAGAATGCCTGTAAGAGGAGTGGTACTCGGGGGGCTACGGACTCACCCTCTCCCCAGCATTTGGCAGAGCTGTCCTGTTACCTGGAGCCAAGTCCAGAACTAGAACATTGTACAAGCCAAGTTAATTCTCTAAACATGAAAGAAAACATATCCAGTTTTAGATGAAATATTGGTTGAAGTTGCCAGAATAAGATCTCGGACTGAGAAACTACAGAAAGCAGTTAAGGATGTTGGAACAGGGTGAACTGGACGTTGTCTTCACACACACAGCCTTAGCCCTTACCATCAACTTGCAAGGGAGAGCTCAGTTTTGTGTCAGGATTTTCTTTAAAGAAAATATGGTGATGAAAACTCCCGTGAAACAAAAATTGCATTTACTATAATTTAGGTCTTGAAAATTGCCAAAAGCAAAGATCCCGAAACATGGAATAGTTATCCCACTGGTAATCTGTGAACTCCAGCACTTTCCATATATGCCAAAAGTATCAGAACTCCTGAAATTTTTTGACAAGAAGCTCGAGATGAATATTCACATGTAGGACTGGGCTTGCTCATATAATTTGCTTCTGACCAAAAGTAGCTGCTGTGGTTTTATTATATTTTTTCATTTTATCTACATATAACTGTGAATAGTTTTCAAATAAAAATCCTCCTTAACACTGAGTGAAATTACAACCAGGGACCCACAAAAGCATTTTCCTTGTTTATGTTACTCTTGAGAGGGAAACAAAAATCCAGATTTTGTGTTACAAAGCAGTATAAATGAAGGGGCTTTCCTGACTCTTGAAATAGGTATCCTGGACCATTGAATTGTACTGGTAAATTTATTCAAAACCAGTGTAGGTCACACATAGGCAGTCCTTAATTCAGCAAGGCTTTAGAGTTGTATAAAATATCTGTTTGCATGCTGTTCTTGGATGAAGTTTAAATAGCCACCACAAACATCCTTTATTTACAGGTAGATTTTTGCCTCTATTCTTAAATAAGGTAATTAGCCCATATGTCAGCTTTTCTATCTGTGCCATATATTCATGAGAGCTGGCTCAGCATTCTTAGTAAAGCTGTAATCAGTACATAATGCCTATAGATTAACAGAATGGATATTTAAACGTCCTGCTGCCTGACTGAAAACATTATCTCTGAAGGATCTGAGGGAGCTCAACATTCATATTGAAATTATTAAGTTAAACGTCATAATTACCCATCACTTGCAAAACCAGCTGTCTCACAGGTCCTTGTTGCAAGCATGTTACCCTGTCTCAATTTAGAGACATCTTGTTTGCAACCTGTTGCAGAAAGGAAATTTGTGGTTCTTCACATCTGTTAAATCTTGTCTGCAACTTCATCTTTAGATGCACCATCCTAGAGGCTGGACTGGGAGCTGATGATAAGCAGCATTTGGGACCAATACTGTTGGTATTTTAACTAAGCATTGGGATAAAGCACTAGGCAGCAAGGATTTTAGCAAAAACCAGCAATATTTTATTTCAGTTCTGATTGTGCTCTCTAAGTCAAATTAGAGCAGCTTTCCTCATAAGCTACAAAAATTAAACAAAACCAGCTTCTCTATTTTTAGAAAGCCTGGTCCTGCTACTTCAGGATTTTTTATGATGTGTGGGGAGCCAAACTAGGAGAGAAACTGCTTTTATTTGTTTATTTCTGTGAACCCAGTTACCATGTGGCTCATAGCACAGGAGAACTTCCCTCCTCTTTCAGGCAGGTTTGTTTTCATTGGCCAGGACTCTACAGGACAGTATCTCTGATGGTTGCCCCAGAGCTGAGCAGATAAATCCCTTCAGTACTTAGTCAATGACTTTGTAACTCTGCTTCCTAAAAGTATGCTGAAAACACCTTGTCTGTGCACAGCCCATAATATTTCTAAAAGTCAAGAATACAAGTGGATTTCTCTGTGGGCCACAAAGTCAATAACTTTACCAAGCCTGCTTCCTCTCTTCACATTATCTGAGAATAATTATTGTTTTAGTAAGTTACTGGGGTTTTTTTCATAAATTATGCTTTTCATTGGGAAATACCTATAGACTTAAATATTTCTATGAGCAACTAATCTTCAGCACAGAATATGGTTTATTGTTTGGGTGATAAACAGGTGTTGATCCCTTCAGTCACAATAGAATTAAGTACTGTATTTGCAATAGACTGCATATTGTAAAAATGGCTCTTGATCTTTCTGTCTGGTGGCAAGCCTGTACTTTCAGTTCTTCCCTTTGGGTACCATGGACACATTGCATGAGAGAGAAATTGGAACAGTTGGATGCTTCTGGTAATATTTCTTTAGCAAAGTTTTGTCAGGTTATTTTTCTCTTTGGAATATCAAATCACATGTTATCAAGTACCTTGATATTCCCTGAGGCTGCACAAGATTCATAGCATCTGGCTATTGCAGACATATATAAAACAGTTGTTGTTTTTCTGAAAGTCAGGTGGATTTTTGACTTTTACACACAAGAGTTAGAGCACTGGTTGTTACTTTCCTGCTGAATCTCAGCAGAAAGCAGTATTTCTGTGAGACCTCAAAGCAGTTATATTTTCCCTATCTGTCAGAGTCATATATTTTCACAGTTAGCAACATCTCAATCTTCTCTTGCAAGAATGAACTTCCAGTGGTTGGGTGTGAGGCTGTTGTCATCAGACAGACATGAAAACTAAGAAAGCTGGGCCCCAGGCTGTGATTCAAACCATCTGGGTTCAGGTTTTTCAGTTTTGCCTCTGATTTTAGACCTTTGCTCAGGGTAAAAATCACATAGGTTATTTTTCAGGGCTCAGTTTTGTTACAGTCCTGACTCATGCTTAAGAGAGTTCTTTTGTCTTTGCTTGCATTGAGTTTGGGCCTGAAAAACCCTTTCCTGCCTTACACAGGAGAGGGCTTTACTCATGCCATAGAGATATCAAAAGTTTGTTTAAACAAAGGAGTGTTCCTTTTGTTGTTGGGATTTTTTGTTTTTTTTTTTATTCAGCCTCATCTGTTGCCTCAGGTTTGTACCTGATGTCTCCCACTGTGTCTGAGCAGCAGCAAAGTGAGGCCCATTTATGGCTTCCAAGTGCCCATCCCACACGTTCCCATAGGTTTGCATTGCCAGGAATCATAGCATGACCAATTTAGGTATACTATAGACATGTATTTAACTCAACTGAAAATGCCAATTAGCAGTGGTCTGTTGTCTCATTTTTGGCTGACAGCAGAGAGCACCTCCAGACAAGCATGAAGAAATGTGGAGAGCTAGGGTGATTTTTGTCTATGACCTCAAATCCCTCATGATTCTGTGACTGCTGAAACATTTTGTTACCCAAAATCATCTTGGAAAGTGTTACAACAAAGGAGCTCTAATGCCAGAGAGTCCATATTTTTATATTGCAGGACTATGATGCCATTCTGCCAGCAGGTCTCTTGGGAATTCTTTGGCTGCTTTCCCAATTAAGCTTCTACGTAGCTGATTCATTTAAAGGGACAAGAACACCATATCCTCAGGAGTCCATGTCGAGACAATCTTTTAAAGACATGTCTAATGACTTCACCAATTCTGTGGGTGCATCAGATTTATTACAGAAAATGAAAAGGATAGAGAAAGAGTGGTGGTGGTTCTGCCGTGATGCAGATGCACCGAAGCTGCAGAGAAAAGGAAAATGTGAAGGATGTTTGAAGTGTTGTCAGATGTGCCTGAATTATCATTGCTGAAAAAGGTTGGGATAGTTCAGATTTAACCAAACAAATAATTCCAAGTAGCAGAATTTCTAAACCTTTGTTTTTCTCAAGGGTTTTATTTTGTGGCTTTTTTCCTCCACAGGAAACCTCCTGTGTCTGGTAAGATATGAGCTCTATGAGTGTCACAGTTATAGCCACTCTCTCTTTGGGTACATTGATATCTGATATCTGCAGCCTTTGAGGGAGGTTTTTAACTGGGCTTTTTCTTCTGTATTTGGGCCACTGCTCTCAAAAAATATGTAGGAATTTAGGATCTCCAAAACCTCTGCCTGTTAGTCAAATTTTCTTTGTCAGCTAATGAGGGAACAGGCAGCATACCATCTCAGTTCTGCATTTAGGCTAAACCCCAAAATAGTGACATCTGTTATTTATTGTTTGTGTAATGGTCAATCTAAATTGGGGTTATAAATGTTCTTGGATTCACTACAGACCACAGGCAAAAATCTGGGTAATGTCAAAGCTATCCTCAGTTATGTGAGCAAATGCTGTACACTCACACTGGGGAAAGGAATAAGACAGTTATGTATGAACAGGTTGTTACAATCAGACTTCACACACACAAAAAGAGATGATTGCCCCACTACTGGCATTTGTAATTGGTGACAAACACTCTCCAAAAATCTGTAGGACCATTTTGTTCCCTCTCAAAAACTTTGCAAAGCCATTTTGTTAGATTATGCCCTTAAGAGAGTCCAGACAGGTGCAGGACCTGGACACTCTTCTGACCAAATGGCTGGTGCTCAGCAAGATTGTCCCAGTGAGCGACTACACAAAGAGCTTGTCTGCACAGTGAGGACTTTAGTTTGTACTCTCCAGTCTGTCTAGTCTTGGAGGCAAACATAGCATCAGAGATGCAAGCAGCTGATTCTGTGTTGTCATCCAAGCAATATGTCTAGAAGAAGTGTTGTGCCAGTCTTGCACAAAATCCCAAAATAGAGTGCTAATAAGTGGAGCAGCAGACTACAGAGTCAGCTAGAAAATCAGTATGATGTGGGAGAAGGTGGTTTTGGTGAGAAAAACTATGTTATACACTTCCTATTTTTATTTTCTACTCTCTGAAAACTGTAAAAGTTTCATAAAATACAAGCATTTGGGAGTTTTTGTTGGCCTTGGGAAGATATGTGCATAAACATTCCAATATTCAAGTTACCAGCTTCCTGCTTCACAGGATTCCTGAGTATCTAATGTGGACCCTGATCTACTGCGGCAGAACTAGAGTTTGGGGTTATGTTGTCTTATTGTTATGTCAGTGTCCAGAGGATGCAACAGGAGACCAGAGCCACTCTCTCTTGAGTGCAGTGTAGAGTCTAGTTTTAGAACGAAGAAATTATTAAGCAGGAGTTGCCTTCAGCAAAATCCATAAGCAAAAGGTCTATAGGCTAAAAAGGCCACAGTAACCACATCTCCTGTACTTATTTAAGTGAGGAAAAAGCAAGCAAAAAAGTGGTTTACTAGTTCTTAAATTGCATTTGGGTAGGGAGAGACAAGTTTGTAAAGTGCAAAGTGAAACCACTTCAGTGGGAGACTTAACTGAGGCAATATAAGAAGCCAGTAATTGTATCAGGAGAAGAAATCTTTTCCATGCAGTATTTGTTACCAAGATTTTTCTTACTTTAGCTTGTGTCAAGAAGCTGTTTGAATTCTACCGACTATTGTAGTGGTTTGATGTCAGACATGAGTATGAAAGTGTAAAACAGGCACCGAAAACACTTGCAGTGTCTCCTCTTTTGGGAAGGGTCCTTTCAAGATGTAGTCTATTATGTTAGGAAAGCATTAAGGGGTTTTGTTTCATCCCATTTTTTCTATAAAGTGCTTGAATATTTGAAACCAAATGAGGAAACTGTAGAACTCAAAATTGTAGATAATTTATGATTCTGAAAAGGAAATTAAATGTGAGAACTAACTCATTAATATCAAGTCTCTTTAATGATAGTTTAATGAAAACAGGCATGTCTTCTATACCACATAGAGAGGAAAGCCCTTCAAGCTGTATCTTAATGACCTTCTTAGAATGCATGTGTTTGAAAGTTAAGCTTTCAAACAATTCTATGCCTTGAACAGGATTTGCTCTGGTTTCAACAGCCTCTTAAATGTTCATGAAGTTAAGGCAAGATCTAAAAATGCTTCAAGCTCAAAGAGAGACAACATCAGATGTCCTCTGCTGCTTATGTGCTGTGCCACATTTCCACATTTGCTTCCTCTGTTGCATCCTGGGTTTTCCTATTGAGCCTAAAAAGAAATCTTGACAATGCCAGAACTGAAGGTCCTTTCAGTAGTCCTTTGCCTTGGTGCAGAGAGCTCTTCTTTTATTCCCCCCTGTTGAACATGAGTTGACCTGAGTGAATGTAAACCATCTAAATTGAGGGAAATTTTTCTTTTAATCTGTTTTCTAGCTCTCGGTTTGGCTACTTACAATGTCCTTGTGGTTCTTCTGCAAAATTCTTTACCCTAAAGAATTATTTATTCTCTAACAGAAGAATACTTTTAATAAAAAAAGAAAAAGACATTTAAGACAGACTGTTCCATAGCAAACTATGTGACAACTAAATCATATCAGAAAATCTTAACAATAAATGATATGTCATATTTTTTCCCAGATATACAGATGTCTTACAGGCTCTATAACAGGAATATAAACTAAAAAATACTGTTATCTTTTCACAGCCAAAGCAGTAGTCCTATTTGGGTCAGGAGAAGAAATGAGTCTAGAATCAAATATTGCTGCAGTCATCTATCTCATCAGACAAAGTACAAATTTTTGCTTTCATGATCACAGCAAAACAATCAGAGGCTGACTTTTTCCCTCCAAACCAAACCCATTTTCACCTAGCACTTAAGCTCTAAACTTCTATGATGCAACTCTTACAGGTTTAAATACCAAAGATTTTGTTCTCACTGCAACCTTAGCTGCCTTCACTTTTTTGCAGTCCTTCTATGTTGTTTCAGCTGCTTCTTATGCCAGTGGTTGAACACAGTCGCTCATTGACACCAGTGGAAAAGCCCTACAGTTCAAGGCTCAGGAATGGGAAATGTTCCCTGTGTTAGCTGGAGACACCTCTAATGTTTTGGCTGGGAGGTTCCCTGGCTTTACCATTTAGTTTGTTCAACGATCTGTTTTGTTCCTGTACCCCAAAGGACTAAAAAATATGGCCCCTATGTCCTCTGTTTCAGAAACAGTCTTCAACCTCTGAGTGTCACCCGTCAACCAATCCTGTAGCCTTTGATTGGTCTTGCTAAGCTGCCTTATGCTCCATCTTTTTATCTGTTAATCCACACCAAGGGTCCTCAGTTTCTTTCCCTCTGCACATTCTTTTCTTTTAGGAAAAGGCTAATGTTTTTCAGGTGCACAGATACCTTATATTTTTTTTGATATTGAGTGCAGAAGATTCTTAATTTAATTAACTGTAGGTAGTAATTCCAGGTAATAAACAGTGAACTGAGGCCTATGCCTATTCTTTCTCAACTCTGAAAAAATGTGCTGTTCATGTTTTTCTGTCACATTCCTTGTCATCTTTCAGTTTTACCCCCACTCTCTCAGTCCATCTGACACACAGATCACAAGGAACCAGCTTCGTTGTGGCAAATGGGATCTTCTTTTGACTGATTATTTCATATGACCAATAAGTCCTATCATCCATTCACAAGATAAAAATGTCATTTTCAGAGTTACTTTGTAAAAACTGTAGGGACATGCCAGCATTCATCAAATATAATTTACAATATATTGTCCTTGCAGATTAATAAATTGCTTCATAGCCTGTCAGCAATGCCAGCTAACAAAATAAAATATCAAATAAGCATGCTGTACAAAGAAAAAAAAAAGTTATTTACAAGCATCAAAAAACATTGCGAAAAAAATAATAAACCTGGCTCTCTACTTTTACACATCTTGGAAAGCAGTGTCTTGGGTTGGTCCCTGAGTCGCTGACCCTCTGGGCTCTCAAGAGGCAGCCCAGGACATGAAGGTCAGAAACATTCAAATTGTCATGTCTTGTCATTACAATACATCTACTGGTGCATTTTCTTTTCTGTTTGTTTGGGTTTTTTGTTTGTTTGTTTTATGGGAGGGGTTTTTGTTTGTTTGAGGGGGTGGGTTTTGGTTTTGTTTAATCTTCAACTTTTGATAATGCTATCCAAGACTATTTTAATAAACATCTTATATTACTATTTATGACAATTTATTTAAATCAAACTGAAAATGCTGTCATTTCTGATTGATTTATTTGGTGTTTGGTGAAGAAACTGATGCAGCCTTTAACACTATTGGTAATCTTTGTTCTGGATTTCCACTGGGAAAGTTTTATGTCTTTTAGAATGAGACATTTCCTTGTAATATCGATCTGTCAAAAAATATCAAAGAGCTTTCATGCTGTAGACAGATCTGACCTTGAGAATCTCTAAATGTCCCTAAATGCAACTCCAGTAGAGTCTCTTGAGAGATAGTGAAGTCTCCATCCTTAAAAATCTTCAGAATTGAACAGAAAAAAGCATGAACCACCTTTGAACCAACTTTGAAGCTAGCTCTGCTTTGAGCAGGAGGTTGGACTAGCAGCCTTTGAAGGTTTCTACCAACCTCCATTTTTTGGTTTTTTTGGTTTTTTTTTTGGTCATTCTATAATTCCTACTTTTTCTTCAGCCTCTCTGATCACTTTGTTTGTTTCCATCCCCTTTGAACAGCAATATCCTTAGTCACAACTGTTTTTCTGTACTCGTTCTATTTACCCCATATGACTGTTTTCACTTCCTACCTTAATCAGTATATTTCCTTCTGTTTCACTATCCAGTTGCTTTACAATAAGAATCTTAAATTGATTTATCTTAGCTTATTCTATTTCTCCATCAAATTAAACATTTTCTTACCAACTGTTGGCCAGACATCTGCTTTCCTCCATGTTAGCCCTCTATTTCTTTCATATCTGTTTTATATACACTGATATTCTAACTATTGTTATGTCCTTCACTTTTTTCCTCTAAGTTTTAAAGGAAATCCTGAAAGTCTTGTAGCCTCCAGAGGAACTGAGTGGGACAATTGATCTTTCAAGCTTCTCTTGGACTCCAGAGGAGTCTGCTTTCCAGCAATCCTTTCTCCATGAATGCCTCCCTCTGGTCAGATGACTTAAAACTTCAGAACATGAAGTCTAGAGTCCCATGATAATTTTCATGCCTTCTCAGGAAAGCATCCAGAACCATCTCCTTAGGGCTACAGTTTATTATGGACAACTCTCATCTATTTCCAGAAGTCCAGCCATCATTTGTCACAGCACTGAACAACAATTACAGGTTTCTACACTATCTTATCTTTCTTCCCATTAGACAATCCATGTCATCTCTGACACTGAGAAGATACTTTACAATTCTGCCCTGGAGTTCATGATACCACAGATTTAATTTCTTATGGTGTCAAAATAAATCAGTATTCCCTTCTAACTGCAGGTTATACTTGCTTCTCCACTATGCCTAGTCAGTATACTACTCTGCTTTCGATTAGTCTGCTGTCTCAGTATTCTGTTCATCTCTCACACTCTGTTTAGGATTTCCTTGGCCCTGGTCTGTTTCTGAATACCAATTTTCCCATTCTTTTTTTTTTTTTTGTCTGCAAAAGACCTTGTCAAACATGTGTGGACCTTGAATGATCTCCTTAACCTGCCACATTTCAGAACACCAGCTTATCACCATAGCTCCTCTTAGTACCCATTACTTTATTCCATCACTCTGCTTCTATTTCCACTCAAAAATCACTCTATCTGTAGCTCAGGGGTTATGAACACCCTGTGCTTCTGCATCCACATCATCTTTCTTCTTCCTTTGGTTTGAGATGAATGCCTGATACTCAGTATCCACATGGTTGCTCACCTCCTAGGCATCCTGCACTATTCCTGGAATATATCTTGAAAAACAGAGCTCACTTGCTCCAGTTTTATCTCCAGAAACTCCTGTGCTTTGTCTTGAGCATCCTTCTCTTATTTTTCATTCCTTTTGCCAATCACTTCTTCTGATACCAGTCTGACACTATGCATATTGCTTATTTCTTCGGTTTTTATTTTCCCAATAAATTGAAAATATTTAGCAAAATGTCTTTTGACAGGATACAGAGGAAGAAGAAAGGCAACAGAAGTTAAATTGTACTGTCAGGTTTGTTTAACAGGTTTACAATTAAATCTTTTGAAATACCTTGAATTATCATTAGACTTTTTTTTTATTCAGAGAGTCAATAAATATTCCAATATGTTTCTTATAAGATGGACATAACAGTATATATATATATATTCTATTCTATGATTCTATGATTCTATGATATTTGCCAACTGAAAAGACATGGAAGAGGAAGATATTACCTGATGTGTTTGACAGTAGCAACTTAGCAGTATTCATGGCTTAGGAGGATGCATTGCAAAGTAAAATTTGTTTTTAAAGTTCCAAGAAACTTGATGTGTTCTATCTGAAATATACTAGTGAGAGTTCAAGAAATGTGTAACTACTTACTCCTTTTCTTATTAGAGCTGAGGTAATTTTGGCAAGGACAGTCACCCTGTTGGTGGTGGCCCAAGAGCTTGTATTTAGGTCTGTGATGTCTTTCAAACTAAGGATTTTACATCCTGCTGCGGGAAGTTGGATATTTGAATTATTCTACTCTTTCAAGAGGAGCTATTATTTAAATACCTAATTAATTAAATGTGGTGATGACTAGTTGATAAACTACTAAATGCATTTGCTTAGTTACTAATCTACTGCGTTGAAAGGTACAAGGGACAGTATGGAACTTGTCAAGTAAGAGAAGGTGGAGGAGTTTTCATCTTCAGTCACAGCTCACAGAAACACAGAACAGGTGAGGAGGGAAGGTATCCCTCTGCAAATCTGTGTTAACCTCCACCATTAACCTACTTGTAACCAATATGCTTGGAAATGGCTTTCCCTGACTATTTTCTTCCATTACCATCCTAGGGATAAAGGTAAGGTTTACCAGCCTGCAGTTCCCTGGATCTTACTTATTAAGGATAAGAACTGAGTGAATAGTAAAATAGGAATCCTCTTCCTAATTTTTAATCTGAGAACTGAAAGCAGGTATAACTTCTCAGCAACTGCACCTTCTTTTCATGGCAGCAGTACTTTCTTAAATGTAGAAATCCTACTAACAAAAATCTAAAAAGGAAAAAACCCACAGAAATCCAAAGTCCACAACATTTATTATTTCTATTTCTATAACAAAGAAATTTCTTTATACACCGTGGTATAGTACACCAGGTACAAAACAAAACTTAAACCAATTTGAAAGCATTGATTTGTACTCTTGACATAACTGGAGCAGAGTCTCTTAAGGGAGGCAAGTTTCGTGGACATTCTGGTAGTTGTATATATTGATGCTTTTACTGTCTGTGCCCTGAAAACACCTCCTGATGCTTTAGTATTTGTAGTTTTCATGGTATGCCCTGACTCCTTTCACTAGTAAATAAATCAAACTTCACTTATTTCCAGTCAGAGTAGTGTTGCAAGGGGTGGCCACAAACTGTGAATTATAGTTCCAGGTTTTGGGATCAGATTTTATGTTGGAAGTTGTACTATAGTTCTGGAAGTTTTGCTCTTTTCTAAACAGTTACTGGATTTATTCTCTGCGCTAAAGCCAAAACAATGTTTTGCCAGGAAATAGTTGTTTATGAACAGTCATCTTGCATTGTCAGGACCACACAAACTTGGATGGCCACTTGAGGTAGTCTGGCATGATTTCTTAAGAAAATAGGTGACATCATAGTTTTAATTTTGATATCATGAGTAGATTACAGATTGGTTGATTGAAGTTGTGTGCATTCAATGCCTTGAAACAGCAAGATGTTGTACTCTTCTTCCTCCCCAGTGTTGGTCTTGTCCATCACCACTTGAGTAGTCTCCATCTCCTTCCTGCATTAGAAAACAAGCTTTACTTTGATCTTCAAAAAAAGTAGCTCCAGAGTGAAGATTAATCTCTTTACTCTTCAAATATTTGGCTTTAACACAAATACCATCTATAATCCACACCTTGCAAATATCAGTAATATGTATAACAGCCTTCAAGTACCTAAAGGGGTTACAAGAAAGCTGGAGAGGGACTTTTTTACAAGGGTATGGAGTGACAGTGTGAGGGGAAATGGCTTTAAGCTGAAAGAGGCTAGGTTGAGGTTAGATATTAGGAAGAAATTCTTTACTGTGAGGGTGGTGAGGTACTGGGACAGATTTCCCAGAGCAGCTGTGGATGCCTCAGCCCTGGAATTGTTGAAGGCCAGGATGTGTGGGGCTTTGAGCAACCTGGCTTAGTAGAAGGTGTTCCTGCCCACAGAAAGGGGTTGGAACTAGATATTCTTTCATGTCCTTTCCAACCTAAACTTTCGGTTAGATTCTATGTATTTATTGATGGTTCTCAGGACATCCTTAGCAGCTGCTTTTGATGGTTATAGGCAGCCTCTTGACTTCTTGAATTCTAAAACAGAAAAACCTTTCAAAAATCTTCACCCTCTTGGAACATTTTAAAACATATTTTGCCATATCCCACGGTCATTTAAAAGACTGTATTTTTTCTTGATCAGTGATGTACTAGTACTGCAAGAAATTCACAGGAAATCATTGAGAGTTGTATTTTGGTTATGCTGGAATTTCCCTCAGGAAATACACTGGAAATCCCCTGGCTGCTGTTTAGGGGAACTAGGACAAATATAAGACAGAGGTGGCCAAACTGTGGTTATCAAGCCAAATGCAAATTCCGAATGACTGAATTACATGGGTCTTAAATTGGCTGCAGGGCTGTGCTGGCATGGAAGCTGCTGGCTAATTTACATCACTGTTGTCAGGGTAATAAAGCAGCAACTTCTACTGAAGCTGACATCTCTAGACTCTGCAGGACCAAGCTGCCTGTCCAACCTCTTGGAGCAATGGGGCAGCATCAGTGGAACTGCTACTCTACAACTCTCTGGTTCTTGGATCTCATAGTATTTGGTGCTTCTCAGCCAGAAAAAGATTTTGTTACAAAGCTCACAGCCCAGGACACTGGGCCATCTGTGTGGGGCATAGGTATATAAGAAGGCAGCAGTCTGCTTGCTTTTACCTCTATAATGTGGTCAAGGAGCCACGTAACCCAACACATATACTCCACTGTACCCTGTGCCATGACCTCTGAGGCATTGTTACCTTTTCTGGTAATGAGCTGTGACTCTTTTGTGCATGACATGTAGTGAGTGCTGGCAGCACAGACTGAACAAACATTTGCAGCCAATCCATCCTCATTTGTGGATTGACTTTTCTTATGCAGCTCGTCAAAGTAGGCTATTAAATAAGGTTGTGTTTGAGAAAGGCTAGAAGCTGATGTGTGCCTGCCAACCACCTTCCAGCTGGCAAGAGACCTGAGCAATTCCACAAAGCAAATGAGATGAGTTTGGAGTATATTTCCTGCTGTTGTGTCTCTGAAAGGGGAAATAGCCTCCTGTTACTCAGGAGTGTTGCATGTCATTCAAGTGGTGATGGATGGCATGTGCGTCTTGTTGGAATGCCATGGGGCAGTGAGAAGACTTTTATGTGTGTGTGTATGTGTAGATATGTGCACTCACACACAGGCAACTCAGTTGCAGCAAATTAAAGCCAGACAAACAAGCTGTTTCCTTGTAGTTCCTTTCCAGTAACTTATGGAGCTGGCTGATCTCTCAGGCTTTTTGCCAACATATGGTGTCAATTTCTAAAGTCCCAAAAGTACAAGATCTATGGTATCTGGGCTAATGGGCTCATTCACATTCCTTTCTTTCTCTCAGGTTTACGCTCTTTGAAGATGATGCAAAGCACTGGTAGGCAAGGAGTTAAGTTAAAGTGGAGCCTAGAGACTTGGTGTAAATGCCTCCATCAGCATTTGCAATCTTTTTCTATCTCAGCTTCCCATCATGCCTCCAAAAGCTGTTTAATGAAATACAGAAGCTTTTCTTTCTGTGTTTGAGATGCTCTATATTTTGAACTGTCAAAGAACTATGACACCATTCCAGCTAAAGCCTTAGATTAGAAGCCAGAACTAGAACACTGCTAAATTAATGGTGGTGACAAGCACATCACTGGAACAAGATGAAGGTCAGTTTATTGGCACCAGGTTTTTATTTTATATTTTGCCTTAGGAAAATGACTTAACAGTCAAGCAAGGAAGGTCTTCCCGTATCCCAGCTTTCCTTCCACTGTCCTAGAAAACTCACTAGCTTTTTTCCCATGTTTTGGATATATTCACAACCAGTAACGAGAAGAGATGTACTAAGCCTCATCATCAGAAATTCCTTTCTTTTCTTCTCTCTTCTCTGCGAAGATCTCAACACTCAGAATAAAAAGGATTTCATGCTATAAACCTCATAAAATAGGTTACTCTGTGTGAACTCTACTTTTGGGACACTTGCAAACATCTAAACTACAAGCTCCGAAGTTTCAGATCACCAAAAAAGTCCAAATATAACATGACTCACCTCTTTGATTCCTTACATATGGAATATCTTTTTGGAAAGCTCTTGAAACACAAGTTAGAGGAGAGCCTGGAGATCCTGGAGGCACTTCCTACAGAAATCAGGCAGAGCAGTTGAAAGTTTCCTTCCAGCCTTTAAAGTCTGTTTATCTGCAAGAGTCATTGATCATCATTACAGATCACTCTCAGTAGCCTCTGAATAGATGTTTCTCACATAGTTTCTGTGAATTCTCCAAGTGCGTTGAGCTTTATGATGTAGGGGTAATAAACTAACTGTTTTCTTAGATGAATCGATGCTTTGGGAATATCTTCCTAACTTCTGTAACAGGTGATTTTCTGGATGCTCTTTTTTACCCCTTCAGCCCAGCTGAAAGATGCAGTCTGTATACATTTTGTTGTAACACTTTTCCTTTACTGAAGGCAAAACAAATCCTTCTACATAATCATAACAATATTTATGTGATAATACAAGCAAGAACAATAGGGACCACTGTTGTTTTGAATTGCACAAAATCTTACCTGCTTAGTTTGGAACTGTGTGAAAATATAATGGACTTTGTTTTTTGAACAGAGCATGTTGTGCATGAGAACTGCCATGCATTAGGAAAAATACGTACTTAAAATTCAATAAACATCAAAAAGTTCCCACTATAGATGTTTCCTCTTAGGAGCTACTCTATAATACTAGGCATCCATCCTAACATGGAGTTCAAAACCCACTCTTATAATTGGCCAAGTCTGTCTTCATTAATGAAAACATCTTCACTTATGAAAACTGTTGCTGCAGAAAGCCCTGAAATATTTTTGGAAATATTGTTGAAAAATTCACATGAAAAACCACAGAACATGATATCTTCTGTTTTGTGGGAAGCTGTGCCTTGCAAGGGCTTTTCATATTGTCATGTGCCCTTTCCATCACAATCCAATGGCAATATCCTTAGACCTTTTTTTCATTTGAGTGCAACAGTGAATATTTAAGGAAGTATTGACCATAACCACAGCTTGCAGAAAGGAACAACAAAGATGTGTTTATTATTTCTACTACAGGAGGGCACAACTGTGCTGTTGGGACTCTGATATTATAGATATTGGGCAAATACTGAAACTTTAATATTCTTGAAAAAAGGAAACCGTTAATGACCTAAACCAGCAGTGTGGGAGTTAATCAAAACAGGCAAATTGTTAAAGGAAAGCTAAAGAAAAGCTTTAAAAGTTATGTAAGACATGAAATAATCAAGTTTTTTGGGGTGCAGAACTCTCCCTGAAATCTATGCTGCACGTTTATTATATAGGTAGACTGTACTAATGTCTGCAATGAGAGTATTAATGTCACAAATGCCTGTGATGGATTGGAACCATGCCTACTAGGTAAAGTGGTGACAGAAATATTAAAATTAAAAAATATAGTCTCAGTGAAGAATAAACTTCAATGAAGTATACATTTCAGGAAAACTGTTTTGCTTTATAGTATTGCAGGAGTGGAAAAGAAAGTTAAATTATTGCATATCTAATCTGTGAGTAATGACTCATCCTCTTCTGGAGGAATGCAAGCAAACTTTCAGTGCACTCCACCATGACACTAAAAATATCCCATTGCCATCCACAGTTTGTCATACAGAAGTATTTCTTGAGAGGTTTTCAAAACAAGGGCTTAAATATTCCAGTTCAGTTCATCAAATAAGTAGGCCCTGACTACTTTCCAAACAGCTGCACTGAGGTCTTTAGGATTAATTCTTAAAACCTTAGGTGACCACAATTTCTGCTAATTGGATTTTAATTATTTTCTGTGCAACACACTTAACCTGGTGCTTTTGCCTATCTATAGAATAATAGTGTGGGGATGGAGCACGTTAATTAGATTTGCAGCTGTAGGAGGAAAATATCAGTATTCCCTCTTCTGCACTGGAGGCTTTGTAACCAAAACCTTTCTGATATGTTGATGTGCTTTGTGTGTTTAAGTACACTGCTCTTACTGTCTTTTCCCACTAACTCTGCAATGATGGAGTTGTCTGGGGTTTGAAGAAATGCAGTTGTCTCAAAGATACAAAGTTCCTACTGGATTTGTGAAAGGAACAGAGGGTGAGAAAGAGAGACTTCAACCACCACCTCATCCCTTACTAAAAATAATTAAATCCACCAAGATAGCCATTTGTGACAAAACCAATAAAAAGAGAGACATTCTTAATTCTACTGTTCATGGTGTTCCTTTAAACTGTGACAGATTCAGGTTTCATAAGGTCTTGTCTCATAAAAAAGTTTTCCATTCTGGTTTTTGTCAAGGAAATGCCCAGTTAATGAAAATGAAAACATTTTGCCAAAGCCTTCATAGCCCATCTGTCTGAATGTTAGATGACCCGTGGCATTTTCTCTCAGCCAGCTTGGTATGCTTCACTTGAGAAAGCCTGGATAGTCAAAGTCCAGTTCTGCTCTGTTATAGGGATTGCTTTGGGTCTGAGAAGTCCAGGTCCTCTGAGATCTCTCCTCTGAGTTAGGATCACTGAGGAAGAAGAAACCTAAAAGCCTTGGGAATCAGATGACCGAGATATTTTGGGCATGTCTTTGGAAAATGATTGATTTGAATGCTTGATAACAAGATGTTTTGATTATGGTTATTTAAAAAAAAGATTTTCATTGATATTTCTAGGATCAGAATTTTTGTTTTGCATTCCAACATCCCCCCCCCCCCCCCCCNNNNGATCACTGCTGGGAGAAGTCTGACTGTGTCCTCAGTCCAGACTCTATTTGCACAAAAACATTAATTTCTGCTCCTGGTGTTTTGCAAACAGGAAGTACTGGGCCTGTTTATGGTTTTGTTGTGTATTTTAAAGTAATTATTGCCCTATAGAAGAAGCCAAAGACCTGATAAGGACCCCTTTATGCTACCATATTTGGTCAAATGATGATTCTATGTATACTACATGTGAACATTGGAAAATTATTTTTAGATGACCAGTGAGACCTATGTAGTTTAAAATTAGCCAGGCATAGGGACTATACTGTATTTTTAAAGGACAAAGCACAGCTGTTGCACAAGCAAACACAACCCAGCATCTTCCTCAGAAAAACAGAATTTTATATATATGCCATCAAGGTCATAAAAATAAATTTACTTGATAAGAAATGTTATTCTGATTTAAGTATGAGTGTCAGCAAACTCGCTGCCTACTCTGTATTCAGATTGGTACTGATAGGAGAAGAAAGGCACTTGACAGCAATGTTAGCTGGTTGCAGTTCTGCTTGGCAGAATGAGTGGTAAAGCAGGATTAAAGCAAGGCACAGTGGCAAGGGCAAGCCCAGGACACAGTCAGCTATTTGTAGGAGAGTTGTGTGGTATTGGAAGGTCAGGTAGAGGAAGACTGGTTTGGTTTTCCTCCTCTGATGGAAGCGTACCTGGTAGCATATCACAGAATCAAATAGGTTAAAAAAGATCTGTAAGGTAAAGTACAACCTATAGGTTGTACATTGCTCCTTAACGCCACCTTGTCAACCAGACCCTGGCACTGAGTGTCACATCCAGTCTTTCCTTAAACACCTCCATGCATGGTGACTCCACCACCTTCCTGGGTAGCCCATTTCAATATCTAATCATCCTCTCCATGAAGAAATTTTTCTCAGTGTCCAACCTAAACCTTGGTACAACTTCAGGCTATACCTTCCTGTTCTGTTGCTGGTTGCCTGGGAAAAGAGGCTGAGCATCACCTGGCCACAACCTCCTTTCAGGTAGTCGTAGAGTGTGACAAGATCACCCCTGAGCTTCCTCTTCTTCAAGCTAAACAACCCCAGCTCCCTCAGCTGCTCCTCACAGGACTTGTGCTCCAGACCCTTTGCCAGCCTCATTGCCCATCTCTGGACACAGTCCAGCCCCTCGATGTTCTTCCTGAATTGAGGGGCCTGGGACTGGAAACAGCACTTGAGGTGTGGCCTCACCATTGGAAGACAGGGAATATAGGGGAAAGAATCACTTCCCTAGTCTGGCTGGCTACACTATACCTGATACAGGCCAGGACGCCATTGGCCTTGTTGGCCATCTGGGCACACACTGGCTCATGTTCAGCCACTGCTGACCAACAGCTCCAAGTCCTTTCCCACTGGACTGCTTTCCAGCCACTCTGTCCACAGCCTGTAGTGCTACATGGGACTTATTGTGGCCAAAGTGTACAACCTGGAACCTGGTCTTGTTGAACTTCATACCACTGGATTAATTCCATCTATCCAGCCTGACCAGGTCCCCCTGTGGAGCCCTCCTACCCTCCAGCAGACCTACACTCTGACCCAACCTGATGTCATCCACAAATTTGCTAATGATGGAGTCAATCCACTCATCCAGATCATCAACAAAGATATTAAGCAGGACTGGGCCCAACACTGATCCCTGAGGGACACAACTTGAGACCAGACACCGACTGGATGCAGCACCATTCACCACTATTCTCTGGGCCTGCCCATCAGCTGATTCTCCAGTGGAGAGTGCACCTCCCCAAGCCGAGGGCTACAGCTCTTCCAGAAGTGTGCAGTGGAAGATGGTGTCAAAGGCTTTGCTGAAGTCCAGGTAGACACATCCACAGCCTTGCCCTCATCCACCAGGTGGGTCACCTGATCATAAAAGGAGATCAAGTCGGTCAGAATCAATTACACAACATGAACCAAAATGTTGTGTTCTATGGGAAGGGTTTCACTTTAGTTATTCTAGTTGTATTAGTTAAAGAAGAATCTGTGTTTAGGAAGCCTTTATGAAGCAGCATCTTTGATTTTATCTGGGGTAATAATATCTAGAGATTATCTACCTTTTGTAATCAAAGATACATGTGTTTTGCTATTCATGAAGTCAGGTAATATGCCTTTATGACATGTTACTACTGCAACATGTTTTGACTAACCAAAAGTAAGTCACTTTGATGGGCAAAACTAGTGTTTCAAGTGACAAGCTTCTTGACTTTTAAACTATTTTATGCTATTGTAATGTAAATCCTATAAGGTCATGCTCAGTGGAGGAACGTGGCACCTGAGTCATGGAGTCATGAACTAGTGAACTAGAAATTATATGAGTTGTAATTATCTCTTCTGGGGTATGAAAGTCAAAAAAAAGGCACACATACAGCCACAATTCTAGAGTAATTTAGTTTAGGGCTTTTTAGAGGAACAAAAGGGATCCTACTGAAAATAACACATTCATCAGAAACTTAGCCAACCTACTAAAGGGAATGAAACAGGTGATGATCTGAAAAGCACTATAGGAAAGAAGCTAAAAGTAATAAGATGTTGAATAGAAGTGAGAGAAACGGGACTCTTTTTCTGATATAAAACTATCACACTCAAAACCAATTGCCCTGATACACCTACATCCAATCAAAGGAAATCCATCCCAAAGCAGACCATAAACTGCAGCAGAATGTTGATGCCCCCAAAAAAGTACTTATTTTCTCAGAAACATTGGCTGTTGAGATATTTCTACCATGTTTTTTTTTGTCTTAAAATCATGAGTACTGTTTTTTAGATTGTGAGGAGGAATGAGGTGTTCCTTAAAAATATAAGTAGATCATTTTTCACTTTCAAACTGCAGATTCTCATGTAGCCCATGAAGCTGGCAATACACAAAACTCAGTCTTCTGACTGATGACCACTCACAGCCAACTTCATTGTGCTTTTCAAATACGAAAATTATTTGTGAGGTCTACAGACAGTTTTAGTGAGAGAATCCAGGCCAAACCCAATTGGAGAAAGGAAATAACAGGCTTGAGTTCTTTGGATTCTGGCTCAGACAGAGAAGAAAAGCTTATTTGTACTTGCCTACATAAGAGAGAGTGTGTCGCTCTTCAGGTCTAACAGGGTGATAATTTTCATAGGCTCTAGTTCAGTGTGGGTATGAAATAGTTTTCAATATTAAGTGACTCTTTTTGTATTACCAGTGTCTTAGTGTTTTCTATCTGTCTCTTGGGAATAATATATTTTTAATAAACAGCCTTTCCTGGAAGCAAGACAGTAGTAGCACTTGTAATGCAAAGCAAATACCAGTCTTAATTAAGAGCCCAATACCTTCATACCTTTATTTGACAGTCACAGTACTGGTTGCAGTTGCAGTTGCCATATTCATTATTAATCTGCAAAATGAGCACTCAAGATAAATGAGAGGAAAATACTCATAGGGTACACGTAGTTAGCACACAACTTATTAGAAATTGTAATGATCTCCTTGATAATTAATCAGGCTTATAGTTGATGTTTGGAGGCAGTCCAGACAGAAGATATTTAAACAAACAAGAATAAATTTCTCTGGGGCCATAGAAAGACACAGAGAAGTGAGGAAGAAAAAAATCATAGGACCAAAAGAAACGTTATTTCATAGTTGTAAACTAAGGCTCTAGCCTGAGCTGATAAAGGCTGGATTTTTTATCTCAGGTTTCTACAGAGAGGACAGTAATGAGCATCTTGGCTCATTAAGCATCCAAAGGATGTGCAACAAAGTAGATCTGTTGTATTGATTTGCCTTCAGAAGCAAATGTTTGCAATACAGCACCTGCACAGGGCCTGGGTGCAATTGCCAAGTGGAAGGAATGATAGTGCCATGCAATAGTAAGGAGTTGGGTCTTGTATCCATGGCCCAGAGTTGGGGTGGAACCTAGAGCCCAGGTATGTATGGGTGCAGTCATGCTACAGAAAAGGATCTCAGGGAGCCAGAACACTGAGTGGCCTGGTATCACTTCTCTGTACATAGGCAAAAGAAAGTGCTGAGAGCAAAGCTCTTTACCAACATACCTCCATGCCCCTTAGTCTGGGTGTTTGTGATAGCTTGGAATTTCTCCCAAGAGAGAAGTCCTCCTGTTTGTTTGTTTGTTTACCTTTTTTTTCTCTCCTTTAAAATTTCAGCTGAAAAGGTGTCGGGAGGAGTTTTCAGCAGCAGACTAGAGGACTCAGTTAGGAACAAGGGGTTGAGACTTACATGAGTGCTGAGCTCTGGGTGCCCTGCAGCCAGAGCAGTCTCTTGGTGGTATGCACAGCTCAGGTGTTCTGCCACTGCCAACAGAAACTTTCAGTCTCCTCCAGCCTCATGCAGCTTTTGGTCTGGGTAACAGAAAAACGCAAGCTGGTCTGAAGAATATTTCAGCTCAAAATCAATTTGCTGGTATTCAACAGACACTGTGCATTCTCACTGGCATTCACTGTGGAGGGCATTAGGCCATACCTGTTGGAGTATTCGATTATTTAGCCTCAGTATGTTACCACTTAACACCACGATTCTTCAGTCCAGATGTTAAAGTGGAATACGAGACCCAGGCCACTAAAAACAGCTAAGGCATCACAGATGCTGCCTTCACTGGATCAGCTGAAGGTTAATTTATCTTAGCTCCCCTTCTATCACACTCTCAAGCACCTGTCTCATAAAACCTCTGCACAAATGATTAAACACACAGAGGCCCTCAAAGGTGTAAGAGTGATGCAAAACAACAAAGACGACAGTGGCAGTAACTGCGTGCATGTCATCAAACAATCCTCCATCCAGGGCAAACAGATATGGATGAAAAGGCCTACCATCTGCCACCAGCAAACACCCAAACATTATCCAGCAGGGCAGTAAAGCTGTCGGCATCTCTGTTTTGTGATATCCATCAGTTATTCTTATTCCGTGTATTCCATACAATGCATTGGTAACGCGTAGGTCAGGAGAAGCTGGACAACGTGTGTCTTATCCCTCAAAAAATAGATTAACATTTCTTTCTATCGTGGTTCTTTACTGTAACTGCTGTGTACATGTGTGGCTAACAATGAAGGGCTTATCTCAGGCTCTACTGTAAAAAAGTAGACTTCTAATGATCTGTTTCTCCCATTTTACAGAGTCATGAAAACAAAATGTTCTCCTGTTCAGTATTTCACTGGTCAATTTGAAAATCAGGTTTTTATCGTATCAGTTTGCCACTGACACACTAATTTCCATTGAACCTGCATGAAAAAGGGAATGCAAGAGATTGCATGATGCTGCACTCATGAAGCTTTCACACCTGGAGAGATAAAAATGCTGAGATTTGGTTAAAATTATGTTACCTGCCATTGCCACATCAAACTGCTTAGTGCTTCAGACATGCCCAGAGCACATTAATCTGCCAAAGCTTGGCACAGCCGTGCTTGGCTCTTGCTACTGACAAAATGCTAATGCTTAGTCTGCATTGCACATGGAGTAAGTCAAGGTGGAAGGACACCTCTGCACGGAGGATATTTTGACTTGATGCCAGACTTGAGGGCATGTTTCTATGTCTGACTGCTGCAAAAGCTCCTGATGGAGCTGTTGGTCAGCCCATAGATGAATTCAGTAAAGCATAAGGGAGCTTTCCAAACATATTATTACTCTGCTTCTTGTCAGAACTGTTCATGTGCTTAATGTACTTGTGTTGGAGTGATTTCTCCTCAGTACTGCTGGGGACAAACAGCAGAGGCTTGGCAGCAAGTACAGTCTGTAAATTATTATGCTGTAACCCTGAGAGGACATTGGATTTCCACACAAAGCAGCCAGGGACAGCCAAGAGGATGCATCTCCCTGCTCTTCCACACAATGCCCCTGGCTCCTTTCTTGAGAAATTCAAGCAGCTCTCCACACTTGGGGTCATTACATGACTGGAGTGCAGCAGCTGAGAGAGTGTGGAGACTTGCACCAGTATTAAATTGGAACCCTGTTAGCAAGAACCATTGTTAAAAGAAATGCCTGAAATGAACCCTGAGACAGGCTTGGGTTTTCTTCTCCTAGGCTCACACCATCAGGCTGGTAACTCAAAACTTACTGCTAGAAGTATAGTTTTACTTTTTCTTTAAGTTTGTACCAACTGCTTCACTCCCCAAGGAAAAAACAGTGAGAACTGCTGATGGTAGTAAAGGTTACAGAAAGGTGAGAGCTAGAGTTGGCTTTTTACTAATTAGTTGACAATTCTTTTCTTTAAAAGTTATTACTTATAATCCAGCTCTGTTTGCAACTGGACATTTTTGTGTTTTGCATTACTGCTTTCCTTGTCACTTTCCCTAACCTCCAAAAAAGAGCAGAATTCATGGTTGAAAGAGAATTGCTTTTCCTTTGAACCACTAGGAATTTCAAAAATTTTAACTAGCTTTGAAAAGTCAGCCTTATGTTGCAATTTAGTGGTCCTGATGTTTGAAAAAGTACAAAGGCTTTGCAAGTGTACAGAGCAGCAGAAGGACTAGAAAACATGAAGTGGGAGAAGAGGGACAATAGAAAAATCGGAGGAAAAGTAATTTATTCAATTTCCTGGTCATTTGAAATAATTTTCTTTGTAATATTTTGAACAAAGTGAGAATTTCTTTCATTCTTTCATTGAAAGATGAAAAATTATGTCTATAGTGATTGAGGGGAAGTTAAATAACTTTATTACCTGCTCCCTCACATTCCACAGGGAAATGAGAGAGCAAGTCTTGCCCTGTCTTTATAAACTTGCACCTTTATTTATTTATTTCATCATACTTTGGCAGTGATTCAGTTGACTTTCTATCTGGCTTGTTGCATCTTGGGGATAGACATTAAATATTCCTTGGTGGCGTGCAATTCAAACAACATGTTTACCTCCGTTGTAAATCCAGGAACTAAATGACTTTTCTCCTCTTTTGCTACAGTCAGTGTGTGAAAGGAAAACACCGTTGACTAAGGCTGGTGTTAACTCCCCTGAGCTGGGTGGTCTCTGTGGTGGTGTCTCCCTATCATCAGGTAAGTCACACTGCTCAGCGTTTTTTCAAGTAACTGCAATAAGCAAACAAGGGATCTTTCTCATCATTGATTAGACTTCTTAGTGTCAGGGAAGTGATGGCTGCCTGACCTCCTCCTAGGTTTGTCCCATGCTTTGATGATATTTGCCTCACTATCAACAGTCACTGAGTTATGTTCCAGCTGACGTGGCTTTGTTGCTCACCCAGCAGCAGCAAGCTGGTAGCATCCTAAAGTTAGTAAATAAGGAGCTAAAAAAAGTGATATTTGTCATTGATGAGGTTATCTTGCCTCACAGGCCCCAGAGAACCAACTGCATCAGTTAAGCCCACGTCCCTGGTCACACGAAGCCAAACCACATCTGGATAGTTCAGACGAGTATACTGAATATCCACAGTCAAAAAAAAACCCAACAAAATCCTGGATCTGATGCAAAAATCTGTAGTCAATGGGAGACTGATTTTCTCAACACTGTTTCAAGCTCACAAGCAAATCATATTTTAGGGTATTTATATTTGTAAAGATTGAAAATTTATCCTCCTGAGAAGAACTGAAGTGGGCAGATTCCCATTAAACAGGTGACACACTGGGACTCAGAGTAGTGAACAAGCACTTTGCTCTTCCAGTGAACACAGGAGTTGCTATGAACCCCATATACTCCAGCATGAGAATTTCCACCATTAGAATTTCCATTTCCACCTCTAGAAAGAGCAGGGAGGATCGGTGTCTACAGGTATCTGAGAGTGTCAAACAGCTGGAGCCAGGCTATTCTTTTTGGTGCTGAGCAATAGGACAAGGGGCAACAAGCAGAAACTGATGCACAGGCAGTTACACCTGAATATGAGGAAGAACTTCTTTACTGTGCAGGGAACTGAGCACTGGAACAGATTACCCAAAGAGATAGTGGAGTACCTTTTGCTGGAGATATTCAAGAACCATTTGGATGCAATCTTGTGCCACTTGCTCTAGGACAGGCCTGCTTGAGCAGGGAGGGTGGACCAGATGACTCACTGTGGCCCCTTCCAACTTCCTCCATTATGATTCTGTGATTTGGAGTGGAGGAAAGCCTAAAAAATACATGGCTATCCCAAAGAATCTGACTGCTCCACATCAGTCCATACCAGATCACCAGCTCCTGAGAATTGGTGCTTTTCTGTGGGTTTGGGTCACACCTTTTCACAGCAGTAGAGTAATTGGCAAAAGTAATTGCTTGTTTTATCTCTTCTGTTGAGTGCACTTCTACCTATTAAAGTTGATTATGGATTATGGTTTGATCTTAAAATTATGTCTCAGCATTAATAACTTCCTTAACTACAAGCTGATAATCCAGAAAGGAATTCCACAGTATTGTACTGAACAAATTGTCCTTATCTCCTTTCGGGAGGTTATGTTCTCAAACATTTCTTTTTGTGGCTTTAAGCAGACACGTAAACCCACTTTTGATAAAGGGCTTTATCGTACACTCCAAAGCAGTTCATCTTGGTAGCTGAAAATGCCAGGGCATTGTATAAATCATTTTATGGTACCAGTTCCCTTATACTTTAAAGGGTACTCATGTCAGATACTGTCTTTTCTTGTGTCTAACATTGCAGAAAACACTTCTCCCCAGGTGATATGAGAACAGATCAGGTCAATGGCAATGCCACACGCGCAGCAAAGTAACGTTAATTCTTTGTAGCACACGCAGGACATAAGTCTGTGCAATGAAAGGTGTTGCCTCAGGGAAAACTGCTCTAAGAACAGAAGCCTTGTGGTTCAGCAGTCAAAGTAGCACAGGAGTAAAAGTTTGGGCAGATGGCAAATCAATGGTATTTCTCCATACGCTCCTCTTTTGCATCTGATCTGCTCTGGACACCGTCATCTTGCAGCTCCACCGCAGGGGTCATGGCCAGCCCATGAGACTTCTCTAGGAGCTCAAGTCCTCATATAGCAAACTAGAAGCAGTCTGCTACAAATTTGCTCTATTATTGGTATTAATGATCAGTACCAGTAACCATAAGATCAATGCAATATTATATTAATGATAAGGTAATACAATAGAGAAAACAGTTTGGTATAATCATTCCTCTGGCATTAAACCTGCTCTCATTCTCAGTTGCCTATCTACAGATGCTCTAAAATCTTTTGTGAAACTTATTAGCTGAATTTTGTTAAATTAGGTAGACTCCCTCCTTACTCAAGTGTCCCCTTTGTTAGTGGTCTTTCAAGAAAGGATTTAAATTGTGAGTCAAAAATTGAATCAGAGAAAATATTTTTCTCATTTGTTACATGTGATCATCATGTTCACCAACTTCATATTATTGTCACATACAAAGACATCAGGTCTCATCTGCCTTTTTTTACTCATTTAGCACTAAACTGATAAGTGCGATATTTTTAATCCATAATTTCAGGAGCCTACACTCTCTGGCACAAGTTCCTCAAATTCTCATGATTCCAAACTTAATGTCTGGATATCTCAATACAACTCAAAACCAAACACCGTCATGCCCTGTGCAAGCATATATGTAATCCATGCACTTTAATTCTTAGCATGGAAATTAGCACCAGGAAATTCCTTTTCTTTGTAACATCAAGGTTGTATTGTGGAATTTTTATGGATTTTATTCATACAGGTTGATAGTTTAGAAAAGCTGATCATAATGCATATTGAAACTGGGACCTCTTTACAGTGATGCTCTCTTTTCTTCTCCTTATGAACATCAAATAGGAGCCTAAGTGTCTCCTGTTGTCATGTCTCCTGCTCGTGGAGACACATCTAAAAATCAGTTCTGGGCTTGGGACAATCCACTGCTTCAGCCTGGATCAGATTTCAGTTAACTGGGTGGGAAAGGGAGGAATATTTGTCTTGAGAATTAACTTTCTTGCCTTGGGCAAGCAGAGAATTTTTGGTTTTTTTAATAAATAAGGGCAGATCTAACCACCGTACACTTTCCAAATGTATTATCCCAGGCATCTGGAAATTGTGTCCCAAGACATATATCACCCTCTGCTAGCCTCTCTACCTGAGGGCAAGAGAAACACAGCACCAAAGGGCTCCACAGACTCTTTCTGCCTATTTACAATCAAACTCTAATCGATACAGCCAGGAGATTATTGGACTGAATGTGATAAAGATTTTAATATTTACTCAGGACAGGGGGGAACCATTTCCTTCAAAGACTCCCTCCATTGGTTGAGGTTGCAGGATCATGATCCTGTTCTTCTTCCTGGAGCTACTTTGTCAGCATGTCCAAATATGCTGGCATTTTATCTACAAGACTTCACTGCAGCTGATTCTTGCCTTCATGCCCGCTACTATATGCAATCAGGAGGCATTGAGAATGAAAGGTATTTTTAAAAAGGGAGAACCTAAAAATCTATTGAAAGTCTTTTCTAATCTCCTCCATGCTTGTGCTACAGCTGTGCAATAATTTCCTGGACTCATTATTGTGGAAGCATTTTGTGGCCATATTATGCAGTCCAGCCGCTCTAAGTGTTGAGTTGTCATTCACTTGTAAATGACAGATCATCTGCATTTTTACAGGCCTAAGAAAGTGATTCTATTAATACCATTAGACTTTTGATGTTTCCAAAGTAAGGTTGCCTGTCACAACATCTGCACATCCCAGAAAAAAATAACACTGTATACTTTTTCCTCATTTTCATTGGTGCATTCTGCTTTAACTCCACTGATTTTGTTCTAACTTCCAGAGGACAGAGTTATGCAGAGGGCAATGAGAAGATGAGGACTGTAACACCTCCTGTACCTTACCAGACCAAGAGTCACTCCAGTCAGCATCCTGCAAATGAGTTTGATAACAGAAAACTAGGGAGGTAGCAGAAAGGATATCCACAGGGACACCTTTCCCATGTTATATTGTTTTGGCTTCTGATGGAGAGTTTGAGATGTTTTGGAAGGTGCATTTGTTTGGTTGTGTTTGATAGCTGCAGTTAGAGTGTTCTTTCACTGAGCCTGTTTAATCCCATTTTGAGCCAGTCTCTCCATCATGGTGTTAATTTCTTTCTTTTCAATAAGCATAAACTCTCACTCATTAGCGTCGAATTCCAGCTTCTCTTTCAGACCGTTTAGAAATACATTGACAAGCACAGATGCAGTATGACTCCCCTGATGGCCTCTCCATGAGAAAGCAGCCAATTTATTCCTTCCTCTGGTTTCTTATCTTTTGACAGTTAATTCAAGAGAAGACATCCACACACATTCCCCAACAGCTTAGTTACTGTAGAAGTTCTTGGAGACGTCTGATCAAACAGTTGTAACTGAACTAAGCTACGTTACCGGGGTCACTGTTACACCTGTACTCATTGGCTCATCTGTGAGACTTCATGTCCCCCATAAAAAGCTGTTTTAGCTCCTTCTCATATGCTTAATTTACCCATGACTCTACAATTCTACTCTTCTTTAAAACTTCATGCTGTTTTCCTACTGCAAACTGTGAGTACCCATTTATAGCTTTCCTAGGACAAAAACACAGTTCTGGATTATATTTTCTGCAACTTGAAATGCTGTCTTTTGATCTTACTTTTTCCAAAATGTTTACGAAAATAAAATAATAAAAAAAGAAACCCAGAAATTATAAATTTAAAAACATTTTTAATATCAAAAATCTCACTGAAGAATGTGAAAAAAATCAGCACATTTGCCACACTTGGAGAATCCACATAGGATAGGATTTTGAAAATTAAGTGTATTGATGCCTCTCAGTACGAGTAATAGTGAGAACCCATCTCTTCAGCATTCAGTTTCATCAATATTTACTGAGGTGAAAGTCAAATAGAGAAGAGAAAGGAAATAAGAAAGAGAAGGAAACATCAGGTCTTTTTTTTTTAACTTAAGGGCTTCACTCCTAACATATTTTTCTGTCCCTATGTGAGAAATTCCGGCAGGTTTAGAGAATGGGGTGGAAACGGGTGAAACATACAGGGTTGTAGAAAGTGAAAGAGTGTGTGGTGATGTCCTTGAAATGTCAAACATTCCAGACATTGGAAACTGTTCAGAAACCATCTCTAACAAGGAAGTAAATAGAAACTTGACTCCTTTTTTGCGTATCTCCATGCTCTGAGCAAGTGGACAAGCAGAGCAAGAGCATCTCACAGGACCAGAGCAGAAGTCCCAAACCACACTGACTCTGAGGCATTGCATGGTGCTGCATAAGAGATCCTTTCACACCATGCATGATGTCCCATCTCCTGAGGGTTACAAAAACGGAGTATATACACAGTTCTCTAGCCATGGTGTAGGGCTGAGACAACTACTTTGTTTTCATATTTGTCTTGCAAAGTAGAAAAGAGCAAAACAGGTTTAGATGAGGGCAAATTGAACTTCACTGCTGCTTTGCTTCAGACCAGCTATTTTTTTCTTTCTTTCTTTTCTCTCACCTCTCTCTAACTGCTGCCATTTTTCCCTCTGCCACAGCCTGAGTATCTCATTTTGATTATTCCCTAAAGCTAAAATGCAAGCCATGCTGTCCTGTCCCTGTTCACCTCACAGACTTCTGGAATTTCTTTATTTTGGTTGAACCTGTACAAACAATTGATGCTCCATTCATGTATTTCTTCAGGTCAACCTCACTGCCCTTCAGTCTCTCCACCCATGAATGCCACAAATGGCTCCTCCTCTTTTACTGTCTTTGTGCTGCTTCTAGCCCTTGAGGATTCTCTGCTCTCTTCTCCTTTCCTACCCACTGTTGTAATTATGTTTTTCTGGTCTGACAATTATGCCACTTTCAATGAATTGTTTTCTTATTATACCAACAAGCACCACCTGGTTCTTCCCTGTACTCTTTATAAATCCTATAAAAACCACACAGAACTGACACACAGCAGTCCTGGAAAACCCCACAAACCATAAAGTGCGAAGCTTGAAATAGGCAATAACAGCTGGAGTTTAAAAATATTCATTGAATTATACATTATAATGTTAGAGTCATGGGGGCTGTGGGTGGCAAAAGCCAAACAGTTGGGAGTAAAGACAGAGACTGATTTATCAGGCAGTGAATGAGGTAATGAATGCCAGATTTGACCTCCTTTCTCTAGCAGTGATACTGTCAGATACCAGCTGTATATAATCTACCTAACTGCTGTCTGTACTCTGTTCATTCCCCTCTGTATTCCATGCAGTTCACGCAGGATGCAGATGTGGGTGATTTGTGCACACAAAACCAAGGCTGGAGCTATCTGGAAAACACTTCTTGTGGCTGGAAGCTGTATTTGAAAATGTCTTGTGCAAATATACGTTGTTCAGGTAGGGTCATGACGGACAAAATCCCCCTAATCTCTATTCTGTAAGCTTAATTTTTGACCAGAGGAAAGTACTGTGGAAAAGAGAGGAACACAAACACCTCCATAATGTTTGCACCTACAATCGTAATCCTGAAAAAAGAAGTCTGGATAGAGGCTGGTCCAAGGCTCATTGGGTCTGATGGGCTCTGGGGAAAGCCTTTAGATGCTCCCTGTGGTTTCACTGATTCCTCTTCTTACAGCTTGAATTGCTGTAATCCATCAGAACCACTCTGATCCTCATCTAGGACTGTCCTCCCTGCAGTCTTGAGGACTTGGACCTCTAGAGACCTTAAATACAGGCAGTGTATCTCCCCAGAGACTGCCACACAAAAAGAATATTCTCCTAAATCTACAAGGGCCTTTTTCCTTAGAGACGGCAACACTGATAAAATTAATATTAATTCTACATTACCCACTCTGATCTCAGGAGAGACATCCCAGTGCATTACAGCGTGAAGCCATTTTCATTTTATTATATTTTAATATCTGTCAGAAAGTTGTAAAGAAAAAAAAAAAAAACCTACATTTCTTTCTTAGCTAGGAAAAAAAAGAGTTAATAATTTACAGGGACTTAACAGAGACTGTTCCACCTGGCATATTAAATGAAAGATGAGGCATTCTAACAATCTCAATATTATCCTGGCTTTACTGCTCTCTAATGGCCAGCCTCTTCGCGAACGAAGAACCGGGGAAGGTCTTTCCACCTTCCAGCCTGCGCATTGGATTTTTTTTAGGTGAGACACAGTGTGCGCGGAACTGAGCCCACCCTTTAATCCTGAGGTTCATCTGCCGGGGCCAAGCACGCTTGGACGGTGGCAGCGAGGTCCTCAGGACACAGATGGATTGCCTTACAGGGCTAGTGAGCTCCATCTGCCCGGGGAGGGGCCCCGACCGGGAATCGAACCCGGGTCTCTGCAGCGACAGTGCAGTAGAAGATGCTTAAGCAACTTCTAGAAATAGTGGAACAGGGACATTTCTGAACCTGTGATTAGAAACTTCAAACACTTTCTCCCTGATTCCACAATATGAGGAGACCTGCCCTCCCCCTGTTCTTCGTCTGGGCTCTGCAAAAAGACACTTGGCTACATAGGCCAGACAGAGCAGCACTGCTCTCAAGCCATTTAATCAGTACAGTGCAGCACTGGTCTGACATAGAATCCTTTTCTTTCCCCACAGCGCTGCTCAAGGCAGAGAAAAGAGCATCTGCCCTGATTCTCTCTGCTGGCCACTGATACACCCTGGAGCAGCGCAGCATCTGCTCCGCACTTCTTCAGTGACTGTCTCACTGGGAAACGGGACTGACTCAGCAGGAAATTTTATCATTAGGATTATTATGGCTGTGAGTTACCAAGCCTGGTAAATCCCTGGTAAAACAACACACAAAAGAGAGGTGGTTCCTGCTATGCTGTCTTCTGTATATCTGCTGTTAAACAGAAATGGGTTGTTTTGCCCCTTGAAAGCCAGCCTTCCACAGTAGATACCACAAACATCTGTATTAACTGTTTTCTCTCCCACAAACTAGCAACAGAGCTTTGCAGGATGCTGTACAGAGGTGAATGCAGAGCAGCCTGGAAGTTAAATGAGTTGCCCAAGGTGATTTTTCAAAGATCACCGGTTCCATTTCACTCCCACACTCTGCCACACCACAATGAAGCTACTCAAGAAACTCAGTGCCAAGAAAGAGATATTATTTTATCTAGAGAAAAAAAATGCCTATAGTTCTCATCCTGCAGCATTCTCCCCAGTCTCAGGCACAGCTGCTAATAATAAACTCTGCAAAGCAAGTACCGGATTTTGAAAGAGAAATGACAAGAAAGGGAATGAAAGGAATGAAGCCTTTGACGGTTACTTGTTCCCAGAGTGATTTGCATTTGTTTTCAGTGCTGGGAACAGTCAGCAAGATCCGGTAAAGTCACCAAATACATTGTAACCCCTGTGTCAAGTTTCAGTGGAGAATATTAAAGTTTAGCTTTGGGTTGTTGTTTTTTTTTTTTTTTCAACTTCCTAGTGCTAGATGTTTTCATCACTGTCTTCTCTTTTTGAGGCTGGATTTTTTTGTTGTTGTTGTTTTTCTAGATGACCTTTAATTTCTAAGCGGTTCCCTGAATAATAGTCATAATTATTGCAAAATACTTGTTTCTCTTTTGACAGGTAGTACAAAACAAAGCTGGACAGATGCAAATCAGCACGTTGACCAGCACACTGAACACTGTAGAGACTTTAATCTCAGCAGCTCTCAAAAACCTTAGTTAATATACAGTCACTGTGTGACCCCACAGTTTTCAGATTCCCTGCAGCAAATCCACAGTCTACAGAAAAGGAAACACACATCTGTTAAACAAAATGCAGCCACCTGCTTTCACACTTGAAACATGCCTGCAAATGACCAATTTCTTATAAAGGGATTTTAGAAAAGATGGAAATATGTGTATTTTAGGATAAAAATTTAGTTTGTCTGACAGGGAGTAGAGAACAAAATTTCCCTTGGGCGAGGTACTCTGTAATGTATCCACTTCTTGCAGTTTGCATGGTTACAATCCAGTTCTGGGTGCTCTGGGGAGAAACACTGATCCTGCTACTCTGGCTGCTCCTGGTCCCTTGACCTGGAATTCTACATATGGTGTGATGGTGTGACAATTCCTTCCCTTCCTCTCAAGGTAGAGAGGAAGGGAAGGAATTACAGCAATGAAGAGAGCAGAGAAATCCCCCAGCTCTTGCTGTTGGGCTCCTTGGAGAGGGTGGGATAATGACTCTCCATCCCTTGGGTTCTCCAGGAAGAGGCTCCTGACATTCTCCAGATCACTGGAGATTTTACACATGTGAAAGTGGGTCAGCCTTTTTTACCTCCCTATCTGTCAAAGTCTGTTGTGGCAGCTGAAACAGCTTCAGCTTTTCCCTCTCAGCTCCATGGAGTTATCCACAGGGAGTCTGCCACATCCCCCCTGTCTCAGCCCTGGGCTCTGTCAGCCCCACTCAGGAGGGGCTTTCACAGTCCAAGGTCACTGCTCTGGTGTTTCCTCCCTCACAGCTAACGCTGTTCTTCCTCAAAGTGATAATAATCATGTTTCTAAGCCCCGAGGCTCCTGGCATCCAGAATACTTTCTGCAGGAAGGGTCTTGACTTCATCTGGATGCAACCCTGCAGCTTCCACCCCAGTGGTGCCATGGACCTCTGTGCCTGTCTGTGCTGGGTGCCAGGGAACATCACAGCAAAGAGCACCCACACATTAGAGATAGCTGGTCCAGGCAGGCAAAACACACTCAACAAGGGGAAAGGGAGAGAAACCGGAATATGAGCAGTGTCATTCTGTCTCCTCACCCTCTTCCTCTGTTCTAGCCTGATCATCTTTCAGGATGTTGCATTTTAAAAGCAAATACCTGGAAGCTCAGCATGAAACACATCACCTTCCTGGTGTACGTGATCGCTAGCACAGTCCCAGAGCTGGCTGTTGAAATAAAAATTTTCTCTCTCAGATTTCCTGATGTGTTTTACACTCTTCTTTTTTTTTTTTTTTTCTAGAGAACCATAGCCCCATGCTTTGGATTTTAACTGCCCCCCACAAGAACACCACTGTTTCCTGCTCCAGACTTGGTCTGTCTGCACTCAGGTTTTTTCCTCCCTTAAATCGCACAGACGTTCCACTGAGCACTGTGAAGAGAAGCATAATGGAATACCGTTAGACTTCATCTAAACAAAAAATATGAAGAATGGAAAGGGAACAACCTTTCATTGCCTGAATTGGCCACATTACTTGAAAGTAATTTTTAGGAAAGTCTGTCATTCAAGGTCCAGCTGAGTTCACACACTGCAATGCACAAAATTAGTGTCATTAAAGGAAAGAATTCCTGCTCTGCCCCTGCTCGGGTGTGAGCTGGCAGATTGCTGCCCTCATGAACTCCCAAGGGACAGGCTTCGAGCAACCACTTTAGGTGATTTATTAGATTTCTACTCTGAAACATAATGACAGTCATAAATAATTTACAGTTACTTGTTGTTGGTTTGTTTTATCATTGTAACAGTTTTTCTGCTTGTAGCTTATATAGAATGAAATGTTGTTTCCAATTACGGTTATAATTGTTATCAAGTGCTGACATTGAATTTGAACTATTTAAATTAAAAAGAAGCTCCAGTATATATGACCACCAGGAATAATAAATTAAGATTTCTCTTCTAGCTTTTATGGCTTCTGTTTGACTTAAATTTCAGGGTGTTCATTTGTAATTCATAAATCTCTCTATGTGATTAGTTTACTTCCACCAAGAAAAACTGCAATTTAGGAGGACACAGACAAAAGAAATACAGAGAAAGAATTTTTAAAATCTTTTTTCTTTCTCTCAAAATACATTCTTCTAAAATGTTTGGTGTTTTTGCTTTTTCTCTTTTTTTATTACAGGATTGAGTCATGATTTTGTAAAACTCCAAATTCAAGAGGATATTCAGGTTAGCTCTTCGAGGACGCGTGACAAGATTGAAAACAACTGCTCACTGAAGCTCACTTTGCTGCCAAAACGCTGTCTTATGATAAATGCATGGTCTTCTAAAACCATTAATCTGGCTTATATAAAAATACTCTGTAACACATCTTTACAGGCTCAAAAACTAACTTCACTGTTTTTTTTGCAGGGAGAACATTTAGGAACCAAAAGGAAGCCATAAAATAAGACAATCAAGCCCCAGCCTCTTAAAGTTACAAAATGACAAAATTGTTTTCAAGAGTTGAAAGCTTCTGAGGCGATGGAGGAAATGCTGCAAAAAGGCAAAGGAACAAAAAGGTAAAGGACTAGAGAATAGAGGCTCCCTTGGCAGCTCCTACTTACCTTCCCAGGCTCCTGGAGGGCTGTCACTTTTGTGAAGCCAAGAGACAGATTTGTATCAGTTCCTGACACAGAGCTGAGCAGAGGTGCAGTGTCCCAGAAAACCCAATTTACAATTCCTGCTGTTGCTGGGCCTGAGAGGGGTAGGATCACACCCCACAACTGTGTCCCCACACATCCCAAACCCACCTCAGGCAAAACAGAAATGTCCTACACAAACAAGTTGTCACCCACTCCAATATCTCCCAGATTTTGTCAGCATGGGAATTCACAAAATCAAGCACTGATATTTAGTTCCCTCATCCAGGCAGAAAGACTTGCTGAAACCTCCCTCCCATTTCCACTCCATGTTAAATCAGCAGCAAGCTCCTGACAGACATCCCCTTTCCCAAACGAGACAAGTTTCCTCCAGCAGTGTGAAGACACTGCTCCCATGTGCATTTTTACAGTGCTAGATGGTCTTATTCACCCACCATCCTTTTCCTAAAGGAGCTCTTATGGAAATTCTAGTGATTGTCCCATTTCCCTTCCAATGTCTTTAGGAGTGACATCTCCTCCTTTGCTCTGAGGTTATTTATGGTGAAAGAAAAGACTCCTGCTTCCCTCTGAGTCCCCTCAATAAATTCCTTTCAGTGGGATCCTGGAGGAGATTTTGCAGCCATCCTGACTCCCTAGGGTACAGCAGGATCCTGAAAAATTCTTGCAGGTGCTTCTGTGGGCCCAACATGGAGGTTTCTCAGTTTAACGAATAATAACAATTAACCATTTTACCCTTCCAAGGATATAACAAATAAGGAGTAAATCACAGGATCAAGAAAAGAGGGTTAAACTGATATATTCTACTTCAGAATTGCTATGGAAGTTTCCTACCACAGAACTGCTAAAGGCAGTAAATCCCTAAATCACAGGCTCACTCATGCATTTAAATCTGAAGTGTGGTGGGATTTGATTTTCTCAGTCCATATGAGGATGTTAAACAATACCCACTAAAAAACCTATCATCTGCAGCCTGGAGCAGGTCCTGCACAGCATCTTCCTTCTCATGTATGTAAGGGATCCCTCCCATCTAACACATGATTTGAGGCACATCTGAGTTACAACTTACAGTTTCACAGAATCATAGAATTATTAGGGTTGGAAAAGACCTCTAAGATCATTGAGTCCAACCATTAATAAAGCACCACCATGTTACTAATAAACCATGTCCCCCAGGGTAACATCCACACATTTTTTGAACACTTCTGGGGATGCTGATTCCACCACTTTCCCTGGGTAGCATGTTCCAGTGTCTGACAACACTTTCACTGAAGAAATTTTTCCTAATATCCAATTTAAACCTCCCCTGTTGAAACGTGGAGCCATTTTCTCTCAGTCTGTCAGTTGTTACCTGAGAGAAGTGGCTGACCGTCACCTGACTATACCCTCCTTTCAGGTAGTTATAGAGAGTGATAAGGTCCTCAGTGAGTCTTATTTTCTCCAGGCTAAACACCCTTTGCTCCCTCAGCCTCTTCTCACAGGATTTGTGCTCCAGCCCCTTCACCAGCTTTACTGCCTTTCTCTGGACATGCTCCAGCCCCCTGCAGTGAGGGGTCCAAAACTGAACACACCGTTCAAGGTGCAGCCCAACACTGGGTGCAGTGACCTCCCTGGTCCTGCTGGCCACACCGTTTACGATACAAACCAGGATGCCACCTGGGCACACTGTTAGCAGTCCTGCCCCTGTAAGGAAACAGACACCCCAAAGGAAATTGTGAGGACATCAAGGGACCCTGGGCTTGCACTCTGCTCTCTCTTGGTAAACAGCAAAGCCAGAGCAGTTGTGATCAGACCTCACCCTGCAAACATGCAGACAACCTGTCGAGCAGTCGTTTGGAAAATGACTTGGTCAGCTTGAGCAAGTCTGTTTCTAATGTCAGAATAGACCAACCACACACTCACTCATGCTACACCTCAAGGCACGTGACCATGAGCTGCATCTGCCAGATAAAACATTGCTGTCTGCTCTGAATCAGACACTCTCCTGTGTATCAGTGTCAACAGGCGATTGCTCATTTCATCTACCTCTGATTTCACCATCACTGATAACAACACATCTCAGAAAATTAGGTGTGATTTAGACAGTCAGCCAGTCCTGAAAACTCTGGCTCTTTCAATCGTTTCAGCTACAGAGCCTTTTGGAACAGCTCAAGCTGTAATTAAGTGTTCAATGCTTTTGCATTTTTTATGATATGTTGATGCTGTTTTTTCGTGTCCTCATTAATTTGCCAGTGAAACATGGCACACAGAATTCACGTGTTGTGCTGGGGACAAACTGTTTAGAAGACAGGGTCAGGAAATTAGATATTAAAATATTTCCCAGTCAAAAAACCCTAAGAATTTAATGTAACATGATTCTATAATCTGTTTTACTCAGAGGTACTGCTAATAAAACAGGTTTGTTTTTATCTGTGTCAATGCCAGCTAAAGGAGAATTGTTTGTTAGTGTGGAATCCTGTGATTAAGGGAAATTTGCATATTTGAAAAGGAAACTTTACTGCCTGTAAGTTCAGGCTGTTGGAGTGGACCTTCAACAACTGAATAGCAAGTTGGTCATTTCTTCTGGTACACAGTAATCTGTCAGTACAGACATTTTAAAAAACAGGTTTTGTATATTTCAACCTTTATCTGCTCTTATTTAGAATGGCACAGCTTCAATCTAAATACTTCAAAGCACTAAATGAAAGCTGCCTTATTTGCAATGCCCATGGAGGGATGGAACAAGCATGGCAATAGCAGTCAAGCTCACCCAGGCCTGCCCTGCCTGCTGTTTATAGACCCTCATGGTTATGAGTCTCATCCAAAGGCTCATCTTTTCTTTTTTATCACAGTACAAAATCTAATTCTTGCTTTGAAAACAGTTCAACACTGAGAACTCTTCTTCTTTTCCCAACACAGTGATGTTTTTGATGAATTTTACTTGTTATAATAATTTAAAAAATTATGGTGATTTTTCCCCAACATAGTGTATATAATGTGACTCTGCACCCAATCAGCTGCCATTGGTGTTCCTTAGATATTTCCCAGCAAACCCATGCCAGGCCTCAAAATGGCTCAAGGCTGGGGTTGATATTCTTCCACTTGTTTGACAAAGAGCAGACATAAATCACTGAATGAATCTTCCAAAACAGTTAACCTAACTGAGGAAAAAAAACAACCCATTCCTCATCCCCAGAGTCAAGTGCTTTTCCCAGGAGGGTTTTAATTTGGGCTTTAAAAATGTAACAAGAGATTTTTGTTTTTAATATTTCCAGGACAAGGACATTTGTTCCAACGAAAATAGATAAGGAACTAGAAGGCTGTTAACCTCCTTAAGAAGTCAACAATCCCATGAAAATGTATGGCTAACTCAGCTCTTGATTAATGTCAAGTGAAGCTCATAGCTCCATAACTAAGAGCTCTGTGCAAAAGCAGGAAACACCTTGCCAGCTGTGTAGTACACACTAGAAAAAGGGCAGTTTCCCCAGATGAGGCTGCAGCACATTTGTTAGTCACAGAAGTGCTTTACAGTTCAGAAGTGTCTATTTATGATGCCCTGTGACCAACTGCATTACACACACCTCCTAGGGACCAGACAGAAGATCGACAGTCTGCTGCCTCTCTAGTAATTCACAGTGATCAAAACTGAAATACCCATTTCCTTCTTTTTCTTTTCTTAAATGTATTTTTTTGAAGTAAGAACAAAACAACAAGTGAGAGAACTCAAGAAGTAATGGTCTTAAGTCACATACCCAGCCAGTTTACAGCAGCACAGAGCTGTTGCATATAGAGGAGAAAATGCCAGTTTGAACAGGCAAAAGAACCTTGTTTGCCAAGGTCACAAAATTTGGGTGATGTCCTGGTAACATCAAAAAGCTAATTAATGGCTTTTGTCTCAAAGTTCGCACTCAAAGATAAGATTTTAGATAGTCATTCTGGGATTTCCCCTATTGCCTACATATGGTTGACCTGTTGAGGTTTTAGTCATTCTACCTTTATGAAATAGTCCAGTTTTGGTAAAAGTTCAGAAACACAATGAGAAAAAATTCAGAAGAGAGAAAAGAGATAGCTTCTCTTTTATTTACTATTTTTCTATTTACTATAAGTTATTATTTACTTAGCCAATTTCAGTGCTGTGTGAGGGTTATGGGAATACACAGGGTGAGTGGATGATTTTTTGGGCTTTGTCCTAGAAGTCTCTCCTTTTCTGAAAACAGGCCAATGGACTTCTTTCTGTTTTTCACTGCTTCGTAAGGATGATCCTCAGTTCCAGCCATCTTCCTTTGCCCCAAGTGTCCCTGCAATCCTGTGGCAGAAAAAGCTGGGGCTGTCCCAGTGCCTGGGTGTGATAGGAAGGCAGGCAGGCAGCAGACCAAGGGAACAAAGAAGGCCATACAGACTCCAAATTCAGGAGCCTGTTTCCCTCAAGCAGAACTAGAGCAGGACACCTCCGAGAGCCACCAGCAGCCGAAGTGCCTATTTCAGCTGATTCAGAGCCTGATGTTTCTGACCCTGGCTTGCAGACAACCTGGATGCTCTACATAAGGCATGAAAAAGTATCTCAGAGTATTGGGAGAGACTGCTGTGTTATTTTTCATAGTAAAATTCAGTAGCTAGCCTTGGCTTAAAGAAAAATTGGCTCCTTTCTACTTATGACCTCTCTCCCTGATGTCCTTCTTTTTTTCCATGTTTTTGGTCTCTTTCCCACATGGGTAAAAAAGGACATTATTTCTTTGCACTAAACATTAATGATTCATGTCTGTAAGGGCTGAACTGGAACATTTCCTAGATTATACACCTGCCTCCTCTAGAAGGACTAAATGTACCAGCAGTGGGTGGACTTACTCAGGCTTCTATTAAGCAACATCTGTGGGTGGTTTTCTAGTCCAGCTGTTAACATGTGACTTATTCTGCAGTTAGATCAGCTATGTCAATGGAAAGAGTAGGCTTCAAGCCTGCTACTGAAGGGAAGGATTATAATAATTACTGTCACCATTAAATATCTCGTAAATGCCAGTGGATACACTCAGAGTCCCACATGTCAGCTGAATAAATAAAAGCTTGCTACTCACAGGATGACAGGTCAAACGCAGCAAAGTGTTTTAAGCAGTCATTCATGGACAGGAAATGCATACTGAGATATCAGCCACAATCACAGCAACCACCCTCTGGCTCCTTTATTGTCAGGATTGCCACCTCTCTGAAGAAGCAGGAGCTGCAACTTGTACATGTCACATGAAGAACTAAGAAAGTCAAGTTGTAGAGCTGACAGGTGGGCTCTCCCATAGGTTACAAAACCTCTTTCCATTTTACCATACAAAGAGAAGTTACAAATTAAAAGAAGAGTCCAGGGTTAATTTGTCACTGAAAAAAAAAAAAAAAAACAAACAGGTTGAGGGTATATAAGGCAATACTCAACTCCCTGAAAAAAGGTAACATGTAGGCAGCCCAGCTCAGTGCTGAGCTGTTGGTTTCACTCTGCTGACTCAAGCACCCTGAGAGAGAAGGGAGAGGCAGATGGGCATGGTAACCTCTTACACCTCTGCACTTGGAGTGCATGATGGACAGCTGGCAGCTGAAAGCGCCATCATAGCTAGTCAAGCAAAACATACACTCCTCTCTAAAGGGAAATGAGAACAAACTGGCCAAGTGTGGTCAGTAACTAATTCAGGCTGAAGTTTGGGAAGATTTGCAGTTATCAGGAAAAAAAAATCAGTGACAGCAAACTCACTACACAGTCTTATAATTTGGCTACATTTTGATAAATAGATGTTAATTCTAATTAATCAATTAATCTAATTATAGTAGTATAGATTGTGAAATTAATTATCAATCAATTAATCTTTCATTAACTTGCTTTTAATTCATTCCTCTTAATTAATTGATTTTTACTTTGTTTGCCTATCTCAGTGGGGGGATCACTTCTTATCTCCATCCTCCAGTCCCATTTTTCCTGTCCTGCTCTGCACTGACTTGACATTAACTTTACTTCTTTTCCTCCTGTTTACCAGCTCCTCTTCTACCATAGATAGTATTCAAGGGCATCATAGTACAAGCAGTGGGAGAGTCCTCCTGGGACCACAGGGACATGACAGGTGCAACAGAGGCAGGGAGCTGATGCATCAGCTCATGCAGAAGGGTGAGGAGCTTTACGTGTTATCCAGAAACACAGAGCAGGGACAAGATGGTTGCCAGTAGCTGGGATTGTCTCTGGGGATCTCTGTCCCCTCCACTCTGGTCCCCTCCCAACTCCAGCTGGGAGGATGATCACCTTCCCTGCTGGAGCATCAAAGACCTCCCTTGTGGAGGCCCAGGACAGGAACACAAAGGGCTCACACCACGTATCCCTGAGCAGAAGCACTGGGTCAGTTTGGTGGGTGTGATGGACAAGAAGGGAGGCAAACAGGGAGGCAGCGCTGTAAGAATCTCCTTTTCCCTGCAAGCTGAGGAGATGCTGGGTGGTGATGACACACCAGTCTGGATCAGTGTACAGCTAGTCATGGTAAACTTGAAAGCAGAAGCAGAAATGCTATTCAGAAGCATACTCAGAAATGCTAATTTTCCCTCTCAGATCTCTAACACATGGAGCATATGAGGCCAAGAGTCACACAGCCCAGGCAAATAAAAAAAAAAAAAAAAAAAGCTTACCTCTTTGCTCTCTTTTAGCTCCTCTAGCTGAAGGTCCTGTGGTTTCCTTGTTGCTCGGGGTTGATGCCTTGTTAACTGCTCTCCTACTGCTCTGCTCATCTGCTCATCAGCCCAAGTGCTTAACTGCTGCTCAGGAGGTAGGTTCAGGTTTAGGAAAGGTTCTTTGTTATGCTCACTTTTTTTCCTCTTTCAAAGCAAAGCACTGCATTTCTCCATGAAATTTGTGCTCTGAGTAGATGTTTCCTTCACTTCCCAGACTTCCGGCTGGTATTTGTGGGCTCATAGAGGGCAACAGGCACTAGAAAGTTGATAGCAGCAGTAAGGCTGTTTCTGCATTTCTGATGCTTTGTTAAGAGTCATCTCAGCAAACATAATGATAACAACACTGTGAACACAAGTGCGCTCTCAAGAGCCTTCCTTTCATTATTTCTGCCGTCAGGAATACCATTTTAATCCTTTCTACCCCTACAGAGATGCCAGACTTACAATTCCCTTTAAAAAAGAAGTAATACTACAGTTTAAACATCTTCTTAAATGAAGGGTGATATGTATAAGCAACACATTTAGTGAAAAGATGAGCATAAAAATTTGACAAGCTAGAAAAAGCATTTGAGTACATTATTAATAATATACTTTTGTGTAACTCAATCATTGAAGTTCCAAAGTCTCCAGAGGATTAGTCAGCACCACCCTGTTTTGAACAAATTGTGCTATTCCATTGCAAGTCCTCCTCTGCTGCATTGATTCAAGTCTGATTTGGATTAAGAAGTTCCTGGTGGAAACTAAACATGTAATAACACAGTCTTACTATAGTCATTTTTCTGATAACAAGCACTCCTTCCAGAAACAGTAAAGAAAACCAAGTACGGCAGCAAATGACCCATGCAAAATTATTTTTCCACGACTAGTGATGACAGGACGTATTTAAAACAGCTTTAAATGGTTTATTGTATGGGTATAATGGCATATGAGGCAATTATTCCAGCCTGAGAGCTCCACTGTGGCTGTATTATTTATTATTATTTAAAGATTTGGGGAGCATCTCTTTGGAAAGATATAAGTAGGTGTTTATTTGCTCATTAAAGTTAATAAAATACATGCACTTAAAAACAGTTGCCCACAATGCTTGCAATTATAAACACTGTCATTTTATCAGATTGAATAGAAAAACACATCAAGCCAACAATCTGAATAAAGATAAACCTCAGCATCCTATCTACAGTTTAAAATCTTGATAATCTCAGACAATGTCAGAGAACCCCAGATCACAGACCTTTGGTGTCCTGGCAGCTGTACTCAGCATTACATGGCAGCTGGGACAGCAGCCCTGGAGCTGAGCAAACAGGGACTGCATTATGTCCAAAATAACAAGGATAGATCCAGTGTAAGAAGCTTCTTTCTTACACTATAACTTGGCAGGGACACCTGCTGGGTCTAATGTGGTTCTGTGCAAGAAACCAGGTATCCTCCTGTCTGAAGCTCCTTGCAGGATAGAGATTTTGCTTTACATAAATGGATCAACCCTTAGAAGACCTTTAACTTCGGCTGTCTACAACCCTAAAGGCCTTGGCAGGGATGCTGGGGCCCTTCTGAGAATCTGAGCCAATTCACTCACTCACCAAAAACGTAGATTTAACAGAAAAAGGCTGCTAGATCAAGCATAGAAGCCCTCAGGCACTTCTGTGAGGCAGGTAAAGGCTCCTTTGAGAACATTGTAAAGAGTAAGCTAAATTCAAAGTTTTTCTCTGTGGAAAACCAATTGAGCAGCTCCAGAACCAACCCAGAAGGCCATACAGCAGACAGGTGATGAATTTGGCCTCAGGCCCCGCAACCACTCTTGCACGACAGGCTGTGCAGAGATGTTATCTCCTCCTCTCATTTTGAACCAGTTCCACTGAGAAGAAAAGCTCTTAAAAATTCATTAAGCTATAAAGTGAGCAGAACAGACAGGCTAGGGATCAGGAAACTCACCTGGGAGCAAAAAATCCTGGGTGGCACACAGTGCTGTAAGGTCCTTGGCAGGAAGTGTTTAACAGAAGTCCTTAGACAACTACATCCAAGGCTATCCAGGGTCTTCAGGTCTGTGGAAGATTTATTAATGCAAAAGCTGTCAAAACACGATGATGAAAATGAACACTAACTAAATAATTCAACACATATATTTTCCTGCTAATTAAAGATTATAATCAGAAGTGGTAATGATCTTTGCAATCATGAGTTAAGTGTGTGGAAGGAAAAAGAACTCTCTAAGGATTTTTATTAGAATCAGTTCTAGGGTGTTGAAATAAGGCTGAAAGAAACAGAACATAAACAAGTGTTAATTAATCAAGCATGCTGATAGCTCAGTATCTGCATTTTCATAAATTCCAGGCAACTCTGTCATTCCCTGTGCAAAACCTCCATCACATACCATGTCCCCCCATTAAATTTTGTCCCATTTTATGAGGTTGCAGAACTAGGAAAGGATCTGATCATAAATCAGAGCACTCAAGGCAAGTTTGTTTGTTTGTTTGTTTTTCACAATAATCCAGTTTAAAATTAAGACAAATAAAAGATTTCCTGGATTGTCTGAAGTGGTGTCTAACTACAAAAGCAAAGAACTTCTCTTTTGATTTAAGTAGACATACTATCACCCTACAAAACAGCCTTGATAGGGAAGGGCAAGGTCAGAGGAAGCCTGAAAAGAAAAAGTATATTGCCCCTTAACCTTTGTTAAAGTTTGGATGGGGTAATTATGTACAGTGACCATGAAGAAAACAATAGGGTAGTTAATAATCTCAGTGATTCAGCCCTTGAATTCCTCCCGAGATATAACATGGCAACAGCCCAAAGAAGTATCTGTAGGTACAACGTGCACGTGATGAAGTCCTGTGTGCTCCACAGAAGGTGGTGGAACATTCTCTCTTCAGTGGATCTATTGGATACCCTATCATGAAAGGCAGCACTACAATTCACTTCTCTTAAGAATATGTCAAATGGATCCTGATGCATTTCACGTGTTATGCCACTTGGTGATTTTAGGCTCTAAAAATGAGTGAGATGTATTTTATCTATCTATACCTCTATGCTTCATGAAAAGTAAAGATGTCTGTGTAAGAGAGAGAGATAACATCAGCTCACATTTATAGGGGCAAATCAGAAGTCCCCTGAGGGATCCAAACCCTTCTACCTTTCTCCATGGTCCCGCTTGTCCTGCTGCCTGGCAACGCACACAGCTCCTTGTATGTGTAGATACTGACCTCTGAAGGGCAACTAACTCTGTACACAAGAGATTTCTCCAAAACTCTCGTACCTACAGGTGAGAGTGAATTATACATCTCTAGAGCACAGTTACCCAACCTGTCCTTGGAGCATAACCCCAAACAGCGGTTTCAGCCACCTGTGTTTGCTAACATCTTCTTGCATTTCATCATAAGCCCCTGTACAGTTGCCCCATCCACCAAACTCAGCAGCAGAGTTCCACAAACCTCTCAATTAAGCTCGTCTTAAGAAACTCATTCCTGTTATCCAACTACCTATTGAAAATCTAAGTTTGTCTTCATGTCGCTGATTCCATTTGCAACTCCATTTTGTAATGAACTTGAAAATCTCTCCTTACTCCACGTGAGTATTTTGATCAACTCTGGGGCAATACTACTTACTTAGAATTGGCAGGATTATGGCTTTTTTCTAAATGAAGGTCCAAGATGGCAATACCAAGGCCCTGAAAAAGCAGAAGGGAAGTGTTACACAGAGAGGAACAAAAAACTAAACTGGGTGGCTTGTTTTTTGCCATTGCTACTCTTTGGTAGTGTTCTCTGTACTAATTTTTTCCTGCTGTTCACAAGTAGAGATGTTTTGAAGAGTACTTAAGGTCAGTTTGTATGTGATTAAAAGATAACGAAGAATTTGTATACAATTCAATATTTTTCTTTTCTGTGTATGCAAAATCTAAATTTTAAATTCATCTTGTCAGAGAAAACATGGGAAAAATTAACAAATATCTTCTCTGGCTTTTTGCTAGGTCAGTGTTTGATTAAGAAAAGAAAAATTGCTTTACACAAAGGAAATGATGATTTACTCTTTTGCAAAAGTATTTTCTTCTAAGTAATTTAAGATGAACTGCAATTCAAATGCTAAATAAGGTGGAAAAAGAAAGAATTAAAATGGGAGAATGAAAATAATGTTGAACTACAAGAAGATTTTTTTTTTAATGTTTTAAGCTTACTCATCAATTAGTATTTTAGACCAAGAATATATCAAATAGGAGGTTTTGCTCATTAAAAATCAGGAAAATAGCATGCATTATGTCAAAGTAAGATATTTTCCAAGTGTTTGAATATCTTATTCACTAAAAGTTTAAAATGGGCCTGATCTGAATGTAATGGAGACTGTCCTTCTTATTTTGAGAAGTCAGTGCATTCATTTCTATCCATGCAAAATGAATACAAATCACTTCTGACATAAGAAAACAGATTTTCAAAATTTTTTAGAAGAAAAACTAGCCTGAAAGGAATTTCAAGATGTCATCTGGTCCTTCGTTCTACCGTGAGACAAGATCAACTCTACCTGAATTATGCCCTGCTGATGTTTGTCCTACTTAAAAATGTTCTTAATAAAGCTTCAAAGATGGAGGCAGTCAGTAGTAATGGCAAAAGGTTTGGAACGTTTACTAATTTTCATTATGGCTTAATTGTTTTGAAACATTAATAATTTTATTGCCTATAATCTTGATGGAAAAATACACACAGGGAATTTCTAGAGGATATTAATTGTGTTTTCATCATACCGTTGCACTGATTTGCAGAGGTGAAACAGTCTCACAGTTACAATGATGAAAACCTGATTTATTTCCTGATTAGTCCTGATGCCTCTCTGTGATATTAAAGGCACAGTGTGGTGGTTGACAGACCATTCCTTCCCAAGACAGTCACTCCTGCATCAGTCTTAAGTCAAGGGAACAAGCAAGGACCTTGATCACCCACAAAGGCCTGAGTCATAGAAGGTACAACAGGAACATCCTACAAATGCTATAAAAGAGAGTAGATAATACAATCTCTCCCTACAAAGCCTGTGTTGTCCTTGTATCTCTTGTACACGTTGGCAGTCCTATTCACATTGATTGGGGTATAGAACCAATGCCACAACAAAAAAGCTTTTTAAGATGTTTTATAAGCAGGGAAACAATGCTTTAACCTTCACCCATTCCATAGGATAAGGCAGCATTTTCTTGCACATGATTCACTTGGGGCATCCAAGGTGTGAAATTTCCAGTGTCAGATTATTTTATGTTAGCTAAGGATCAGTATTTGCAAGTTAAAAGGGCTTTACTGCAACCTAGTAAAAATAGAAGATTTGAGAAAAAAAATTTACATGGAGGCTGATTGAACTAATGCAGCAGATTTTTTGACAAAGATCTCGGGTGATGCTTGCCTCTTGTGAGGTTTCATGGGTCCCTTAGTCTTTCATGTGCAAGGAACAAGAAGCCACATGGTAAGGACAGAAATAATTGTTTTCTGTCATGATGCAATGCCAACTCACTGCTCTAGTTAGCACATGCTATAGGATGTTAAAACAGGCAGAGAGTAGCACTGGTTCCACTGAGGTGTAAAATTAACCAAAAGGGTCAAAACTGAACAGCGCGAATACCACACACCTAAACTCAGACTGGAGATGTCTTGTTCAGGAACAAGTGTTAGGTAAGAAAGGATGTGCTCAAACCCACCACAGAGGTGTTGTTACACAATCCCCATAGTCTTTAACAACACTGCAGTGATGTGTGGGTGGGAGCACTGATGTGTGCACAGATGTTGATATGCTGCTATTCATCTTCACATTGGTAAATTTATTTGAAGTGGGTTTTTTACATTTTTGATTATCAGGTAGGCTTTTTTCCTGAGAAATTGCTTTTAGGAAGTTACAAATTGCCCAGTTCCTTGACTGAATAGGGATTGCTTTCCCACTTCAATTCAGAGAAGCAGTTTGCTGCCTGCTCTGCTACTGCCTTTGGAGCACTGTCCATTGCATGGCTGGGATTTACTCTCTTCCTGACATCAGTAATTTTTTTGCTCTCTCAAAAGGAAGGTGCTGATCGAATTCCATTGTCAAAGGCTTTCCCTGGACGACCACTTTTCACCCTCACTGCATCCTCACAACATCCCACAGCTCTTTAACTCAGGAGAATCCATCCCCTTCACGGAAGACTTCTCTTCTCTTCTCTTCTCTGAGGGATTCTTTTTTGCCACTGTTCTACCAGAGGAACGTTCAGGGCAGGTCTTTGAGGATTACATAGGAGGCAAGGTGAGCAAGGCTAGGAAGGCTGTGGCTTGCAATCAGGGAGTAACATTATTAGAGAGGAGCGAGTAAAGGAAAATCCTAACACTTCCTGGATTTTTCCACATTCTAATGTAGGCCTCCTCCTTCTCAAGCATAAGCAGGCTATGGTGGTACCTTCAGAATGAAGGTCTCATTCCCCCATCTGGAACTGGGCAGCTGCAGTGATGCACATAAAGACATAGAGCTGGCTTTCATGGCCTGAAAACAGTTTATCTGAAATGCTTTTACTCTAATGAATAATGTTTTACTTAAGATAGTTGTCCAGTCTTTAATTACGTCTTTCATTACTTCCTAAGGAACTATCTGCAAGCCAGATCACATTCACTGAATTTAAATTTCTTGGATCTGAGAGACTTTTTCTCTAGGTGGTTTCAAAGGTCTGGTACGTGCTACGGAAGTTATCCTGTAAGAGCAAATTGGGTGTGCTACCCAGGAACCCTGCCTTCTGATTACTGCACCTCTTTTTTACTTCATCATTAGATGGATACAGCAGAATCAAATGGAGAATTCTGCTTGACACTTGCTGATCAGGGTCTTACCCCTTTCTGAAGGCAGAAGCTTGGAGGGCAGTTCAGTCTTGTATTGTTAAAGTGATGAAACCTGGAGTGTCTAGAATGCATCAGACTTTCAAGCCTTCTACTGCTGCAGGTGCCTACGTGTCACACCTGTGTTAAACACAACTGTGCAAGGGGACACCATGTCTCAGGAAGAAGGAACAGCATTTAATTTCCATAATTCTCCTTGTTTTGTGCAGATTTCCTTCTTGGCTTCATGCAAGGGAGCAGCCAACAGAGTTTATATTCTCATTGAAGTACGGCCAGCTTCTCTTTCTTGACTGAACAGAACAGTTCAGTGACCCCAGAGTTGAAATCAATTAAGCAGCAAACCCTACATACTGAGCATTACTGATAGAAATGCATGTTTCTCGTGAAGGTAGCTATTACTACCTGCTGCTACTACTTCAGAAGAGCCAGTTCCTTTGCACAGGTATAAATCCCCAATAATCAGTAGAGACATTCACATTCACACACATGACCAAAAACTAAAAAAAAATAATTAAAAAAAAAAAAATAAAAATTAAAAAAAAAAAAAAAAAAAAAAAAAAAAAAAAAAAAAAAAAAAAAAAAAAAAAAAAAAAAAAAAAAAAAAAAAAAAAAAAAAAAAAAAAAAAAAAAAAAAAAAAAAAAAAAAAAAAAAAAAAAAAAAAAAAAAAAAAAAAAAAAAAAAAA
>NW_020955364.1:970957-1108265 GCF_003031625.1 Empidonax traillii | reverse complement strand
GGAAAAATTCTTGATGATCTTATAAGAGAAGTAGCAGAAGAAGGAATAAGTAAAAGTGCTGGTGTCTTGAGAGGTTCTCAGACAGCAGTTCCCCTGCTGCTTAGCCTCATGCTATGTCATTAATATGGAAAGTTAGCAACATATCCTGTGGCACTCCACTAGCAGAAGGCAACCTCCCAGCAGCAAGTCTTGTGCAGCCAAGGATCAGCTCTGTGATTCTGGTGAGATAACAAACTTTGCCAGCCCAGCAGGAATCCCTTTTTGAAGGAAGGGAGAGCAGCAGGGACTCTAGGCTGCAGCAAAGCTACCATCAGAAAGCACATGCCATCAGCTGCTGGCGTGCCATGTCTCTCAGTGGGCTGGGGTACAAACAGGGGGGTTTTCTGTGTCTCACAGCCAGTGAAATCAGTGGGTTTTGGAGCAGATCTGAATGTCCTTTCATGAAGCACACATTGAAGCACTTTGATTGATTGAGGCACTTTAATTGAATTTTTTGAGGTATCCTGCTCACGGGAAAAATTGGAGCCTTAAATCCAGCCTGTCTCTCAGTCACATACAGTTCTTGCAGATTTCAGAACAGCATTTCTGACTACTGGTGAAAAAAAATATTACTTGGTTTACAGAACAACAACACAGTCACCATTTAGTGGTAAATCATTACAAGAGGTTGACATGACCCTGGTTCACTGGGTCTGAAATAAGGCATTAAGCATTTCTTACTGCTCACTTGAATTAACAAAAGAAAGTGAGAATGTAGAGGTTGAAGTTAAAAACAGCTGAAATCATTCTTAGGTATACAGATCCAGACCCACAGTTATTTAGGCACTTAGCTCCTCTGTGGCCTAAGTGTGGTGGACCTATCTGTAGAGTCATGTTATCATGTCTGATATGAATTCTTACAGCTTTCAATGTGCAAACTGAAAGCCTTGCTAGGGAAATGAAAGGTGCCACTGTGGAGGAAAATGATAGCAAAGAGAAGGCACTGGCCCTGAGGCTCTTGCCCCTCCAAATGATTGCTCATTTGAAGTACTATATTGACAGAGATCCCTTATTCCCCTCGTAGAAACCTCAGGTCAGACCTTATTTTAGAAGGTGAATTAGAGCTTGTTTTAAAGGTGAGTTCTGACATGTCTTTATTTTTTGAAGCCTGAAAAAAACCAGGTTTGCAAACACTACCGTAGTGCTTTCTCAAGCAGAGACAGCTCTCAAAATCTCAAGGTCCGTTTCTCAAAAAGAATGATGTGGTTGATTTCCCTGAATGCAAGCTAAAACAGAAATCTAAACCAGAACTAAGGGAAGAAATTGCATTAGTGGAATTAGAAGTATTCGGAGATCCTTTTCTGGTTCTCAAGATATATGAGAGGATAGAATACAAAACAGAAAGCATGAAAATTCCTGCATGCACAATGCCACTGACAAGAAGGTATTCAGCTTCTGGGTCATATGCTACACTGATCTCTCAATAATACAAAGGTGGAAGATGCAGAGGATGTACAAGATCACAGAGGAAAATAGTGGCATGAATTTCCCTCTCCCAGATATTTAATTGCACACTAACAACTCCAAAGACTTATCTACAGAGGGCATCTATCTCCTTAATATCACACCCTTGGAGATGGAAATTATTTGATTCTTTTTTCATTTAAATTCCTTTCATGGGAAATGTTGCCAACTCCCATAGATACAGTGATTACTGAGAAACTAAATTTGTCATTTTTAGCCTCTCAAATGTCAGTGAGAGAGTTAAGGGAAAGGCTGGCTTGCTTAGAGACATTTTTAGCATGATGATGGAGAATAGCCAGCATAAGAAAGTTCATCTTTCCTATCCATTCTCATGTCCCATTATGAAAATTGAAATAAAAAAAGATTTATCTCCAGAAGACATGTAAGGTTTTGTCAAATGGGAATAGTATCTGGCTCATAAAGATGCCCTCAATGACTGCTGGTGACAGCAAAAATTTGTGAGGAATGCATGTGCTTTGAGCATATCCAACAGGGAGAGATGAGTCCATCAGTTTAGTAATTGTGCTTAACAGGCTGCTGGAGCATGAGCTGCTCTTTGAGGTGTCACCGTGATGAATCTGCTGCATAACCTCCACTGGGGTAAGGGCAGTCACACAGTGATAGAGAGGAATTGTCACCCTTGTGGCCAAGACATCTGAACACTGGAAATCCCAGCACAGCTTGGACCATCAGCTCTCAATGGCTGGCATAAGGGAAGGCCACTCTAACCCTTGGAGACTGGCTGAAGGCAGCCCTGTAACCCAAGAAAACATTTGTTCCTGCATTTCGAAATCTGCGCATGCACATGTGAATGCAAACATACTCTGCTTTCCAGGTCCTCTTCATCTGCATGCTGGGCTCCAGCTTACATAATTTAACTGAATAAATATTTCATCACCCATTCTTCTTAGAGGAGGGATGACCCGTCCTAGCTCCCCGGGAAAGCAGTGAAAGATGACACTAATCTGAGCCATGTTATTCTCAAGAAGTTGGGGTGGTAGAGGGCACTAGTAGATGGATTAAGAACCTCATTAAATCCTTCAGAAATTTACTCTCTCCAAGAAAACACCCTCAGAAGTTGCTTTTTAAGTCACTTAAAGGAAGAAACTGCAAAACAAAAGCAAGACTGAATGTGCTGTATTATTCTGAAGGAATACCCGTTAGTTTTAGTTCATTGGTGCCTTTTATTTTGAAGGACTGCTAATTTCTTTGCAAGTTGAAATACAGTCTGTGCACCAGCATCCTTTCACCTGCCAACTAAATGCAGAAGTTTAAGTGCATTCAACTACTACAAGTGAGGCTTCAGGACTGAAAGCAGGGAAAACTATTATCCACAATGAAAAATGAAGAAATACAAGTTATACTGTCATGCTCAATTTCAGCCATAGAAACTGAGCTGATCTATCAGAGAAAAAAAATCCTGACTTTCAAGGGGAATGATTTGCTAATAAATTATTGGCAAGTGTTTCCAATCATTAATTGATATGACCTAGTGAACCACTTATGCTCCAAGGAAGAGTGGCACTGCAGGTATGTCTCCTGGAAGATGCTATTGACTGGCTTCTGCTAAGCCAGCATAGATTCCTCTACCTAACCAGTGGCCTGAGTCACAATGGCACAGAAAGTTCCCTCCCTTACCTTTTTTTTTTATTATTCCCAAGGGTTTTCACTTAATTTCTCACAAGACTCAAGACAAATATCATAATTTCTCTTCTTGATTTTGTCTTTTATTGGGAGCAAGAACTCAGGAAGACCCGGGAAAGATTCAGTGATCATCATGTAGTATATAACTTGTGGTATCTGCTAGACATGTATCTATTTCAGCTCCCTCTGGCAGGGCACACAAATTCCCAGCAGAAGTCCAAGGACACAAACCCCAGCGCTGATGGCTCTTACAGCAAGCCAAAGGCACCCAGCCATGATATGTTACTGTTCCATGCCCAGAGATTATTAAGGAACTGTAGGATCTACCAGAAAAAAGAGATGTTGCTTACGAGCTATAACAACTCAGGCTGTTTAAATTCCATCCTGAATCCTTCTTGGAGACCTGCCACCACCTCTTGATATCACAGTTACTCAGAATGTTTGCTTAGGGGAAAAGATACTGGGGTACGATACACATAGTCCTTGCTTACAAAACAAACTATGTATGTTTTGTAAGCAAGAAGGGTTTCCTCATGATGTGTGATTATACTTAAAGAAGCAGATGTAACAGATAACATTATATAACATATATATATTTTAGAGGCTAAGACATCCTGCATCCATCCTATCTCATATGCTGAAGTCACTATGATGAGATTGAAGTTTTTCTTTTGCAACATTCTGATCCAAGCAGTGAGGAAGCTGAAGGTTGTTGTGGCAATTTACCATCCTTCAGTGGTAGTAGGTTTCTAGTTGCATGGCAGATTGCACCATCATTCCATTAGAGTACGTAAAAAGGCAGAGATTTTTAATGCAGTGCTTTCATATTCTACCTGCATTGTCCCTATCAGGTTAACCATTGGCTCCTGAATTAGCTACTTTTAAAGAACTTAGAGCAATTCCACTTAAAACAGGAGTCTGATGTTGTCCTTGCTCTACTGTCCTGCCATCCTTCTGGATCCTGGGATAATCTGATTGTCTTGATACCGATAGTTTTGGATGCAGCATGCTATTCATTTCTGTAAATAAGGATTTTCACAGATCTGAAAAGAGTTAGCTATTCAAAATCCTTATCAGGCTTGCTTGCTTGCTTGAACTGTATCTTGGATACTTAGTTATATACCCTGCACATATATACACTGGTCCCTTTGCAGTCTTGGTCCAGCGATGGTCTTCCCAGCTTCTTCTGGTTGAGCCTGTTATGAAACGGAGCACACACCATGGCAGAAGGAGTGCTCTCTTCTGAAGGAAAGGAGCAGTACAGAAAAATAGAGAAGGTTACAGATGCCTTAGTAAAAGCAACTGCTGAACTTGCGAAATCTTTTCACTCTTGGCCGCTTACACAGGACTGACACCTGGGATTTCTTGCATAGAACGTGAAACCAACTTTGCAACAGATTTTTGTCATAGCACAGATATAGACAAAAATAAGCTTATTTCCTTGATCACTGTCACGATCTAGCTCCAGCATAAAACTGAAAGATCTCTTCACAGGGACCAAGGGATTTTTTAGTGTTTTGATTCTTTGTTTGTTGCTGTTGGTTGGTTAGTTATTTTATATTTTTTTTTCTTTTTAAATGACAGTATATTAGGAAAAAGCAAAGTTATGAAAAGACATAAAAAACAGGGCTTGGTGGATGTTCTGCTTTCTTGTCTCCATGATAAACAGGCAAGTTTTCTGGGTAGTGCTTTGCTGAGTGAGAACCAGCTAATAATCTTTGGACTATTGGATCATGTGTCTCGTTAAGTGGTCCACTCAGAACCTGTGGTCTGTACAGGCTCATGTTGCCTTGTTGAGTTTGGGATTTGTACTTTACAGTAGCGTTACACCAAGACTCAATGGCAAGTCTCTCTATACAAAGAATGCGGAGCAACAGTCCCTGTCCCTGGTTCTAGATCCTCTGGGAGGACTTTGGGAACATAGTTGCTGCTGTCTCTGAGAGCAGGATCATGTCCTGTGACCTTACCAAGTTTCCTGTGCTCCTCATTCTCGCCTCGTTTAAAAGCCACTTATGAGACTTTACTCAAACTTTCCAAATAATTTCACTTTTAAATATAACCAAGCCTGGGAAAAATTCTATTAATAATGGGAAATTTGGGAAAGTTGCATCTCTTGGAAAAAACCCAAACCAACAAGATGGTATAAAGCAAGCTGTTATAAACCTTCACTCCAATGTTTCTGTTAGCAACTGTTTTAATGACAAAAATAAAGCCAAGGAAATATTGGAAAGGGATACTTGAAGACATGAAGGAGTAGCATCATGTGGAAGTCTTTCCCATTTTTTGTGGGTTGTGATTTGTGTAGCAAGGAACATATATTTGTGAGACTAGTTGGGGAAACATTTTGACTGACTATGATGAGCAGATGTATGCACAGCACACAGATACCTAGAAACAGAGGGAATGGAGTCAGTGGCATAAGAGGTTTTTTCCGTGCTATGCATCTTGCTTGAATAGGCGGCTGTGAACGTGCTGGGCAACTTACAAGGCCGTTGGTCAGGCACAGGGTAAAATTAAAGCCCCATGTTTGATCTCCAAACTCTAAGATGTTCAGGTTCTTAGGGCTCAACACTTTAACTAATATAAACAGCCTTGGAGATAACAGTCAGTGTTTCATCTCCTCCTGTGGAAATCCAATGGTTATTTGAAGAGCTTTTCTTCATTTTATTTTTTTCTACTTCCAGAAGAAGGACTTAATCCTTCTGTAGCATTTATTTAATATAACTCTTTTAAAGTGACTTCTTGCAGTTTTCAGGTTCGCTTGAGATTTTAAAACGTTAAAGGAAACAGTGTAGAGCCTTTTATTCTATTTGTCAGCATGAGAAAAAAAAATCATTAGATTTAGAATTCTAAATGAGAAGATATATCAAGGAGAAAATAGGCCACCAGTCTAAAGAAAAAGGATGTGATGCTTACATTCTTGGAAGGAAAAAACTAAAAACATTCCTCATACACAAACGCTTTAAGGCATTATGAATGGATTTTTAAAAATTCATTACAGCTCAATCCAGACTTTCAAATTCCAACCTGAGGTTACTTAGATTTCTTTGTTAAATACATTTAAACACAAATCTTTTTATCTTCTCCTAAACTAACACGAATGGGAGAAAAAAATATTAGAAATGTGCAATTGCAAATGCTTTTGACCCTGAAGGTCTTTGACTCTGTTTTAATGAAAATCTAACCAACACTCTTCTCCAAATGTGAAGATGAAGAGCATGGTAAGAGCTCAAGCAACAGCGCTTTTGTATAAATGGATGACTTTTTCAGCCCTTCTTTTTTCTTGCTTACTTGGACTTTCTTTTCCTCCAGGACCAAATAGAGTGAAATGAACTGCAGCTGTTCTTCTGGCCCTGTGAGCTCTCTTTTCCTATATTTCCACAGCGCCTAGAGGGATTCTTGTGTACTGTCTGCAGACCACTGCAAAGCCAAATGGTCCAGAAGTCTTTGAAAGCCCCCAGGCAGTCAGTGTTCACCCTCCTGCTCCATGAATCTGTGATGGGATGGGATGTAGGGTGACAAGAAAGAACTCTTTCTCTCCTATTTACAAGCTAATAACGTACGCACTGAGTTCTGCTCCATCGGTCCCATCATCCCTTCAGCTCTCAAAATAACTACTTTGACATGTTGCAGCAATGTGTAAAAAGCCAATCCTCTGAAGGTTATACAGGGCCTGTTCATCATCTCAGTATTTCTGTGACTACTGTAGTCTCTCAGCCTGCATTTTCCTCTCCAAGAGGAAAGCTTTGTGATGGGATTTCCTGACCAGAGATGTTGTGTCACCTGATTTTGAACACCAGAGTGTGTTTATTGCTCCAGTCCTGTCCTTTATTGTAATGTCATAGCCAAAATCAATTGCTCAGAGAGGAAGAAAGGAGATATGCTGTCTGGAGATGCTTTTTCTCAAATCTTACTCTGCCTGCAGCACCCATTAGCTACTAAATCATATCCACCTGGTGGATGGGCCCAAAACGGACCTGATTTGATTCAGAATTAGGCTTTAACTAGTTAATAGTCTGACCCAAGGCTTGTACTAAACTTGCAGGAAATGGCTTGAACAATGCAGAGCTTTGGCTGCTGGCCAGAAGCAGAAAATATGAAAGTAAAATATCATTGCTTTGCTTCCATTTTTCTGCAGCAGTCAGAGCAGTGACTTGAATAGAGAACTTCTCCTGAGGAAGAAACCAACTAAAGCAGTAAAAATCAATAGTCTCCATAGAGCAGATTCCCAGAGGGAACTAGAAATCTAGCAGCAGTTGGCCTTCTGACTCAAACCAAGAAGGAATGGTGATTTTGGTGGGGCTATAGCTGGATTCAGTTAAAATGTTCTCTCTGTTATTTGGATCTGATATAGTCCCTTCTTTTGCCACATACCAGAAAATCCACTGCATTCCACTAGACCTGAATCCCTTCTGGTTCTAGCTCAGCTAGAGGCAAGGCCTGGCAGTAGAAATGCAAGGGAATTTATTTAATTACCTTTGACAGTATATTGCAACACATAAACTCAGATGACCAAAATAAAATAAGTAATAATTTAGACTGATATCTCACAACATTTTCCTTTGATTTCAATGAATAGCATTAGTTTTGAATTCTGATTGTCATTATTGTAGGACTTTAGGTTATTTGCTGAAAGGATTTGACTTTAAATACTAGAATATAGCTGCTTAGAGGATTTTATCAGTTCTTTTTTTTTATCCTAGTTCCTGAAAGCTTTAAAAGAACTTTGCTTTTAAGACGCCTTGAAAGAAACTTCACTTTCTTCTCCTACTAGATACATGAAAAAAATCTCCCTGAATTTAATAGTTACTTTATGGAATTCCTCTTGCATGTTTAAATGTATTATTTTTATTTATTTTCTTAAGATTAAAATAAAAAGTTTTTTAAAATATATATTAAACATTTTTTTTTTAGTTAAATGGAGGTAGAACCTAAAACCAAAGCAGCTTTAGCAAACCAAAGTTTCTTTTACCTGCTTTTGTATGTCACAGTAACACCTTGCAAGTCCTTGGTGAAAGAGCTTAAGAAATTAGACATACACACAGTGGGTCTCCCTCTGGCATCTCATCTCCAGAGTTTGTGTTTCAGCTTTCTGTGGGAATATATAGCACAGAGACACACAAATCTGTGCTTTATTCTGTTGCCATAATTGGGGAAGCTCTTCATTAAACTCTCATGGAGGTTCAGAAAACTGAAAGTAAGGTAACAGCTTCGGAGCGATTTTCTCATATACGCAGCATAGCTGCTTTATCATGCCAAGACCTGCACACTATCCTATATTTGATGTCTTAAATATTAAATATAAGATACACATATTACAGGCAGTTCTTTTATAGTGTGACAGAGTGACCCCATACACGTGCTCACAAATTTTTCGTGTGTGAACAGTAGTCCAGAGTGGTGATGGTGGTGGCTGCATCTGCCTTGCAGGTAACAGCACAGCAGGTCATGGCCATAAGTCTTGCCCAAATCTACGGGCTGGTTGAGCATGCACCCAAAATATGGCTGGTATCAAATAGGACTACAAGCCAATCATCTTACTTCATAAACAGGAGACAGCTCAGGGCCTGTTGAGCTCTCCTGCACAGGACTCTGCATGCCAAGGTGTCCCCTTGAGCAGAAACAGCTCTCCAGGTTACTTGTCGAGGCTGGGAGATTTCTTGCCATAACAGATTCTCAGGAAGTGATCAACAGCATGCTAAACTTTGAAATTTTAGCTAAATGATATAAAAGATTGATTGTATTCCTGCTCAAACTACGGGACTATCTGAAAGCAGGACTCAGTTTTGGGTATCTCACCAAAGCTTTCCCATTTCTTACTGCTCTCATCAAGATATGGGCTGAAACCCTGGCTTTAATTAGAGAAGACATGGTGAGATGTTGAAACTGGTCCTGGGTGACTTTGAATTCCTGGACAAGGGTACAGGATGAGAAGAGCTCACCCCTATTTGCTGCATTTCACACACAAGAAGAGATTCAGACAATTCCCTTCAAGGAGCTACCCATGCTGAGTAGGATGTGAGCTCCTTCTCAGCCACACAAAGACATCTGAGCTGCTGGCAGATAACATTAGGTTCCTACTTATCTGTTCAGTGTTTCTATCAGCACATATATATAATAACCACCCCATAAGGGTGTTGATGTGTGACTCTCATTTTTAACTAACACATTCTACAGACAATTCAGTGCCTCATTCAGGAAGCTTGAAGCACAAGAATAAGGCTAAACAAATTAATGTATGGGGCCCTACCTACACATCATTCAGCGATTTCCAGTCTTTAATGTTCTAGAAGCACCAGAATCAGTTTGTCTGCACTGACTTCAGCGCAGGAGCTCTGGAGTTCAACTACAAACCCTGCCCGTAATCACAGCACTTCTCTATGCCCTTATTACTTGAACCACAAAAAAATGGGCTTCACAGGTCCATCAGCTGGTCCTGTTAAGCCAAGATCCCTGCAGAAAACCTGTTCAGAAAGAGGTGAAGTAGTGGCCTCAGACAGAATCAGTCCTTTAATTCCTACCCCATAAAACTGCACTGTGAAACAGAACTTCATGTCCAAGAAAGTTCTCTCTGTTGATTTGCCCTTTGAAAAAGGTCTTAATGAGAAAACTGAGAGTCCCTTCAGTGGAATTACATTTGAAAATGGAAGCACAGCAAGGCAATTTGCCTCAGTAACTAATTTCTGATGTCTGTAACTAGAAGCATCAATACTTTAGCAGCCACGGCTTTGGATAATTGGAAATTAGGGTGATTCTTTCACAGAAACTGGTGTGAAGGCTGACTCAGACTGGATTTCCACACTGTGGGTTCATTTTCAGTGTTAAACTGAAACAGCTTCAGGAAGGATTCTCTACCCATGAATCAGAGGAAATAATTCATTATTGAGTTCAGCCCAGGAAAAAAATCTATTGCAAAAGCAAGAAGTGGTAGGGGACTGTGTTTAATTTGAGTAAAGGTTGCTCAAAGTTTGTTTAAAAAAGAAAAGCTTAAACTGTTCCAGACCTTTCAACCATTAAAAGTTCATTAACGTTGCCAAGGTAGCCAGAAAACTTCAGGGTGCACAGTGTCTTAATTTGGTTATGTCTACACACTTTTGGCAAGCCATGTTATCTCTTAGTGACTTGGTCTGTTATCATTTATTACACAGAGAGCAAAACTCTGCACAAGCTGGCAGTGTGTGAAGCAGTGTGAGTCCCAGATGTTTTTTCAGAGCATCTATGAACCTTTCCCTCAGATTTTACAACATGGAAACTCAAATCCTTGTAGGACTTTGATAGGAAGAGGCTGAGAAAGCTTGCAAACCATGGACTATTGCATTAATGTATTAAGGGAGAATTCCCTTAACAGAATAAGCTATTATTATTAAAATGGAAGTAATCAGCAATATAACCACTAAGAAAACCACACTGTCAGGCAATACATTCAAAGTACTATAAAACTGACATGCTTTCTGCTCTTACAATCCTGCCTTTTTGAAGCAGCAGAGCAGAAGTGTACACACTTGGCCAGTAGCACTTACTCTTTTGCAGCCCTGAGTACTTCTAAGAGGAGACATTTTTTCTTCCCCACTTTAGCCAGGTGTCCCCCTCCATATCAGGTGCTAGAGCAGAACAAATCATCTCAACGTTAACCTGCATGGTCCAATCTCATTTTAGGATCAGAGGTCTTTTCTTATCATCCCAATAGCTCCCTGGATTTTGTTTTGCTGACATTTCACAGAAGACACCTTGATCAAATGATCACATTTCAAATGTAAAACAAATGCTGTTGCGAAAGTCTCAGAATAAATCACTCTTCACATATATGTGACATAAAATTGAACAAATCATGGCTGAAGAACAAGTTGCATAAAAAAAAATTCTCTACTCTTATCTAATGAGCATAATCTGCATGAATGTGTATATTTAAAGTAAATAATATTTAATGATTTTTTATTTATTCATACAGCATTATCTTTTCTGTCTGCAGTGCAGACGTCGTGTTTTCCCCTTAACTATATCATGTTCAAGAAAGATCTGAGATCATGAAAGAGAATTTGGTTAATAGTCATAGGTTTAACTCAAAAAATTTTTCAATCCATCTTCCTCCATCTTAGTATTTATAAAACTTTAGTCATGGTAGGCTGTAGATTTAGTTCACACATTTTTGGACCCTACATTTTTCAAACTAAGAAATTCAATAAATAAAAGTACTATTCCTTTAACACCTTGTTTCTATAATCCCTATGATTTTGCTAGCTATCATATAAGCAGTAATTCCCCAGAAGCTGAGGTAGAAGAAACAACACAAAATGTTTCACCAAGCATGATGCATGGGTAGTGAGTGTTATCACCACCAAACAGAGCAGATACTCTTTTCAGACAAATGTAGCATCACAGATGGCTGCAGGGCTCTCATTATTTCGGATGAGGGCAGGCCTTGCTGTAGTAATGATGATAAAATGTACTGAGAACACTAAGAAAAATTTTTTCATAATGGGTGATCTCCAGTACATTAGTGCAGGATTTTAAAGATCACTGAAAAGCTCTTGAAATCAATGACTACTGCACCAAACCAAGGCCTGGTCATTCCAGGACTGCTGCAGAGAAAGGTCAGTGCACCCTGGTTGATGGTTCCCATGTGGCTACATGTAAGTTGTCTCCAGTGGGTCTTGGCTGCTTTTGCTAACCCATCTCTCAGGAGCAGTCCTGTCTTCAGTGCTGTCTGCATTGCCCTGCAGAAACCCAGCTTCCCTGATTATTTTGGCTAAGCTCCTTAGCACATAGTTTGTTTCCCAAAATAAGAAAGGAGATGAGCAAATCCCACAGGCTTTTCAGCCCTTGAACCCTATATTTCCTGTTCCTTCCCCATATATCATAAAAAGTAAGAAATATTTTCTGATAAGGGTTGGAAAACACTAGCACAGGTTACCCAGAGATGTGGTAGATGCACTATCCCTGGAAACATTCAGGGTCAGGTTGGACAGGGCTCCGAACAACATGATCTAGCTGAAGATGTTCCTTCTCTTTGCAGGGGGTTGGACTAGAGGGCCTTTAAAGGTCCCTTCAAACCAGAACTGTTCTATGACATGCTCCACTGGGTACCCTAAAAGCCAGATCCTCGTATCTTAATGAGCCTGCATTGCATGTGCATTGCAGCATTTCATTAACCCAACAGGGACAGAAGACCGGTCAAGCTCCATGTGGGAGTTGCGAAGCTAAGCTGAAGGGAAAATGGCAATATCCAAACTCACATCAATGTTCTCAGTGTTGTTCAAGCTTTGCAAAAGCAGAATTCACTTTTTTATTTTGCTAGGAGATGCCTAATAAAATCACACTTTTGGCTGAAAGTTTATATTGGAAGCATTATCATTGCATCTCTAAAGAACAGCTCTCATTAAGTGAAAGACTGAACGGACAGATATCCTAATAATAGCTTGATTTGAAGTGCAAAGTGGGTTGAAGCACTCAGCATGCCATCTTCTAATCAGGAATGAAGGTTTTAATGCAAGGCTTCCTGACAATCACAATTTTGTAATGCTTACATAAATGACTTTGTAGATGTGTGTATGTTTTTTTAATTTGGTGCATGGGTAAAGGAATGTATTTCCTAGTGATGCAAAGTAGGATCTGACTACAAATGCAGCAATGCTATCTACACCTGTGAAAAAAAAAAGGTGATCACATAAGAAACCCCCCTTATTTGCAGAAATACTTAGTAGTCTGCGGGGTTATTCGTCTTAACAAAAATACATTTAAGGATCTGTTACCTTAAATGTGATGTACAATGATCTGTACATATATTGAAGCAGCACTCCAGGTGCTTGCACCCTAAAGTAACCTCCATGTACCTCGAACTCTTAGGGACAGTTCATGTAAAAGGTCCTAAGAGTTCAAGCTCCCTCTAAGCTTGTGTCCTCAAGAGACAGTCAGAGGCACAGAATGCTTCTAGGGACCTGTTCTTCATTTCACTCACCTTAAACATGCCTTTCTCTCCCTCCTCCCTCAATATTGAAAGGTGTCTAGAAAGCTGTTGCAAGGGCCACAGACAAAACAGGAACTGATTTGTGGTTCTTCCCTCAGCCACACTTAGCTGCAAGTGTCAGGTCTCTCAAACTTCTGGCAAATCAGATATGAAAAAATTTTTCTTCATTACATTGTGACAATGGAATGACCAATAATGATGGAGGAAATGGGACAGATGTTTCCTCTCAAGGTATTTTCAAGCTCCATTTCTTCTAGGTTGATCCCTTCCAGAAGTCCCGTTCAGCTTAACTCACTAGTACTCTGGAAGCCCTCTAAGGATGAAAGGAGCAAGTTACATGTCTTATGATCACCCTTTTAAAGTAACTCAAGAAAAATCAATGCCAGCTCCACAATGTTTTTCCTGGTTAATGATTAGTTGGGAGGAGAAGTCTGGCTGCAGGGTTTTTGATCCATGAACATATTTGTAGTAATTGGGGTCATGGCAATTTCTGTAGCTAATGCATTTTAAAAGGCCAAAGTCAGTACCCCTGAGTAATTGGGGCTGTTACCGAGCAAATGACATGCTTTGAAGCGATGACATTATATTAATTATGTGGGGTGAAATCTAGAAGTGAGAATTTGTAGGAACAAATCAGAGCTTGATTAAAATATGGGATAAACTATTCAAGTTTAGTCCAAAATCCAAGATCTAGTTGGCAGACATCAGTTTGTTGTCCACTAGTAACAGGAGTTCAGGAAGGACCCCCTGGAGAAGTCACTTCTGACACTCCAAGTAATGAAGTGGAGCCACCTGGCCACAACAGCCCAATGTCAGCCAGCAGGAGAGGGAAAGGAGAGTGCTGTTAGCCCAAACCTCTCCTCGAGGGCTGAAAGGTTGGTTTTAATGAAGTCAGGGAGGAGGAGGGAAGGAGGAAGCACTGCTTGTGGTTCCAGCTTCACCAAGCAAATGCATCTTGCCAGTCCAGGATCTCCCGCTGAGCAGTGTTGCACTTCAACCCCTCCAGAGGAGCAATTGCAGGAGCAACCAGAACAAGGCATATAGTACCAGTGGTATATCTTCAGTTCACTGACAGGGAACAGGCTGCTATAAGAGCAAAGAAATAATCCAGGCTTTAAAAAGCAACTCTTCAAAACAACAATGTTCTCATCTCCCCAAGAACATCGTACTATAAAGAAAAAATTCATGCACTTCCATTGAGAGATTTAATCAAATACACTATCAGTATGAAACAGCATACATTCACAGACCCTGTTTCCCTAAATATTTGCCAAGGGTGCCAGAGCCACTTTCATAGATGACCAAAAGAAAAAAAAAAACACTACCCACTACCTTTTTTCAAGAATTAATTATTAAGTATAGGAAGGATAAATTTTAGCAGCCAACAATTGTCTTATTCTCCCAAGTCCTATTCATAGTAAACATGATATTGCATGGAAATTTAACTTGTATAATTATAGCCATAAGCTATCTCACAGGGTCCCAATGCACTTTGCAAATAGTACAATATGGGTTGGATATGGGCCAAACCATGCCCCTTCTGCATCTGCACAATAATCACCACAGCTCTACAGCACTGTTCAGATATAGCTACAGCTGAAAGTGGTGTGGAGCACTGGCAAGGAGAGATAGGGTTGTGCTTCTCGAGAGGACCATCACTCCAGGGCCCCGATGCATTTGTACCCCACAGTACTCTCTGTTGTACCACAGCAGGTGAGCACATGCTTCAACAAGCCATTCTCATATCTCCCCACATGACAAACTAACTGCTGCTCCGTGGGTAGCTACTCTACTAACTAGGATTTAAGGCATATGATTTAAGTTGCCTTTTTTTTTCCCCCAGGGTCTGCATTAGAGGTCTATTTCTTCACCTTGCATATTTCTCACTATACTGGAAATTTTCATGCAGAAGGCAGCTGCTGGAGGAAAGACCACTGTGTGAAATACACTGAAATGAAGATGGAATATTATATATGTAAATATTTATAAACACATGATGTACGAGATGTTTGCAGATGGATTTCTCCACACAGCCTTCATTGTGTATAGCTGGTTGGCTGAAATAGATAATTGATCTATTAGGCTTTGAAAGCATCTTTTACTTGCATAAACTGTCCCCTTCTGATGGAGACTGAACACAATATCAGTTCTCCCCACTGAATGCAGGCTGTTATTTAAAGGATGGTGGATAATCCTGGGTCCATCCTTGCCCTGGCCTTTCCCAGTGGTTCTGCTTTGCTGTGGTCTTTGCCTCAGCAAACAAGTGCCCTAACGGAGTTGGTTCATATTCGCTTTTCCCCACCTCTTTGCTGATGGATTGACCTGCTGACATTCACCTGTGAAGGGGTCAGCTAAACACCCTTCATGTTACAAATGAACCCCACACCTTTCATTTCCATCTCCCCGGGTTTTGGTGTCAGAACTGAAAGAACAATGTAGAGATCAGACTTTAGACACAGAAGGACCAACTAGAGTAAGGTCATTGTTTCCTCACTTTTTCTTAATAGAACTAGTTTGAAGCTAGTGAAAAAAAACCACACCTGAATACTTAATATTCATAAGAGGTTTATTCTCCTTTCAACAACCTTGAATAAATGATGGAGAATGTGATAACAATGTAGCCACAGCTTATTCTAACGATCAAAGCAGTTCATCATTGGGGAATAAATGTTCTACCTAAGCAAAAAAAAATGTTAATCCCTAAGCAAATTTATTACTTAGAAGGAAATTTCACTTAAAATTGTCCCATTACCTCTGTAAAAAGAAACTAGGTAGTTTATTTTGTATCATAGTTTTTCCAACAGTTCTGCATTATATTTAGCTGAAACAGCTTGAGTGAAAACTAGGAATAAACATTAGTTTCTGCAGTTTGAATATCATTGTGGCATTTTCCCAGCTGTACAGTGGAGTACACAGTACACCCTGTTCAGTGTACTTTGCAAGATTCCTCTGAAATGACACATAAACTGGGAAAAGAACTGACCTTTGGTTTAATTTACATATAGGATTGATCCGTCTTCTCCAAGTCAAAGCCTTTAGTTTTTGACCTCCCAGCAGAAGCAGATTCTTTTTGCATAACTCAACCCTGATATCCCAGGGAGTGGTTGGGCACTGGAACAGGCTCCCCTGGGAAGTGATCATGGCTTTAAGCCTGACAGAGTTCAAGAAGAGTTTGGACAACAGTCTTTCTTCCAAAGAATCCCCTTGCCAGTGAATCCTGAGTGATGTTCAAAAAGCATACACTGTCCTCAGCCTTCCAAGATACACCTCTGAATCTCCTCTTACGAGCAGGTGTTCCAGCTATGAAGCCTTTCTACTTTCTCTCTCTTTCTCTCTCTTTCTGTCTCTCTCTCTCTGTACATATATATGTATATACTTTCATTTCTACTTCTGTTTAAACAGGGGTGGCATCTCCTTTGGAAATGTCCCATTCCTCTATTTATGAGCAAGGCTGCAGTAGCTGGCATTGGAGTGATTTCTTCTTGTATCTCACCTAGATTTCTATTTTCCATAATGAGGTAGTACACCAGATTTTTTTTTTTTTTAAATAGATCATATTTTCTTAAGGGAGAAAGCTTTGCTACTGGAAAAGAATGGCAGGAGAATAATGTCTGGCATGACTAGTGCAGATTCCTAATCACTTGGAAAAATCAAAAAAGAGAAAGGTACTCTTATGAATTTTAATTCCCCTTATGTACTGGGACTGAACTGAAACTGAAAAAAAAAAAAAAGCTGCAGATAAGCAATACTTACAACTCTATGAATATAGTTCTAGCAAGAATGTTATAAATTAACCAGCAGATGGATGGATGGATGGATGGATGGATGGATGGATGGATGAATGGATAACATCATTCAAAAAGCTATGATCTTCTGACAAACTACCTAAAACTGTCTGTCCTGGTAGATTTCTAATCCATATTCATGCAGCAAAAACCTCAAGTAAGATCCCCTCATCCAGAACTTGGTCTTTCATTCTTGGTAGGTAGAGCTGATATAACACAACCCCTTCCCACCCACAGCAATGTAGTGTGCCAGAGAAGCATTGTGGAATTAAAGACAAAAGGAAATTATTCATTGTTGAGATGTAAAGTATTTCCATAGTACAGAAGGCATAATGTGTGGTTCTTTAACACTTTTTTCCTCATCTAACCAAGCAGATGTTGTGCTATTAATTTGAACTTACATTGTATTTTTCAGTTGATTTTTATTATGCTTGTTGTTACTGATGCTGATCTAGACTCCACTGTGCTTCTCTAGGATGAAAACATGGAAAGAGAGGAGCTGATACCCAAGAGAACAAAGATAAATTAGTGGAAATAAATTATCCAGTTTCATGTATCAAAGTTTATTGGAAATAAAAGGAAGAACATTTATCAAAAGGTCTGGGGGACACGTGATCATTGACTGTCAGCCTGTATTCATTTAAAGAAGATTTATCATTCTCAGGGGATTAATAAATTTTTACAGGCACTTGACTAGCTAGTCATTAATCATTGTATATTTTCAAGATCCTAACTAAACCAGAAATTCAAAAATTAATAATTAACATATTTTAAATTATATCCTTATGACTCTTTATTCACAGGGCACTTGGGGACATGCCATGGTTGTTGATTTAACAGGTTTGCTTATCTACCTGATTGAAGTTAATTATCTTTCTGAAAGTTATCTCTACCTTTCAATTTCATTACATAAAAGCAAGCTGGATCAAAAGACTGAGTGAATTCGCTATTTCCTTTTCAGAGACTTTAATTGACTCTCTGGTGCTTTCAGTAGAGCAAGTGGTGTGACCACTCATCTCACAGACTGAACGGCAGTCCTAGAAAATTAATAGTAAAAGCTGAGAAGGATGGATGATTTCTGTACATGGAGAGAATGAATGACACAAAGTCTCTCTAACTTGGAAAGGAAATAAAAATATACCTAGAGCTGCATCAGTCCTTACAAGCACTGTTGTTAAAGTGCTTCCTAAGCATCTATTCCTGGCTATGATCAGAGACAGGATGGACCTCATCTGTATGTCTGTAGCAATTGTTCCTGCAGAAATCTACAGATCTGTTTCTGTACTGACACAGAAATTAAGCAAGAAACTTTCCTCTTGACAACAAGCTGCTTGATTCATTTGTAATAAATTTTGAAGAACAATGGGAAAAGATGCTGTGCTGTTTACTAATTTTTTTAGTAAGTATTTTCTGTGTTATTTCTCTATCTTTGCATGTTTTCAAAATGTGGGCAGCATTCCTACCAATGTTTTACTTCATTCAGCATTGTCTTCCCTGATTCTCACCCCAAGCAAACAGGGGAAAAGATCAGACATTATTATAAACATGATATAAATTACAATCATTGCTGAAAAAAAATTAAAAAAAAAAAAAAAAAGGAAAGCTGTTCAGTGCTACACATGAATAAAAGGTCCTTATTATAATTAGTTTGCAGTGTAGGGAAGAAGCAAAAAATAGGCAAAAAATACAACACAGGAGCTCAGAAATCAACAAGAATATAAGAAGATACAGCATATAATGATGCTTAGAGGCCAAAATCTTTGTAGAAGGGATTTCCTTTTTCTAGGAAGAAAGAATTGGTGTATTCCTACGTTTTGTCCAGGGATGCCAGACAAAAGCTAATTCACCTGTTCTTTTTCCCTCTTACTGGTACCTGAGGAGAACAGCATGGAGTTCATTGGAGTCCACCTCTGTTGGAAGATAGAGCTGAGAAGCTGTGCACCCAACTAGCACATTTGATACAAACCTGACACAACTCTAGGGTTTATACAAGCAGTTATTTTGTGTCAAAGACAATCAGTTAGCTTACAGTTCTGCATTTTCACATGCCTGTGCTTGTCAGACCAAGGAAAACTAAAAGCCTTAGAAGACTTTATGCAATTTGTAAAAGTCACTTCGCAGAAAACTTCTGATTACCCTATTTGCCACACCACACCTTGCAGAGATGTACTCCTTAGCCACAAGGTGACAATATGAAGGAATTCCTTTCCTTTTGAGAATTTTTTTAATTATTTATTGCCCGTGGACTGGATTCTCTGAACCCAAAGTGTTCCGGATCTTGTAAAAAGGAACATAAAGTGGAAAATCAATGGATTTCAACTTCTTCTATGTAAGCACCCTGATTATTTTCCAGTTTCATTGCTCTGCTTGATTGCAATTGCAACACACACAGCACTCAGTAGCCTTACTGGCATTACAGCGAGCCAAATTTTGGATTGCTTTTTTGATTAATCACATTTTTATGCTGAAGTCTAAAGCTAGCTAAAGATTTTTGAGGGAAACATATCTTTCTGTCAGAAAATGTGCCAGACTAAATTTATTTCATGGGAACACATTGTTTTCAGTAAAACCGAACATCAGAAATGGAAATGGAGCATGGGACATCTTGTACAATAATAAACCAAATGATGCAAGTCTAGAGTTAATATTGGAAAAGCTGAGATCGAAAGTAATAGATTTTCAAAAATGGTATTCTTGATGCTTCAAAATAAAGCATGACTTTCTTCATTTCTTGTCATGAAGTAGATATCTAGTCCCTTTCAGCTCTCTTGAATGTAGAGTTTATCAAGACTCGATATTAAAGTTCCTACATTCACTGCTACTCTTGCACTACTTGGGCTTGTTTAATAAGCGAAGCTACTGCAAATAGCACACTGGTACTCTTAAGTGAGGCACAAATGCACCAGACTCTTAGAAAGAAATCGTTTAGCTTCAAGTCAGAAAAAAAAAAGGGGGAATAGTTTAAGCAGCTAAAAAAGTCTCACGAATATCTCTTCAACTATCCCTCCTTTAGTCCATTTTGAGATGTAGATCCATGTTTAATAAGTATTCAAGCACGTACTTGGCTTTAAGCACAAGTAGTAACGTGGACACCTACTCATGGGCTTGGAGTGATACGTATAATTATACTTTACTAGTAGAGAAATTTATTCCAGAAGATCTTGACAAAGGCAGTGTTTACAAGTGTATTTCTAAAACTCCTGGTACATTTAAGTCCCCATCTCAATGGGAGGAAGAAGACACTACAGGTGGCAAATAGAGTTTGCTTAAAAGATGTTTTTTTAAACCTGAAACTCTCCTTTGTGAAGAGGAAAATGCAGATACTATTTTCTGTGTTCTTTAGAGTTTGTACTTTCCTGTTAGATTCTGTATTTGTCACTAACCTTGGGTTCAACAAGGATCGTTTCTGCCTATCCAAACCCCTCACTGTGACAGCGTTACTGCCTAAGTTCTGTTCCTGTATGGTGTCTCTCTGTGCTAAGCTGATGACAGAAACAAGGAAGGAAAAAGCTCAGATTTGCAAAAGTCAATTGTTTGAAATTCTTTACATTCTCTTTGCATGATCCTGATACACTGCCGTCAATTTTTTACCAGCCTTTACTATTTTTATTTTCCAAGCAAATGTAATTTTCAAGGAACATCTCCAGCTGGCAAACGTGGAAAACGAAACACACTGTCCAAAGAACAAGGTTAGCAATGTTATGAGATTCATATATTTTGCATCAAATAGCAGTGCACCTCCAGCCACCACCACGACTTAACCACTTCAAATCTGGGCGAGCCTTGGGAGTTTTTCCATTCCTGACTTTCCTGTGCGGACCAAGAGACAACACATTTTTCACTTGTGCTGGGTCCTTCTGTTATCTCCACAAGTAACCAGTGCAAAAATGCTCACCTCCTCCCAAAACACCCATCAGATAGGCAGTGATGTCTGATGGTATAATCCTTCTAGACTCTGAGCTGAGAAGGATTTCTGCTGATAAAGGCAGACTCTTGAGAGACCACTTGGTATCTTTCACAATCACTGCGTGACTGCATTGAAACTGAATTTACATGATGCAGCACAGGGACAGTTTGTCACTTCTTTCTATAGTCTTGACCAGCCTTGTCCTATATCTTTGATAACACAAGATAACTGGCAGTTCTCCCCAACAGGATGCTTAACAACAAGGCTGCAATGGCGCTTAATCACTCTGCCGTGAATCTGGTTGAACCACAAAGCAGTTCTGCTTCCAGCTCAAGAAGGAAATTTAAAAAGTAATTAGAAAAAAGTAATTATACTTAACAAGAAACAAAACTGTAACCATATTGCTCCCTTTCCTGTTCATTCCATCATGAGAGGCGTGGAGTTTAAGCAGAAGGAAATTCGAGAACTTTAATAGTGTGCCGAGATCTCTCGGCAAGCGCGTCCTTCCTTATAGCAATGACATCAGAGCACGCAAACACCTTGAGGAAATGCAGGGGCATCAGCTGTCACAATATATGGAATAAATGAATTTGTAGCTTGGAAAAGACTTTTAATACAGTTGAGTCCAATTCTTAATCCAGCACTACCAAGTGCAGCACTAAGCAGGCCTTGTCCCTGTGTGCCATGTCCACGCATCTTTTAAATACCTCCAGGGATGGTGACTCAACCACTTCCCTGGGAAACCTGTTCCAGGGCTTGACAACTCTTTCAATGAAGAAATTTTTCCTAATAGCCAACCTAAACCTCCTCTGGTGCCATTTCCTCTCATCCTACCACTTATTACTTGGGAGAAGTGACCAACCCCCACCACACTACAACTTCCCTTCAGGTCAGCACATGGGGCACCACATCACGAAAATTATTTATCAAAAAATAATTCAGGAAAAGAAAGTATTCCTGCCAACATATCAGAGGAAGAGTTCAGGAGCAGACAGGTTTTCCTTTGCAGATGGAGCCCTTGTCTCTAGGACACGACTTGGGATCCACGTTAAGTCCCTTGGCCTTGCCAGTATCCTTTCTGTGCTATCAGAATCTTTGCAGATCAACCTATTCAGTGTAGCAAAACTCGAACATTACATCAAATATTCCCAGGGAAAATGTCATTCTGTGACCTGTCTACTGAACCTGCTCAACTATTTACACACAATAGCTCCTGTTTCAAAGCAGGATCTAAGACATAGCTCAGCCACCAGAGACTGGCTTTTTTATTTTCAGTTTATTTTGGCCACAGTTCATGTGTGCTTTTGTGTATTGAAAGTTACAATCCTTGGCCAAGCCATTGCACCAAATATATTACGAATCTGATCCATCCCTTGTTGAATGATGGCAGAACTCCCACTGACACCATGAAAACAGGATTAAGCATTAATCTTTTAAGCAAAGAATTAATGCATTTTTTTCAGCTACTAAAGTGCAAACACTACCTAGGTCACTGCATTTTTCTGCTGTACATTATTTAATATTTGCCCAGCGTTGGGTTTGTTATAGCTTTTATTTAAATCTTCTTTAAAAAAGGGGAAAAAAGAAAAAAAAAAGAGAGGAGATGGGAGTGCAGCATTCATGGCTTTTTTAATTATGAGAAAAATTGTAAGTTCTTCCTAACACTAATAACAAATATGTAGGAATTATGACCAAAGAGGTTGCTGAAAAAAATCCTGTGATATTTGCAAAGAAATTTAGAGGCCAGCATAAGAAGTGTTATGGAAAATAAAGCAGGATAATAAAACACTAAAGGGAAAAATAGGCCAGATTGTATCTAAAGCAAATTAGCCCAAGTTCATTTGACTTCAGTGAAATTATTAAAATTTACCTCAGTTTTGGCCCATGTACTAATTGCTCAACTTATGAATAGCAATGAAATTTGAACATTTTATGTTTAAATGATGTTGTGTACAAAAATACTGGCTGGATTTTGAAAGACTATAACAATTTGAATTCATACCTACCTTATCCAAACTGCTGGCAATTTAGCATAAATACTAACTCTGCCTGGAAAAGGGAAAAAAGAGATTAAAATATTTAAATCTTTTTTTAAAGTTTCTTGAAATGACAGATATCAAAAACACCATAAAAGGAAACAGCAACTTGAGGTAGGCCTGTGAACTCAACTATAAATCCGGAGTGATTTCAGTAAAATTATTATAGATTTTCAGCTTAAAATTTTTCTCTGGATTTTTCAATATATTAAAGCAAAGGTGAGTGGATTTGGGGTTTTTGTTAGATCTACAGTTGTGAAAGCTCGGGAAATAAAGACTGATAGCAAAAAGCACTACTTTTTATTACTGCTGATGTTCAAATTACTCATCAAATAGGGTTTTATTCCATTTGCTGAATTTCACTCTGAATTTTTACTTTTACTAATAAAGCACCAATTGACTTTTTCTGGCAAAAGATAGGAACCTTCACAGAATACAAGCAACCTATCCCAGCTGCCTGGGAGCAATACCTGTTTTTTGAAATGTCAGCTTCTGGGTCTTTAATCAAGCACCTGGCTCTTTTCAAAAACAAAGTCATAAAAAACATTTCTTGAACATCCTTAATGCTTCTTCTAATACATCCTAGTATCTATGAATGCCCTTTCATGGCTTTTTTGCATTCAAACAAATGATGGACAGACTGGACAGGCTATGAATGCACAGTGAAACTCAGAGTATGTTTGTGTAATGCCTGGTCATCAAAGTTAGCACTGCCCCAAGTCATTTCTTGAAAGAAAGTAAGAGAAAATACCGACCCAGTTCTAAAACTGGCAGCATTAATGTCTGATTCTAGGATGACACCAGGAAATTCCCTAAAGTCATTGGTATTCCCTTAGAACAAAATTAGCAGGGAAAGTGAAGAAGGCCCTCAGTGTGCTTTGAAAAGGGGAAAGCACAGCTTTGTTTTTATTTTAACCAGTACTGTAATGAACCCCAGCCCAAAAAACCATCCCCACCTTTATTTAGACAAAAACAGAGCAGGCCCCATTTGTGTAGGAACTGCACCTGTTCAGCTCTGGGGACAGCAGACCGGGTGGCACTTGTCCATCCAAGCAAGATCAAGAGCAAAGGTCCTTGTTCCCCTCCTCCTGATGTGTTTCTGAAATATCACTGGAACATGGAACTTCCTGGTGGCCCCAGCATTTCCTCCAAGGATGAAGGCACCAGAAGCACATGGCTGACCTTGGTAGCCTTGTTTGTTTTATGCATCCTGCTTCTTAAGGCTTGGATTCATTGCTGAGCTCCAATGTCCTTTGGGTATTTTCTTACTGGAAGGGAAAGTTTATGCGTATTTTGGGAAAGTATGTTTTGATTTGGTTTGCTTGTTGTCCCTCCTTCAGGGTCTATTTTTTCCAAGCGTCAGAAAATAAGATACTGGGTTTCAAAGGGTCCTACAACTGCATCAAACATGATCCAGATGCCAGACAGAAAACACTCACTGTAAAAGCTGTCAGCTTTGGTTCACGCAGCCACTACCACCACCTCAGCAGCTTTTCCTGTAGCTCACTTTATCCTCTGCAGCAGGTGAATAAAATGCCTGTGGGGAATGATTTGCTGATAGGTTCCTTCCAAAATATTCTTGCCAACACAGAAATCCACTCTGACCAGTGTACTCAGATTGTTCCTGGCAAAAAAAAAAAAAAATAGGAAGGAGCGGGAATCTTTAAGGAGAAAGTGGCCCAGCAGAGCAGGGCTCACCCCAAGCAGAAAGCAGTCACAACAGTGAAGAGAATGCTATGGACCATTACCCTGGGTAATGGTAGCCTGGCACACTTCTAAGGGCCCTGCCCCAATGTTCCTCTGCCCAGCAATTAAAGAGTGGGAATTAATGGCTTTGGCTGCCCTCAGACACAACCACGTGCAGCACGTGACAGGCAGAACGCTTGGGAAAGAGGGAGACCGAGCCACATCCATGTGCCAGGCTGCTCAGCAGCTACTTCTTTATTTTTCATCTAAAAAGCTCCCAAGGTTGTTTGATTTCATCCTACACCTCTGAAAGCCTGGAGTCCTGATACCATGCACCCCAATCATTCTGAAGAGTTGGATGAAAACAGCAAAGTTCACTGTGTACCACTTTCCCTGCCTGGCTCTGCAGCTCTCCACCTCCAGCTGCAAACTCAGCAACACTAAGTATTCAAGCACAGCAAAGCACTTTGCTGCAGCTGTGCCCAGCAACAGGAAAGCACTTCCACTAACTTTTCCTGTCAGTCTCAGCACTTGCCTGCTGTTGCTCACCTCCCCAGGAGAGAAAAGCTCCCACTCAGCTACGAGAGCCACCTGCTTTCCCCTCAGCAAGCCACCCATCTTCTGTCATGCATCTTCCTTATGGACAAGGTTTGGTCCCCCAGCCCTTGTTCACCCAGGTCGATTTGCATTGTTTGAATAACGAGCTCCATTTCAGGAGGATCTTTCCTCCAGATGGATCCAAAGCATTTCACGAACTGTTAATTAAGCAAGCCAAACTCAGCAGAGAAAGCTCTCCTTAACACTGCACAACAAATCCTTTTTGGACGTTAGGAAGCAGATGTCTTACCACCAGCCCAGCACGAGTAATGAGGGCTATGGGTAAGGAAACTCAGGCTGGGGAGGAAATATCTGAGTGTATCACATGTACCAAGTCAGATCATTTATGATTTCTTCTAAATGAGAGGCACCATAAAAAGGAGGCTGATTCTTTTCCTCCACTGCTGCCGGGGGGGGGGGCTGCTCCAGACCCTGGAGCTCCTGGAGATGCTGAGTCATTGTAGTCTATAGGGAATAAAAGTTATTGAGGAGTTTTTCTTGCTTTTCAGTTTTTCATTTTCCTCATGGTCTCTTTTTTCCTTGAGGTTAAAGCCTGATTCCTAAAGGCCCCTGGACTTCACGGTGGTGATGGGTGTCAAACCCCCTGAATTCTCCAAAAGATTTTTAGACAGCAGTACTAGAAGAAGAAAAAAAATCAGCAGAAGAAAATAACATCTGCAGATCTAAAATCGTCCTACTCCACTGGCTTTGGTCATGCCATGTGAGCCCTACAAGCATAGAATGTGTCCTCAGATTATCTTCTGACTAGTTCTTTGGCTTTGCTGGTCCCTTTAAGGCCCTTGCTGATCTAAGGTAACCTAAGAGACAAAGCTTGCCTACATACATGTCCACATTCAGGAAAGCCATGGAATCCACCAGATGTGAAAAATGGAAGACAGCATAGGCCAAAATGTCCACCTACCTCTCACATGGCCACGTCTCCCACCACCCTCCGTGGGTCCATCACACAGAAAATGCCAGCCAGGAAGACTAGACTGAGGTCCCTCTTACCACATCAAATTCCAGGAGGACAGCCAGAGTACCATAAGGAAGAGTATAGGGATTAGCTACCACTATAACACTGAGGAAACCCTGGCCCAAAGAGTCCTTCACCTGGAGTGAAGGTACCTCAGGAAGTACGGGATTTAGCTGGACACCAGAGGCCAGCTGTGGAGATAACCAAGGATGTTTAACCTGTTCCAGGAGGTAAAGGACAAGTGGAGATGGCTGCAATTTCCCTCTCAGGGAGGAGTTATGAAACTGACAGTGCCAAACTGAGATAAGCCTCATTTTATGCCAGGATGGGGCTTTACTAATCATGCTTGTATCTGATTGTGTCCCACTTCACGTTTTCAAGGCACGCTAAAAAGCTGTGACTAAAGAGGTAACTTCAGGGTGGAAATTTCCATTTTAAACTAGGATCCTTCCAAAATAGAAAAAAATTATAATATAGACAGCTGACCAAAGACTATCTTATTTGCATAATGAGTGCTCCCCATCAAACAGAAAAATTAAAGCCCTTTGAGTTCAGATTTAACATTAGCTACATCCTTGAAAACTGCCCCAGGGTGCAGAAATATGCATAAGTGTTTCTACTCTGGTGCCAGAAGTGATTGTACCTTCAGGAAATGCTTTTTATACCAGTTTCTGACTCTCACTCAAACTACTTAAATACCTTCTTGCAGTTCCCATGCTGAGTTTTGTTACAGATTCCATCATAGATGCTGAATCCCAAACACCTCTCAAACTACTCCCTTTTGAAAAGCACAAGAAGTCACACAGGGATAAGGGATGCTCGTTCCCAATAGGATTTGCTGCAAACCATAGACCCCCGCCTGTATCGGACGGCTTTCCAAAGTCCTCTCATTCATATAATAATGGCATTGATCTGCAAAGCTCCTTGATGCCTGCGAGGCTCAAAGAATGGTTAGAAGTCCAATTTGGGAAGTTTTCTGAAGTTTCTCATTTTTTCTACTGTTTGTAGAAAAGGTTTGTATAACTGCAAGGTAAGAAAATTGTTCTTCATGTTTCATTGTTGAGAAAGCAGCCACCACTGAGAAGTCACAGTAAGACTTTCTCTCTTTTCAAGCAACGGCCCACTAGACAAATTGAAGTCTGTTATTTCTGCAGAGTTCCTATTCATATGGAATATTTTCAAATGGTCTCATAAGCAGCAAATTTTAGAACAAGACAATACAAAACATGAGAAAAAAAAAATGTCTCCTGTCTAATTTCCCTGCAGTATTGAATTTGGTTTTAAAGAAAAAGAAACCTGTGAACACAGAAAAAGACATAACTCCATTTTTGCAAGGATGAAAAAACGGATAAAAACTTTCAATTTAATTTGCTATTTACCCAGAATTTTCTAAATTCTGTGAGCAAATTTCTAAATTCAAAGTATATCAAATATGAAGAAAAATAAACAAAGCTTCTCTATTAATTTTTTTTCTATGAAAAGCACATAGTACTATACTTCTTACATTGCATCTCTTTCTGAAATGGCACAGAGGAGTCTTGACACACAATGATCACTTCCACCTTTTACATTGTCAGCTGCAAGAAAAATCCAACCTGAAAGAGGACTTTGGTTAAGAATAGGGGCATACTACTCATCTTCCTACAAAACATCTACTGAAGCAGGAATCAGCATCTTTTCCTTGGTAAAAAGGAGGGGTTTGCTTTTTACAGGCTACAAATACTGATCAAATATTATTCTGTCTTCTTGTGATTCTCCATTGCCTTATCAGTAAAATGTACCCAACTATTTAACAGTAAGGGTAACCTGGGATAAGGATAATCAGCAAAGGGAATTGGCAGGCTCTCTGTTTCTTGGTGTCTTCTGGTCAGGACAGGAGCCGGAGCAGGACTAGAAGCTCTGCTTTGATGACCTGCTGGACTGCAAACAGGTGTAATCAGAAGAAATTATGTGTTTAATATTATAAATACCTCAAAGGTCCATTATACTCTTAAAATCTCACTTGACAGCCTATGTGTTAGCTTGCAGCTTGAACTCATGCTCGAGCTCAAGCCCTAGACCTTCAATTCACATGGTGGCTGCAATCTAAGACAGACCAAGTATCTCAGCTGAAGCTCACACAATCAGAGAAAAGGAGCTGGCTGATTTTGACTCATAATTGGGGCACATGGACAGTATAGTGGATTTGGGTATCATTTTTAAAATCATAGCTTAAAAAACGCAGCAGACAGCAAAACATTTGCAAAAAACCTCAGTGCCTGCACTTCATGATCAGCTCCATGAAATAAACAGGTCAGCTCCAAATAGTCTGTGTTTCTAATTGCTATACCTTATCCCCCATATTAAACATTTCTATCAGTTGGTCAAGGAGCAGACACTGTCCTGTGGATTAGCCATCAGCAACAGCCCAGGAGTAACAACTGAAAAATGGCACATTTAGGATCTAGCCAGAGTTTCACATTTATTTCTAGAATATTGTTATATAATGAGGTGCAGTGAATAGAGATGGAAAACAATCACAGCCTTGGCATGGAGAATTTCTGTACAGACAAAATTATTGCATTTACAAAGTATATTATTACTGACACCTAATTTAGTCTGTCAGAGTGGCACTACAAGGGACTAATTAAAGTCAAAGTAGAACAAATGCTTGTACTCCAGAAAAACACTGGGGAAAACATGGACAGATTTTACCAATCTGCACGTCTCATTGCTGTCAGTGTGAAGTGTTTCTGAGGTGGTACATTTTACCTTCTTTCAAGCAGAATCTGTTCCACTAAGATAGTTATAAACTTCAAAAGAGCAGATCACTGGCACTTACTATTTGACCAGTCTTGGTCACTCAAACAAGCTCAAGACTGTGAATTCTGAGCCTCCAATCACATTTTAAAGTTTTCTCCTGCTTTTCATGATCCCAGAAATCTATATCCCAAATATGATAAACTCTCCCACGCCAAGAAGGAGAAGCTAAAGCAAGCAAACAAACAAAAATGACGGGCTGGATGAAGAGAAGGAGGGGGAAAAGAGAGAGCGTGGTATTCCCAGCACAACTGTTGGACCAACTGTCAGTTGCTCGTACGAAGCAAAGCCCCACAGCTACCAGGGTATTTTGCAGGGCATTAAATTCATTCAGTGTAGGGCTGTGGCAAAGGGAGAAAGGATGCTCTCTGTCAGTATGACATTCTGTATGTCTGTAGACATTCTTCTTAATATGTCTGTTGTCCTTATTGACACAACCCTGCACCAAGCACCTCCATCTCTCAAACATGTGTGTCTTGACTGCATTGGTCAGGCCATGTTAATGGGTACATAATCCAGAAAGGTATTCCTGCTGCACATCAACCAGGGAGGCGTCTGGGCTTCTGAGGCTCTTTTATGCCAAGCACTGGTTATTTCAGCAAATGAGAATCTCTCTCACCAGAGGCCAGTATTTTGAGGATGCCCTGAAAATATATGTTTCAAAATTCACTGAAGCCACAGAACTTCCAAGACAACTAGTTATAAAAGGATGTCGTCTGATGACTAGGCTTCTGTCCTCAAATGCATTTGCGGTCATTGTCATGCTTGTTTTCACCATCTCTGGCTGGAACCAGGTACTCCTAAATGCACTATATTCATACCCAAACCCAACTGCTTCCCCACCCTTGTGGTTCAAATTCATTTCCAAAGGTGAGAAAAAACTTTGTTTTAAAGCTGGAGAAAACAGAACAGGCTGGGGTGAACATTCAACTTTGTGACTGTTCATGGTCTCTTGGAGAATTTTAATCCACTGGGCCTTTCATTTTTGACTTGACATGCTGTCAAAGTCTGAAAATGTGGCAAATGACCTGAGCAGCTGGGCAGATCCCAGGAGGATGGTACTAGAGGTAGGTGTACAACACATGCATCCAGGCAGCATGCTTTTTCTTTCTGCAATGCCAGCCCAGCCTGGAGGGACAGTGTCTGGTTTTAGAGCACTCCTGTCTTTATTTATCCTGAGATGGCTTTCAGAAAGGCAGGAGCTGAGCTTTCCTAGAAGAATAGTCAGAGGCTGGCTTACAATTACACTGTATTACACTCAGTCAGATAAATCACTTTTGGGGGAACAGGTTCATAACAACTCCAGACATGCCTAATAGTTCCACTGTGAGTCTCTGGACAAAGCCCGGGACTGGAAACAAAATGAAATCATTACATAAAATTATTTGTACTCCTGTAATGCTTGAGAGCCCCAGCTAAAATGAGACCTTCCTTCAGTGGGTGCTGCACAGAGCCAGCCAGAAGCAGTTCCTGCCTGAAGTATCTGCTATCTCTATAGAAAGAGATGCAGTTGTTCCCACCCTTCCCACAGGCACGGGCCCAGAGGAGGTCTGGGGCCAGCTGAGGTCAGTGTGCATGACTGCAGAGAGCAGAGGTTTAGCACCAGCACGTAAACCAGGTAGTTTGCTGAGCCTTATTTTTATTGCTGTTATTATTAAATACATTATCAGAGCCTCCTCAAGCAGTGTTAACCAAGATGATTTCCTCAAGCTACGCTCCAAGAGGCATATTATACCCCCCACCAAACTTATTGAATTAAGTGAAGTATGCATATTGTCTTTGCTCATGGCTTTCAAAGCTTATGAATGCTACTGTAATTGTTTTCATAAAACAGATCAATAAGTAGAGTCAAAATAGGCTCTGCCTGCCTCAGGGGGAAGGCATTAAAAGTATCTAGGTAACAGCTTTTCCAAGACATCTTTTTGTCTGCCAAACAAAGGGAACTTACTGTAAACTCACCTTCTCAGGAAAAGATCTTAGTTGCATGTCAATCTGTGAATTGGTTTTGAAACAGAAGATGGCAAGAGTTTTTATTTGGAATTAAGGAATCAAGTTAACTGACTAGGGCTTTTTTAAAAATTCATAAATCCTAAAGCATTTTAAAATAATTCACATTTTAAAGTACCTCCCTCCTCCCATATGAATATTGGCAGATTTCATGTGTCACTTGGATGCAAACAGGGATCTGCTAAATACTCCACAAAAAACATGCTGGTAAAGTTTGTGTTCCCTCGTGGACAATGGGAAACACAAAAGATACCAAAGGCCAATAAAATAAATGAAATAAATCCTCACTTCTTGCTATGTTGAAGAAATTTTTGAGTGTGTTTATCATTTGCTCCAAGACAAAATATGCCTTGCTATTTATGCAGCAAGTTAGCACATTTCTGAAGACAGAAATAAAAATATCAAGGTGAAACACTGAGGAGTTTATTAGCTTAGTTATTAAGAGCTCTGTACACTTAACAACCTAAAGCGCGCACAGAGCAACTTGTAATCATCACTTTTTAAGCTCTGAATAATCCATTCCTTAAGCAAGCTTCCCTGCTTCCTTGAAAACATCTTTCATATCTTCAATCTTTCAATGAGGAAAGCCAAATTCATTAAAGCAACTTCTTTGCTATGCTTTTCTCTCTCCCCCTTACTCCACCATATCTCCTGTTCTCAAGTGAGCTAATTACTTACTAATTGGAGCCACAAAGGGTCCTGCCAGGGCAGGGCTCAGCCCTGGGAGAACATCTCTTGAGGATGGGATTCAGCTGGGTAAGGGACCAGTGCAACCCAGGGATGTGACAACCGGCAGAGCTGTTAGCACAAGCATGAGACACTTGGTCCCCCTTTCTGGTTACACCCTTTCCTCTAACAAGAGATCTCCTTCAGATCTCCTCCTTCCACTGCCATCTCCTCTTCTATCCAGACCACATTCCCCCACTGCTCTAGTTCTCCCTTATACATGAACTACCATCCTCTCCCACCTCCTTCAGCTCCTCCAATCACTGCAGTGCTTGAATATCTTCTCTCCCTTTACTAGTCACTTTTTTCTTTCACCCTCCTTCTTTCTTTCCCCCTTTTCCTTATTGATTTTCTGTCTTTTCAATACAGTCTACTTTGGAAAAAATATTTCTGCTGCTAACTAGAATTTGTGAGATGTACTGTGCTTATTCAAGCTTTGTACTCACAATACCAGAGTTAGGTTAATATATTCTCTTAATTATCTTGCTGACTGGTTGCAATACATCATCTTAAACCAAACTAGTGATATGTAGTGCACCTAAAGGTATCTCATAGAGTGTAAATGAACCTACAGTTTCCTGCAATGATCATGCAAGTGAGACACCTTCTGGCAAGGGTAACATGAAACAAGTTTCCAAATAACACTTTTTTTTTTTAAGTAATCCATGAAAACATACCCAATGCCAAGAGCTAAGTAGGATCAGAGAAGCAAAATTCATGTTTCAGACGTAAATCCTGAAAATCTGTGCCAGTTTTACAGACTTCCCTAGAGGTGAGAATCACAGCACGGGCACTTCAGCTTCTTTCCCTGACTGTCCGTTTAAATGATACTTCCCTCGTTCTGTGGACTGGAAGGTTTTAGGGATCACCTCGTAGCAGTTCCTTAAATTTTCCTCAATTTCAAAAGGTGAAGAATATGTGTGTCTGCAACACCCACCTGATAGTTTTCAGGATAGCTACAACACAACCTGGAACAAGGAGATACTCTGTGACCTCTCCAGTATAAGCTTTGCTTTTGCCTGCTCTTGGTGTTTTTAAATAACATCAGACAGAGAGCATATGGTGGGTGAATCTAAGAACCTAATACAGAGAGCCAATTCAATTACAGTTGGTGGGAGAAGGGTGGATTTGCAAGACAATGAGAAAAAGAATCAGTAAAGAGATGAAGTATTAACTTTATTTATCGTGGGCCAGTCTAAGGATCTGTCTCCCACCAAAAAAGCATTACTAGAGCTGTACTAGGGAGTACTCTGGGCAGCACCTATTTGTCTTGACACAGCAACACAACAGCAAAAATCAAGCTGTAACAGTCAGCTCTTTTGATTGTTTTTCAAATCTATATATGTTCCAGTCTTTTATGAACACATTTTCTGAGGATGGGGAAAAAACAAGACCCAGGATCTTTGTTCTGAAACAATGCAGGATTTCCCAAATCTGCAAGGAGCAAAAATATTTTCATGATTTAACTTTGAAGGGAAGATCTTAAAATCCAAATATTTTAGTAAGGTGCTAATGCAGCAGCTCAGGTTAAAAGTGGCACCAGTGTAAACTAAAGGGAGTACTAAGTCCTCATTCTTACATTTCTGTTGCTAACATTGAGATCAAATAAGATCATGCTGGCAACTATGTAGAGGAAAATAAATTGTTATCCAAAAACTAATCCTAAGCAGCCAAAACATAGGATACATTACTGAAATAGAAGCTGACACATACATAACATCATCACTGGAATAATTTAATTTGATGTACCAACATCTTGAAACATTAGGAAAAGCTAAGTGTAGGAAATTCCAAAACGCATATCAGCTTCCTAAACTCTCGTAGCCTCTTCCTAACCTCAGGAGCATATTAGACATATACAGAAAGAGTCTATTCAGCTGCCTGTAAATCGGAAAAGAACAGAACCTGACACAGAGCTCTGTTTGCTGATTATGGATGTGATTGAAAACAAGACCTCCCTTGCACTGTATTTGAATGATTGACTCGTACAGTCTGTGTTGGCATTATCAAAGTTTTGGAGACCATTGGTTCTGGATGCAGGAAACAATTTTCTCCCTGTTCAGATTGATTGTAATTTGGTGCAGACAGAGAGAAGGACAATTTTCACATTTTTCTGCAGCATGGTACATATTTTCACATGCATTTTCCAGCCATTTTTTCCTCCCATGGTAGTTTTAAAACATTCTTAGCTTTGATGGCATTTTTTTTTCCTTTCTGGTGGTACCTGCTGGTGATTAATGTCTAGTTAAGACTTTACACAAAACCGTCAGTGAGCAAATGAAAATGATCTAATAGTCCTTTCTGACTTTATACTTTCTGAAACCTTTAGAGAGGCAAGCATACCTGTGCCATTGCAAGGGAAAAGATCCTGCAATGTTTAATCTGCTTGTGATTTCTGGGAACCTGTCCAATGATGTATGACTGCCAGGGGAAGATGGTATTGTCTCCCTGGGGACTCCACTGGAGCAGGGCTTCCCGGTGCTTCATTAGCCTCTACTGCACAAAGTCCCTGTTCCTGAGGTGGCTTCCCCTAAAGGGACACTGCAGTGCAGGGGGTTATTTGCTGCCTTAAACTTAGGAAGAGACTTAGGTGTTCCACAGCAGCAGCTGGAAAGCATAAAGCACTATGGAAGGGACTGTAACCTTTATTTTATAAAAGGAAAAGATGGCTCGAAAGTCAGTCAATTAATAATAGTTAACACCATGGGAACAGCTCTAGAGGAAATTCCTCCTCCTGCTGTATGACTCTTCGGAAGTTGTGAACTACAGAGAAAAGGGACCCTAATAATTTCATTCCTCCCCTTCTTGCCTTCTAAGAAACACCCACAAGCTGAAAACTCCTAAACGAGGTAAAAAAAACCCCTCAGGTAATCATTTTCTACCCTGCTGGGTCTGGAGAAGGGAACGGACTGATCTGCCTGATCTGCAACCCAGCAGACAACACAAGAGGGCTCTGTGGCTGCACAGAGCTAGCCCCGCCACTTGCCACTCCACTCACCGATGGATTTTTCCTCACCTGGTCCTTCTGAACCGGTCGCTGCTGGCTGCTGGCACCCCGTCTCCATGGGCACAGTGGGCGAACGAAGCCTCCCTTCTCCTGCCTCCAGCTGGCCCCATCGCTTCGCCCAGCTTGGCCGGGGGACTGGGATCCCTCTCCGCAGCATTAGCTGGGGAAGTGACCCAGCAGCAGAGCAGGCAGCAGACCTGCCCTGGGGGGTGATGGGCTTTGCAGACAAGCCGTGCTGGAACTGCCTGCCCTCTCTTCTCAATCTCTTCCTATAGAAGCTCAAAGCAAGCAAAGCTCTTGGTTTCATTTTAGCTCTTTCTCTTCTGACATTATTAAAACTTCAGCTGCAGGCAAGCTGACCACGCGGATGATGTCTGCAGTGCATGATTGGGAACAGTTCCCTCTCAAGCCTGATCCCCATTCCCATCTCATCCCCATCTCCATCCTGGGGTTTCTCCCTGGTGCTGCAGTCACTATTCTTGCTGCAGGAGCCATAGCCTGAGCTATGAGGTGGTTCTCTAATTTTTCTCAGGAAGTCTTTCTGGAAAATTTCCCTACCTGTCTCACAAATCTGTGGGATTTGTTACAGAGAGAACAATCTGCCCTTCTCACTGACAAGCTCTGATATTTGCTGAGGGCCCTACTCAGCCCTGGGAACATCAGGTAGTTGCTGGCCTCACCACAACTTTGGCACTGATGGGTTCCTCCCTGTTCCTGCAAGTGTCACAAACACCTGTGAATGCCCTCCTTAGAAAATTCCCTTGTAGCACAAGAACCAGGGCTCTTGTCTTGCTAATTGATCTTACCTTTTCCAAACACCAAAAGTCATATATGGCATTTTTTCCAAACTCTCTCCTTTACTCTTTTGAAACTGACACCAGTGAAAATCCCAACCTGTTGATGGGGTAAAAAAAACCTAATCAGGTAGAAGCCAAAAATCCATGGAATATCTCTCTGGAGTGTGAAGAATGCCATTATAGTAACTGCCACAGTTATTAAACATCCCTAAGCTGCCTCAGTGTAAGCATTTCAACTGCTCCATGTGAAAGACAGGGTAACCTGAGCACATGCAGCACCATCTCTGTTCAGACCATGCAGGTGCATCCACCTGTCCAGGCAAGAGCAGTAGGAGCCTGCAGTGGGGAGCTTTTCAGTATTAACTGGCATTTGCTCACAGGACAGACAGGCTGTAACCACATGTCAGTGCAGGGCACTGACCCTTACACAGGGCTCCTCTGAGTGTGTGGCTGTAAAACTCCTTCATCTCCATATGGTCTCACCTGCACAACATACCCAAAGGAAGGCCTAAACACCTCTTCTGCAACAGGTTATTGCAGAATTGTTATTCAGTAAAAAAATATTATCACTATTGTCCTTCTCCACCAGACGAAGGGCAATACAGCCCACACCTCCAGCTGGGTGTCCATAACTGTGGTACCAAAGGGCAGAGTTGGGGTAGGGCATGGGGTAGGAGCAGGCCTGAACCCTGCCTGCCCATTGCCCCATCTCACCCACGCACAAGCCTTTTTCCTGCTTTGTTTCAATGAACACACTTGAATGTCTTCACTGCAGGTTTTTGCAAGAAGATCCCTGGAGCCTGCCGCACCGCTGGGACTTCTGCATCCTCTTCTCAATCCATAACATCCACTAACAGTGTGCAGCAAGTCCCAAAGGACTGGGAGAAGGGGTACCTATTCTCCCTGCCTGCAGGGTGACGAGGGCAGAGACAGGCATGGCCAGGAGAGCCCAGGTCTGGCCCGCCTGCAGACACACATTCCCTGTCAGCCAGGTCTGCAAGTGGCAGATCAGAGGAGCCAGCTGCTCTGATGTAAATGAACCTGTTTTCCCCCTCTAACACACAAATACAAGCCATGGATGAAAAAAGCTGTGCTGGAAGTTGCTATTTACAAGGAGCAGTTTAACACAGATGACTTAGAGTGCAAGTGGAAACTAGTGCTCAGGTTGAGATCCCAGAGAAGAGGCAAGGGGGAGCAGGTCGTTTGTAGACATATATCTCAATACACAATGACGAGAAAAATGTTGAGTCCGGCTCAGGGCTCCCAAGAGCAGAAGCACTATTGAAGGGTCTTCCCTCACAGCTGGAAATATCCTGCAGTGGAGACCACAAGGAGAGACACGGAACTGCAGTGGGACACAGTGAGGGGCAAGGAAGGATGGAGGGGGTGATCCTGTGGTGAACTTGCCAAAAAAATAAGCCATTTTGTCAGTGCCCAAACTTCAGCCTTGCCAAAATCCTCACAAACATTTCTAGACTACTGAAATACAAATAGCATCCTGATGGAAAGAGCCTGGGAAAGGGTGGAGATTGGTTGAAAGCCAGAGGGGCAAAGCAAAGGGCGGTCATCCTCATTAACCAGGTCACTGCTCTGTGCCTGTGCACTGCTCAGTGCCCAGTCCCTGCCACCCCCAGACCCGGCAGAGATCCTTCAGGTATGATGGGGTTTGGAGAGCAAAAGCCTGGAAGAAGCTACTGTTCCTTGAACATGTTTGGAGAAAGGCAATGAAGTTTCCTTTCCAGAGTGATAACACATGGAAAATACTAGGCCAGAGTCCTCCATAACCTGCCCTCTACAAAGGCACAACCTCTTTCTCTCCCTCTCCTCTCATTCATGCTTCTCTGTGTCCGTGACTGAGCTCTGCCTGCAAGAGACAATTCCATTTCAGTGCAACAGATTCAAACTCTAATTGAGTTTTCCCATTTAAATCAAGGCAGGAACAGCTCTGCCAGCCTGCAGTCATGAGAGCTATTTTTGAAGAGAATTTTCAAACTAGCCAGGAAGTCAAATATAACATTTTTAAACCATTTTAAACTCTGTGTGTGCACACATGAGTGCATTTCCCTCTGCAAGCAAACTGCTCCCTGTGCATGAAAGAAGCCAGGTTTCTTTAATTGTGCAGCTGCTACAAGCCTTCTTTGTGGCAGTGGAAAGCAAAAAAAATCTTCAGTTTATGTGTGTATTTCTGCTTTACATGACTCATTGCAATGGAAAAAAACCATAATGCTTCTTCTCCCCTTTTAGCCCCATCTCATCCCAGACACCATCTATCTTCATGCCACTCTGCAGCTGCTTACATGGTGGTGTTCCCTCCTTTATGCTCAATTCAAGTGCACGGTCCAGAGTTTATTCGGAACAGGTTATCCCCCTCTCTGTATAGCACAAGCAAGGACTGTTTCATGATGAAGGCATCAAATTAGGACTCACATCCAGCTTCCACATTCAATACTGATTCAAACTTCTGGTAGAACTCAGTTATTCATCTTCTATAAGGCAAAAGTGCAATAAAACTTTGTCTTTCATCCTATTCTCACTCGAGGCTTTTTCTCTTCAACAAGATTTAGTACAATGAACACCTATTACCCTTCCATCACAAATTACACTGTAAACCTGTATTTTCTATCACTTTCCTGTATTCTCTTCTAAGTATTGTATGCTTTTTAAAGAGCTAAGTGAACTCCTTGGTAGATGTTTTGATCTCTACTTTAATAGGCCTTTACAGTTAAATCAGTGTTAGGAATAAAAATCAATACATGCACAGTGAGATAGTTTCAATTTCATTGATTCTTTAGTAAGAAATAGTCATGAGAGTGATTTGTAGGGTTTAGCATCATACAGATAAATTGACTGGCATGTTTTGAAGGTTCAAATACTTTAACAAAGATCTAGGATAAAAATGTTTGCAAAAAAAGCCTGCATTTTGCTGGAGAACAATTAACAATTAAATGATGATGAGCCCATCATAATTTTGTGCTATAAACACATGTTCTCAGCTGCAGTGAAGCCTTGCTTTGAATTTGTCTCAAAGCAGTATTTACGATTTATCAGTTCCTAGTGGCCTTGATGATACTTGACATTAGATAACATCTGTTGTCTTCATTGCAAAAAGATGTTGGTTGCATACTCCAATCAAAGCATCATAGAATGGGTCAGGTGGGCGGGTACCTCTGGAGGTCCTCCAGAGCCCTACTCAGAGTAGAGTCAGCTTGTCAGCTGCCACAGGTTGTTCAGGGGTGTCTAGTTGGATATTTAACAATTCTAAGAATGGAGCTTCCACAGCCTCTCTGGAAAGTCTGTGCAAGTGTTGAACCAGCCTCACAGTAAAAGCGATTTTTCTTATGCTTAAATGAAATTTTCTATATTTCACTTTGCACCCTTTGCTTCTCATCCTGTCCATGAACATCACTGAGAAAAGTCAGACTCCGTTTCTTTACTCCTCCCACCAGGTGTTTTTATACATGGATAAGACCCCCCTAAACCTTCTCACCTCCAAGATGAACAACACAGGTCTCTCAGCCTCTCCTCATGCAACAGGTTCTCCAATCACCTGATCATCTTCATCAACCTCTGCTGGACTTGATCCAGCATGTTCATTTCTTTCTTACTGGGAAGGCCAGAACTCGACCCAGCACTCCAGATGTGTCTTAACAGTGCTGAACAAAGGGCAAGGATCACCTCCCTTCACCTGCTGGAAATACGCTTTTTCATAAAGCCCAGGGTGCCATTGGCTTTATTTGCCTCAAGAGCGCATTGCTCCCTCACGTTGAACTTGGCATCGACCAATCCTACCACGGCATTTTCCTGCATTGAACTTCAAGAGATGGCTGTTGGCTCATTTTTCCCCCTGTTTCTTCAGTCCCTCTGAACAACAGGGATACACTCACCCTGGGTATCCGCTCCTGCCAGTTCTGTATCATGCACACTTGCTGAGAGTACACTTCGTCCCGTCACGAGGGCAAATAATGAAAATATTGAACAGTATAGACCCAGTGTCAAGCCCTAGAGTGCGCTGCTAGTGCTGACCTCCAGCTGGACTTTGTACTGCTGGTGTCACCCCTCAGGGTCCAGCCATTGAGCCAGTTTCACCCCATATCATTTCCATTTATCGGTCCCCTAGTTCATCAGCTTGTCTTTGAGGATCTAATGGGGAACAGTGTTGAAAGACACTTTCTAAAGTTGAGATAAGCAACATCCACCTCTCTCCTCCCATCCGCTAAGCCAGTCATCTCCCTGTAGAGGCTATCATCATCCATCTGTGTAGGGAGGAAGGTTTGAAATCCAAGGTCATAGCATTGAAAGGCCAGTTTTATTTTCCCACTCCTTGGACTTGTTATTCCTTGGATGAGTCAATTCTGGCACGAGGAAGGTAGATGTGATTTCTTCATTTCTGTTTTACATTAGTAGATCTTGTTTACCCTCAATCTCAGATATTTAAGTGCATTGCAATATTCTGGGTATAAAATTGTGCTGTGACCTTTAGAAAAGGATCCTGAGGCTAAAATATCAGTTGTGCCATTCCGAAGACAGCTCATTTCCCCATACAGAGCTTTTTGTGTTGCTAACAAGGAGCCTGGTTTTTATGTTGTTCTTCATGAAAACAGAAGCTCAGCCTTGGCATCATCTCTCCTTGAAGTAGTCGAGAACTGAAATTGGCCCATGTTTTTTGCCAAATGCAGTTGATAGCGTAGTTGAAAATTGGATTTCCTTTAGAATAGAAAGCGAAGAGTAAAAAATTCAATGGAAATATTCTTTTTGGCATGCCCAGGCCTTCGAGCAGCTCTTTGAAGATGGGTTTGCTCTGAGAGAGAAGCAATGATGAACTAGGACCTGAAATTATTTCCATAGTCTCAACTCTTAAATATTTTACAGTCACATTAAATAGGAAGACTCTCCCTGCCACACTTAGTCCTTCAAAGCCATTTCTCTTCAGAGATGTGAGAGAGCAGACAACAGATATTACCAATGTAGACTTATCTAGAGATGTGCAAAATAAAATTACATATGTTTCTGGATTTGTTCAGTGTTGCTCAGAGCTCAGACATACCTGGTGTGTCACTTGAGCTGCAGTAAAAAGTCCATTCTCACTGCTGTGAGAGGTATCAGCCAAGAAGTAACACGGTTTGCTGACATCCTGGGAAGGGCCCATGAGTGTGGTTGGGAGATGACAGCACAGGGGATGTTAAGTCTGGGGGGACAAGCTTAAGGAGGAATTTGGTTGCTATTTTCTACAAGCTGAAAGGATTTTATGAAAAAGCAGCCAGGCTCCTCTTGTAGAGGAGCACAAGGATAGGATGAGGGACAAAGATCACAAGGATACAAAGAAATAAATCTTCACTGTGGAAGACTTTAACCACCAAAATACAAGGACAGTGAGTTTGTGGACTCTCCATGCTCAGCCCAAAGTCCTGAGCAACCTGACCTGCCTTTGGAGTTGGCCCTGCTTTAGGCTGGAGGTTGGGCTGGACAACCTCCAGAAGTCCTGTCCAGCCTGAACCATTTCTTGAGCCAGTGGCCTAGAAGGGATGTAGCAGAGCTCCCATTATCTCGGGCTCAGACAGGATATCCAAAGCCTTACTGAGGTTTAGAGATAAACAAGAAGATACTAAGTCACTGAAGCTTCACTAACTTTCTTGTATTAACTCCAAGACTGCTAGTAATACATGTGAACATTCAGGTTCTGTAAATATTTTCAAATTAGCAGAAAATTTCAAAATTATATCTGCTTTTCACTTAGTTTCTCTGATAGCAAAGCTGTTCTTCCTAGATTTGCAAGAATTCCTTTACAGAAGTGTAGCCTAGATACACAAGTATATTTTTCACTTATGAGATACTTTTAACCTATGTTTGTTATAGATATGATTTGAGATGAAATGCTCTTTTTTTCAGTAGTCTGTGGTATCACATGAAACATCAAATGGTGAGCAAACATAGGTTTCCTTCTGATAACTGAATATGAATTATATATATATATATATGTGATATTGCAAAGATACCGGTTTTTAAAGTCTCTCTTATATACAGAGCACTATTCCTTTGCAGATGCTGCTGCTTTCTCAATAATTTATCTGCAATTAATTATTGAGGTAGCATTTTTTTAAAACATAAGTAAAATCTTACAGCACGAAACACAGAACCATGAATTCAGTGTTGAACTGCTCAAGTAGAGACTGAGTAGAAAGGCAGAAGAATTGCTATTAGCATACAAATAGATGAGATAATGTAAAAGGGAATATACTGCTCAGGAAGCAGTTTTGCAAATGTTATTTTTCAAGTGTTCCAGAGGATGGAAGTCCCCATTTAATAACAGCATTTTTAAACTGTCATTAAGGTCTTAATCCTTTAATGTGCCACATGTGAGTGGCTGCTGTGCAGATGCCAAGTGAGGCTGGGGAGGAGTTGAGCTTCATGAGATGTGGGGCTTGGGGCTTCTTCTGCTAAGCATCATCACATTGTCCCTCCACCAACCCCCTGAGACCACACAGAAGATTTTCAGCAAAGTGTAACAGGAGGAATTAAAAAAAAAATTAAGGGGGGAGGGGAAGCATCTGAAGGGCATTCGTTTCAGCAACAAACTCAGACTTCTAAGGTTTCTTTATCATTCATTAGCAAAGGTATGGTCACAGGTCCCCAGCAACCAACAATGGTTTTCAATATTAATATATATTGAATTTATACTGATACTAATACATATTTAAATAATTTACCTTCCCTCAGCTGAGCCACAGAAATCGAAAGTTATAGTGCTTCCAACATCCTGCAATGCAACATAAAATAGATTCTCTTAAACAACCTTTTCTGGAAACAGTCAGCACAAAGGTATGCAAAAAACTGCATCCCCTCACCTGAGAGATGATAATTTCATTGCTTGCAACTATCTGACCATAGTTTTAAAGAATTCTTTGTGGAGCTTAAAAGAAAGCTTGCATTGCACTTTTATGCCAAGGCTGTGGATACAATCCAAACAAGGAAAATCCTCACTGAAATACTTTTTAGAGGAAAATACAAAATTCCACCTAAGATACTGTATACTTGGCCCAGTCTAATTAGTCTGACCAGTATCTGAATCTCAGGAAGCTGTAGAGATCTCTGGGAGTGAATGTTGCATTTGCAATCACGTAGAAGAGCTAATCACTTTGTACAATACTAGGTTATTTTTGTCTCCACAACCAGGCTAAGCACTGTAAGTCAAGCCATTACAGTAATTATAATGGAGTTCAGCAAGCTGTGTTTCAGGCACAGAAGAGTTAAATTAAAGCTACTGCTCCTAACATTAGGAAAAAAAAATATAAAAACAGACCTCAAGGACCTAAGCTCTTTATAACCTTTGAAGAAGCAAATTTTTGACAATACTTCACAGAGTAAATACTGGAATATAAACAGCTGCAGCAGTACAAGTTATTATCAGTTAAATTATGAGATTGCAGCTGACACAAAAGTCAAGTCCAGCAAATAATTAGAACTTCCAAGAGGAGTTCTATGCCTATGGGGTTGATCCTGAAATTCACCAGTGATTCACTCATGGAAGTCCTCATGCCTAAATATCAGCAAGATATTTGTGTATAGGGTGTTCATTGCTCAGATTTGGGTCAGAAAGTTAGAAGAAAATTGGGACTAACATAAGGTTCAGCAAAATAAACAACATATGTCACTGACCTACATATTTAGAGCTGCTCTATACCTTTGATCTAGCGGGTAAAGTACAAAATATCTCAGAACTCCTTGATCTTATCTCTGGTTTCAATATTAACATGTTTCCTATAGTTACCCAGGCACTGTAACCTAGACATATATGTGCCAACAGTTTAAATGATTGGTGCCATATTATATGCCAAAGCTGCTTTTGAGTTGATATCAATATTAGAAATGAAACTTAGTGTAAATAGATCAAACTACCTGAAAAGTGACGAAAATGGTAGCTGAAACCTTCTGGGAGCCTGAGAGAGCAGAAATTCTTTCTGTGTTGCTGAATGATAAGGCAGCTTTCAAAGGAATCTCCCTTTGAGATAAATCATTGCCAATCCTGATCCAATTCTCACCTTTTGATTGAAATATTTCTTGGCCTTGAATAGCCTCCCAAACATCAGGAGGGGAATCTGACAAGGGGGAAATCAAATCTTCTGTGCTCTATCTGTTGTCAACAAAGAGACGTCCTAAGTACCTCTCCCCACAATTATCTGTAGCTAAACTGGCAACACAAGACTGAAAAGAAATCCCTTTTCCACAAATTTTGCCCCCAGCAGAGGTGACAGGGACTGTGCAGTGGACAGATTTGGGGGCTGTAACAAATGAGGCCCCCAGGTGCAGAGCCCTAATGCACTGCAAAGCAACAATGCAAGAAGATGTCCACCAAAACCATCCGAAACTTGTGCTGGAAAGGATTAAATGGGGGAAAGTAAGAAGGGAAGCTGAAGAAAATAAGAGGGAAAAAAAAAAACCAAAACAAAGGGAATGGAGAAAGAGGAAAGGAGCTCAGTGGAAGAACTTCTCAGTCTGAGTCACTCTTTACTAAAACTTTCTATAAAGTTCAAACACCTAACTGCATCTTATCTGTGAACCTGAAAAGATGAAAGGAGCAAAGAGCAGAAGGTTGTAACTTTCATGTTTATACACAAATGCTCTGAAAGAACCTGCCTCTGCCTAACACCTTCATTCAGTACTTGGAAGTGCAAACACAAATTAAGCAAAGGCTTTGAAGTCCTCAGCTGTGCAGAAGTCCCAGCAGAACAAGGAGTTCTGAGCTGAGGCAGAGGCAGAAAGGTGCCTACAAGTGTTGGAGGAGTAAAAGTGCATGCAAGCAGAGACAGAAGACCTGTGTGTTTTAATCCTCTGAGTTTTATTTGTGCCAAGAGTCTCATTGAATCCATAGGGAGAATTTATCTTGGAATGCCAGGAAAGTCTTTGTCCTGGCCTTCCAGCATTGTCAGAAGCCTCTCTGTCAGCCACTGCTGGCCTCAAGAACACGTGGTGAGCACACACTTGCCAGGGCTGGAAGGTTGTGAGTGGATGCAGCACAAAGGGAGACATCAAGGGGAAGAGGTTCTGCTCACCCTTCCCAGTGCTGCTATGGACAGGATTGCCTTGGGTCCAGCAGAACTTCGCACCTTCAGCAACAGGGCACCACAAGTACCCCAGGAGAGTCCTCCAAGCAAAAAAGCTCAAAATACGTGATATTCAATGCACCCTCTCCAGCCTGTACTGTCTCCATGGGCCATCTCCATCCCACCCCTCTGACCATATTGCTCAGTCTTCTTTGATTAGATGGTTCTACTCAGTTGATACACTACAATGCTACTCTAGGCTTATCCCATCCAGACTTTGACAAGAAAGAGTGCTACTGAGCTTCCAGTGCCTGTCAACACAAGGGAACAAGAGAGAAGAGAAATAACTAACCTATGATCAGCAGGGATGCACCATAACTATCCAAGCTGGTAGAGAACACTGAAGAGAAAGACAAATTACAGTAGTGTTGATATGCATGCAAAAACCAAAGCCCTACATCCCAGGTGAGAAGCTAACTCAAAAACCTGCAGAAAGTGAGTTCTTACACTTGTTTTCAGTGCCTGAGGGCTCTGAAAGGAAATACTGACTTTTCCAGAAAGGAAATATTGACTTTGACAACACAGTGTACATCCTACAGGGCTCCAAGCCTCTTCCCACTGCCCCTACTTCTTGTCTCCCTTAAAATCCTCTTAGGAATGAATGAACTTTGTAATAATAATAATAATAATAATAATAACTAAAAAAAAAAATCTGCTTAATGAGTTTTCTCATGTATGGCCAAGAGCAAAAAGCAAATGTTTAACCTCTGACCTTAAGGCTAAATTACAGCATGGTAAGTAATGAGGACCCACTGCTTACTGTTTGCTTTAAAACATGAACACCACCATTTTCAGGTAGCAATTAGCACTCCTGCTGTGTTCAGCACTGAAGTGTTTTTTCTCAGTGGAACAAAATAGTTCAGTTTTTTTTCCCCTAAGTTTACAAAATATCTCTGTAAATGTAAATCATCAAATTCCTGCTGAGCCAGATGTTGCTGCTAAAATACATGGCCATATATGTAGATATGACAATTTATCTATATATACATGTGCATATATAATCTGTAATCATGTAAGTTAAAAAAGTATATAAATATGTCTATGTGTGTATGAATATACACATGCAGTGGAAGAAAACTTGGATCCCATTTTGGAGACATTAAAAATCCATCTGGATATGGCCCTGGGCAACTGGTTCTAGGTGGCCCTGCTTGAGCAAGGGGGTGGATGTTCTGTGATCCTGCAATTGTGTTTTTCTTCCCAAAAGCAATTATTCAAGTTGGCTGTCTTCTAATGGCACACATCTCTAGAGCTTGTGAACAATTTAGCAGCATGTTTATCCGGTTCCTAAGGTCCCAGAAGAAGTTTTTCTTTGTATTTCTTTGTTTTTCCTTTTGAGACCTGCTGTGAAAAGTTCATTGTTTTACTGTTAGCAGTTCAATAAGTTCCAGACTGAAGTACTCAGCCCAATGACAAAAGTTAAATGTCCCTACATTCAACAACTTCATGGAAGATTTTAATCTCCAAAGTAAAATGCCTCTACTGTTTTGCCCAGAAGGACAGATTCTGCAAACATAAATTTTACTAAAAAGTGGTTTTTTCCACTCAGTGGTGAGCTTTTCATCCTTACAGCTGTCTTTAGGTCAAAATTAGATGGAAGAGAAAACTTTTCTAAACTTGTTATGAGAAATGTTGTGTCCCAAGTTACAGAGAAATATTAATGAGTGTACTAATGGATAGAATAAGGAGCTTTAATGACTTACATTTGGCTGCCTGGAGCCTTACAAGCTATGAAGGACTGAAGGAAGGCTCCCAGAAGGTCTCATGATGCGCTGATTCTCAAATCAATCCTTGGATGGGTTTCCTGGGAGTGCTCACAGACTTAGTAGTTTCAGGCACCAATTCAAGAAAATTGTCTTACTCGCTATCTGCCATTGTAAGATACTCCAGAGTTTTCAGCACCCAGCAACTAAAACAGGAAACTTCTAATTTCTGACAATTTTACAATGTGTTCCAATTCAAGTGAAGGTTTTAAATCCTTGGATTAGTCCATATTTTTAAATGTTTTCCATAGTTTGTCTGACAATTTTCTGAACTGGGTTACACAGTTCTAAATCTGGTATAATATGCCACATAACCAAGTTAATTCCAGGCTCTTGCTGTTCCAACCAACAAGAAGAGATATTAGGTTGATTTGGGATCAACAAGGAGCTTTGTTGCAAAAACTCTATTTTGTGTCTGCTTGGAGATAATTTCAGTTGTAGTTGTTTTGTAGGCCTCAAATATGCTAAACAGTTGTCACTATTTGCTATGGTCTTTTTTAATTTTATTGTCCTCTGGCAGTAAATATGTTTGCTTAACCACAACAAAGCCCCAAGGACTCTGCTGCAAGATCCCTGAAATCTCCAGCAAAGAGAAATGGCCTCTTTTCCGATCTTCTTTACATCCAGGACAGGATCCAGCATTACAGTAGAGAAGAATGAGGGATATTTTGCATTTTTTAGGAGATTTTCATGTTTCATCTTAGCCATTTGAACCCCTGCAGTTCACTGCAACAACAAAAGAATATCTTGAGTTCCTATAAAAACATAAGCCTGATAAAATACTTGAGAGCAGAAAACCAGGTAGTCCAAATTATGTTCTTGCAGTGAATGACAAGAAAGAAATCACAGAGCTGAAAGGAAACCGAGATAATCTTTATGTGGTTTAAAGGATAAGTCTGGCGCCGACTGCCAGAGAATAGAGCAATCAATGGCACCGTTGGCCTATCAAAATGGAGAAATGATTTTCATAATGCTGCATAATGATAAAAGATGGCTGATGGCTAGATTTATTGCCTGTGGTTTCTTATACTGAAGAACATAAGAAATGCCTCGACATTTTCAGCATCAGATGGAATTCCAGATCCTGACAGGCAACAGCTGAGCTAATTATGAGGAACATCTTGGGGGGAGGGAAGGGAAGGGTTCTTCCTATCATGTCAGAGCTTTCCTTAATCAACTCTTGCTGATTGAGGAAATTTCTTCTTTAATCACCTTCATGAAGAAGGTGGAAGAAGCAAATTTTGCTCCTTCAAGTCTTGCTGATGTCTGGTCCCCTTGTGCCCCTCAGATAGCCCGAGTCTGCAGTTCTGCTAGAGGGCCACACTAACCCTCAGCCAGGCTCCACAGATTTGCTAAGGCACTTTCTGTAGCAAAATAAAGACATCACTTGCTATGGGAAGCTGCCAGCATGCAGCCTTTATTGCAGGTTTGCTGCAATTTAGGCACCTGGTTTGCTTTTTGATTCCTAAAGACCAAAACTTCACAGCCTTTGGAAGGGTAAGTGGAAAGCTCAGCCCCAGGATTTCCCCCATTCCTGCTCCATATCTACAGGGAGACTAGATTAATTCCCCCCCAGATTCACTCCATGGCTCCTCTGAAAGCCATCTGTGCTTTCTCAGTTAAATTTCCAATCAGCAGTTGAAGTCTCTGTGTCTTTCTCCAAACCCTGAGGTATCTGCTGCCATTTACTATCAAAGAACCAACTCTGAAGGCTTGTACTGAGGTGAAAATCTCTCTGAATTATTCTCTCTTGCCAAAGATGAGGCACTTAATATTTTCTTTTTCTCCCTGGAGACAGCAAAGATGAGAGAACAGTGACATATACAATGAAAACAAAAATACAGCAGAATGTATTATCTCCATGAGGTGGAATCTGTAGGGTTTTTTTTCTGATCAGTACCAGGCCCAGGCTGGTGGGATCATCAACCATAACTGAGCTCCTACATGCACAGGCTGCATAAATAACAATGACTGCAGAAAGGCTGGAGGTGCTCACTGACCAACACATCTCCCTGACTGCAATCTGAGGACTGAGGATGTGACTCACCCAGCTTAGGCTGTGCTGCATTTCATTTTCATGGCGCGTAGCGGGGTTTGCTCTACCTGTACTCAGTTTCTGAAGTTACAGGAATGTCTCCAGTGGAGACCACTCTCCTCCTTTACTTCATTTTTTTGATTTTTATAAGGCAGCACGTAGGCAGTGTACAAAAGCTGTGATTCGAGTAATTTCACAAGTAGCATTGCTACACCATTGAGGCACTCGAAAGAGACTTTGGCCCATATCACAAAGCTTGAACAGCTCTAAGTCTCCATCATATCAGCTTAAAAGCAAGTTCTGTGGGCTCCTCATTTCTTTTTAGACTGTTCTGTAAGTGATGTACAACCAAGGAACAAATACAATTTCTCAGAGTACTTAGTTTTTGCTTTGGCACAGTCTGTAGATGCTATGTTCCAAAAATCTCACGGGAATTGAATTATCCCCAGTTCTACTGTCCTGGGCCCCTTCATCTGATATAGCTGAAATTGGTTAATATGCTCAGAAGTACAAGACATAAATATACACCCACTGCAAAAACTATATTGAAACAAGCAGCTGTTGTCCTCCTGGGATTCCTTTTAGTGGATGGTCTTTTTCAAGAGTCAATCAAAAATGCCAAGGAAGCCTCTTCTGGAAAAATCAGCATCTCTCTCCTGAATGATGCTCGATAGTTGCCACAACCACCTCTCTGTGAGATGTCCTAACATGGTGATTTACGTGAGAAGTGGGTAAGTAGGTCCTTTGGATCAAGGCACAGTAAGGATGAATGTGTTTATTCCAGCTCTTAATGCCATTAATTATTACAGTCTATTAACATAAATCAATTTCATCCCACTCAATCCTTGCCAAAGTTCCACCTTCCACTGGAAGATCCCTGTATTATCCCTGTAATAACCACCAGGAGACACTAAGTACGGCATCAAGAGGGTAAAAAGGACTCACAAAAAAATTGAATAACCATCTGAAAGCATCTGGTAAGGCTGGCAACTGCTTGGGGACTGTGAATCAGCACTAGAAAAACCTCTGCCTATAACTGTTAGTTCTACCTTTCTCAGACAGCCAGTTTTTTCCCATGGGTTTTCCCAGCTTTGGTAGTCAACTGGATGCTACAAAATATACCTGCATTATAAATACCAGCAATATTTCAGGTGACACCTTAGTCTTTTGGGGTTTTTGAAGAACTGGCCAATCTAAACTTGCTTCATATTTTTTAAATTAGTTGAATTCCACCATGGAACTAGAAAACAAAATGAGTTTTGTGTTTAATATCTCTGCATTACTCAAAAAGAAAGCCAGACAGAAAAAACATGATTTCATAGAGCAAAAATTCCCAGCTTCCATGCCCAATAAGCCTTTTTTCCTAGGAGCTATTAGAAAAAAATATGTCCAAACTTACGTAGAATTGACCTAGCTTACCATAAAGCCTGAACTCTACAAGAAACTGAACTTCTGACAAAGCAGTCCAGATTTGAACCCAAATAACACATAACTGGAGGTACTCTTTGGACTCCATTTAAACACTGCTGTCAGTCTTCATGAACTGAAGGGGGAAAGGCATTAAGTTGACTTTTAACTCTACTGAAAGCTCAGGGAAGTGTGGGAGTTTAAATGACGGAAGCTTTTGGTAAGAAATACATCATCGTCATCATCATTCATTTCATCAGCTGCAGGAAAAATGAAAAATTTCATAGAAACCCAACAGAGATTACACTTTAAAGGTCTAGTAGGATGTGCACTACAAGACATTTAAAACACAAGGATTGTTTAAACATGGAGTGATGAATATGACCTTAACTTACTCGGGAGGAGTTAGTACAGCTGCATCCCGATGGCAAATGTAAATAAAAGCAAGGCAAGACATGCAGTGAATGCTTTGTATTTGCTTCTCTGTATCCAGCAGTGGAAAGTAAAGCAGATCAGAGACTTCAGACAGTGAAGGGTTTTTGGTCTTTTCTAAAACTCTTTTCTTCTCATGACAGTTTTGGATGCTAGTTTTGTGTTGTTCTCTTACAACTATTTATTTTCCATAGTATGGTTATAGCATTCGCAATAAGTCTTGCCAAAGTAACTGCAAATGCTTATCATAGGAAATTCATACTTGCCTGAAACATTTATTTCTCTTTTTTTTCTTATTCTTTGTATTGTAGATGTCCACAGGATTTAGTTTGTTGATTAGAAGTTGTGGCAGTGTTTTGTGCAAGGGATTGGAGTTATTAATATGGATATTTTTCAATTTTAATATGTAGGGGACAACTATAATCAATCTGATACTACATCTCATCAAAGAAGGAGAGGAAAAATATTCAAAACTCAGCTTATTTTCCCATCTGTCCTATATCTATACAAAAACATAGTAGAGCACAACCCACATTTGTTTAAACAGAGACATAAAAACTTTTGAACTTCAGGCAAGCTTAAGAAATGTCCTAGAGACATTCCCAGGGAAACAAAAGCTCAGAACTCATTTATGTTAAACTGCACAAAATATGCAGATTTACAACTTCATTCAAAGCTTTTTCATCCACAAGAGGGTCTAACTTATGAGGTAGATCCACACATTTCAAAAACATTAGGACTGTCAGGTGATCTCTCCATAACTCCATTCACATCACATTCTCCGGTACATACAATACTCTAACTGAATAAAAAAATAGCAACTTTTTTTTTTTTTTTTTTTTGAGGAAGGCCTCTAAGTTTGAAAGTAGAAGAGTGACAATAGTACCTGCAGTGATTGGACAGCTCTACTACCAGGAAAAATATATGTTGACTCTAGAGAGGGAGAAAAATGGGATTTGAATGAAAAAGTACTTGAGTGCTTGTGATTTGTGCATGGACAGAAATAATTGAACCGCTTGGATTCTGTCTGTCACTTCCCCATAGTCTTTCATGGTGATATTCAGTGTGGTATAGCATAAGGATTGGGTTACAGCTCTTATCTTGGGTGAATTTGTTCTTACTAGTACTTGAAAGCAATCCTCAGGTTCGTAGCCCTGAAACTGCCCCTGAGGGTTTCAATAGGAATGTCACCTGTGATACAGAACACAACAGGATGATTAGATGTATGTAAAACTTTTCCCATAAACCTCTAGAGTGTCATTTCTTCGGGCTGGCTGAGCACAACATGGATAAAGATCAGCTTTACCTGTGACATATTGAGGTCTTCCTCCCTGGTAGGAGATATCACCGTGTGTCCATATCAGAACAGCGCTAAATGAGATTAAAGCTTCCAGAGAGAAGGATGCAGGCAGGAAGAAGTACATCCAGTTACTGGTCTCTTTCATCAGTTAAAAGCATTGAAAATCAAAAGTCACATTTAAGTATTCTGACCTGGTCTAATGGAAGCTGTCCCTGCCCACAGCAGGGGATTTGGAACTAGGTGATCTTCAAGATCCCTTCCAAACCAAATTATTCTGTGAGTTGGAAGAGAGCTTCCTCAAGAGCACAGGCTCCCCGCTGCCATTCCCATGTTGGCTTTTCTAACAAGTTCTTTCCCCATCACAAGCACGACTAAATGTCTCCAATTTTTCTATTATCAGTATTTATGAAAGATGAACTGCAAAGCAGGAAGGCAAGAGAGCCCAGAATCAACTTCAAAGTTTTAAATATAAGGGCAACATGAATTTGAGCCTGTTTAGGAAGGAGGAAAACAGAAGGAGATAGCTTAGATGAATCTGAACATTTTAAGAAATCCTAATGTGAGAAAAAAAAAAAAAATCAGAGATTTCATCAAAGAATATGCTGAGGTATCAAGGAACAGGCAATTTTGGAAGTGGTCAAATGTCACAACACCAACTCAGCAGGGATCGGATCTCCGAATCAGACAAGAGACATAATAATTATTATTTGAGAGACAAGTGCTCTAAAGAGCCTTGAATAGAAGAGATTTAGATGCTGACAAGAGATGCACACAGAAATCCTACCACCAACAACCACTACAAAGCAGGGACATTTCCTCATCAAAATGTTCAGAATAATGCCATAAGCTATGTAAGGGAAGAGATTGATAGGCAGCACAGAGTTAAGATTAATGATGAGTCTCTAAGCACCTAATTGCAGCTGAATATCTGAGTGCAGCAAATCACACCAAATATAGTGAATATAATCAAACATACTTCCTGGGCCTTGATGTGCAGGGAAAATATCTCTCTGGTGCTCCTGAATACCCCCAGTTTCCAGATGAATCAGTCAGATGCCTGTTTCAATCTTTCAAGACCCAGTCAAAGATGCTGTCTATATGAAGGTAATTGTTCACAGAATGGCAGAGCCCATTCACTTGGGGGTTATCTGGGCCCTTTCTACCATGGCTGATCCTTGGCAGAGGTCTGTGGCTGCAGTGTTATGCAGGATCAGAAGCCCCAGTGTTGTTTTTTTCAGCATAAGTTTTTCCTGCACTGTTTTCTCCAGCAATCTGATCACCACCATGAGGAGAATGGGATGGGGCAGGATTGTTGCTGCCATCTTCACTTGAAAAAGGAAGGAACTTTCCTGTTGCACAAGGGAACCCCGTGTTTCCCTGATCTTCAAAGCCTTTCAGAGCCATGCAATGGTTATATTTATCCTAGAAGCATTGTCTACATTGGGTAGACTCCTTAGGTCTTGGACTCAGATCTTCACTAAGACTCATCACACCCAAGATGATCGAGGGATCATTATATTCAGTTCATAATCCACATCTAAGGAGAGTTGGCAATAATCTTTGCTTTGATCCATGTGCAGTTTCAAGGTAGCCCTAATTATTGAACAACTATAGACCCTCTCTTATACAAACCAAAAAACCACTGAATTCTTTCCAGTTCCTCCCAATTTGCATTTGTCAATGTTTTAGACCACCCTCAGAAAAATTATTGCAAGACAAATATACACAGATGCAGGGATTTTATTTGCTACTGCACTATTTTATGAGTTTGTACCGCAGAGCCTAACTTCAAGGCAAGAAGATTTATGGTGTAATTACTTTAGTATATTGTTGTACAATTTGCAACTAATGGAAAAGAAATTTACTGGCTACACTTCAGCTGTCAGAAAGTCTGTCTGCAGAATAAAAGTGAAAGGAATATGTGCTTCTCTCTTTGAGTGGAAATATCAAGTGACAGGCATTGCTTAACCAGATCAAATATTTTAAACTTGATCAGCTACCCATATCATAATAAGTAAATTTTCCTGCAAAGAAAATTAATTATTCCTCATAAGGAAACAGAAGCACTTGATATCAAGAGGCAAATAAAAAACTGCTCAGCACACCCACTCCCAGGAGAGTCAAGCCCAGTCAATCAACTTTCCAGACAAGCATAAGAATTAAGAATTCCACATCCTTTTTTAATTGCTTTAATTGGCAGTGTTTCCCAGTGGACTTTCATGTTTCATTTGGTCTTTTTTTCCCCAAGTTGAAAAAAATAAGCATTTGATTAATAATCATGTAATTGGATTTCCAGTTCAATGTTTAATGTCTTACATCCAGTACTTAGGAAGAGCAAAAGCAGAGACTTGTCTTCGCATTTGACATAAGACATTTTTGATGGAGAAAAAGGAATCATTCATATCAAATGTTTTGCAACTAACATTTCTCAGCATCTTGCCAATCAGCTCAAGTTAGATACCTGGTGGTAAACATCCCTTCCATTAGAAACACAGAAATTGGAAGCACAAAATTGAATGGAGGAGCCTGGAAGAGTTCAATCACACTTTTCAGTAACCTTAATACTCAAACGACTTAATGTAGAAGAAACCCAAACTCAAGTCCCTTGGAAATCAAATCAAAGTTTCCTGTTGCAGCAGAGATGAAAAAGCTGCTGCAATCCGATGGGCATCTAAGACTAGAGTGAACTTAGCCTATATAAAATCTCAGTGAATGCGAAAAATTTTTGTTTGATCCTTAGATTTGGGACAGTTGCATGCTCTCTGAAGCAGAGCAGGCATCTCTGACTGTATCTGTTCCTTTCCCCGTTTTCTACCCTTTTCTCACTATGTTTGTATTATTCTGGTTAACAGTTCCTACTAGTCTGGTGTTATACAAATGTCTGCATCATAAAACTTCCCTTATACAATTAGATCTATAAAAAAACCAAACATTAAGATACAGAAGAACCTTTGTTCTGTACTGAAAATGCAATGAAACTACTGTAAACTTGAAATCAGTCAGGCTCCCATCCAGAACTGTGCACAGTGGGCAGATCTTAATGTCCCCTACTTCAGTCTTCTTCCTGGCACATCTAAAGTAATTATGAGGGTATTAGACAAATCTTGAAATAAGACAGACTATGAAGCCTTGTAAGCATGTCCATATCAGAAGAAAACTCTGCCAAAGTCTTCAGTCCCAAACTTCTCAAAAAAGCCTTTCAAGTTACTTTAAAGTAGTCAGCCTTCTTCTTATCACATTTGCAGCCAAGGGGAGCTGGAAACACTGAAGTGCTACCATATTTTGAATTGAAGTTTAGTGGCAATGATCTGCTCTTTGATAAAGTTCTCACCCTACATGCTGGTTTTCAGCAAGGACCCTTCAAAAGGTGGTGAAGTGTTTACCTTGACTTCTTATTGCTTGTTCACCGCTCTCCGAATTTCTGATCATTTCACACGTACAGACTATCAAACAGCACTCCTCTGACCATGCCCTGTGATGGACACACCTACAAGGGAAGAGAGACAGCCCAAAAAGACTCACTGAGGACTTCAGTCAAAAAATGAATATGTAAATAAATTAATATTTAATTGCGATACACATAGGTGACTGTACTTCTTCAACTTCTTGTCTCCTCCCAGTGGAAGCGAATTCAACTTCAAGGCATTGTTCTGGAGCAGGTTTATTGCTCATACTGAATAAATCAAGGCACTACAAAGGAACCTCACCCTGCAGTCTGAAACATATGGTTATTTAAGCATATTTTAGTGTGCACAGCACATTGCAGGCATAGGGCAGCCTGTGACCCGAGACAGTCCAAAGCCCAGAGGACAGCCTGTTCTCTCATGCTTGGTCCTATCCCTCTGCTCCTGCGGGACTCCAGCATGCCCAGAACATTGGCCTCCAAGGTCACATCTGCCAGCATATACCTTTCATCACCACTCTAACAGAAACCAAATAAATCATTTAACCTCTTCCTTGACTGATTTTCCTTTGCATAGAAAAGGCAATGGTATTGTTGTCTCTTCCAGAATAATGAATAAACTCCCACTCAAATATTTATGCAAAAAAAAAAAAATTACTTCTGTGGCAAAATGGAAATTATTCCGGAGGAAAGGAACTTCGTTATATAAGCTCATCGCTAGTGACAATTACACAGATTTTTTTTATTTCTATCTATAAAGGCAACCAAAAATTACATAAGCCTAGTGGCAAAGGCCTGAAGCAGAAAAGTCAAATATTTTCCTAACCAGTAAGAGTCTTAACAGTGACTTGGGGAAGGGTATTTATGGGCCCATTATAATTCTCCATAGCTCTATAAACCTGAGATGAGCATTGACTGGCATATTAAATTCTTGGTAGGGATTGAATTTTTAATGTAAACACCAAGATATGACCGTACCTTTCAGCACACAGGTCCGTGAGACTTTTCTCTGAGTTAGCTTTCACCCATGTACTTGGGTTTGAGAGAGGAAGTGGATCTTTTTCATCCTCCACTGAGCTGGAGACAAAGAAATTACAAATGAAGTTAGACTCTCTCAAAGGGTTACTTTCTTTAAAACTCCAGATTGCTGTGAGGCAGCCTTTCACATGTGCAGTCTTCTCTGCTTCCTATGAATTTAAATATGGCCTTTAAAAATAATGTGAGTTGGGGGTGAGCAGATCTAAATAATCTTGCCCTGATGAAATTATGCATATGACATTAGTCCATTCCTGAGCCATTACACTAACAAGCGCTATGCAAATACAGGGAATATCTACGTATGACATATTGACCTGAATGCCAAATACCTGAGCCTTCTACATTAAACAAGCTGATGGGTACTATTAAAGTAATTATGTCAAATAAACCAAAGCTGACTTTGAAGGTCTGACTACAAAATGAGAGCCAAGAACATAATGACTGATGGAGTCTGCAGCTGTGCAGAAGTTTATTCTGTATTAAACCCCTCGTATCATTTTATTTTGGTTTGGCTTGTAGGATATCTCCAATACCAAAAAGTTCCGGTTTTCCCCTAATTCAGAGCACTCTGCCTAATAGAAACAGCAAGGCAAGCAAGAGGGAAGCTCTGTCCTTGGCTGTGGTCTTCATGCTGATGTGGCTTCTGACACAGGTTTCAGGGGTATGCCTTGATGACCCCATTTGCCCACATCTATCATTTGCAGGTCTCCACATCAACACAGTGAAGAGGTCCACAAAACTTTTTCATATTTGCTTCCTCCTGGACTGATCTGGGCTGTAAGACTTAGAGAGGGCATTTTCTGCCTCAGGAGAGGAAACAACTGCCCTGGCTTCTTGAGTTCCTTCACAAGCAGGCTGCCTGGGAAGCAAGTGCAGCCCTCATACAAACTCCATGAGATGAAGCCTGGGAAGATGAGGAGTTAATATATCTCTTTACTAGAATGGCTATATCTCTTTTGTGTAGCTGTACCCACCAGATAACACTGTGCTCCAGGAGGAGCAGCTTTTTTCTGGCCCATATCTGATCCAGGCTGACTTACCAGAACAGATCTGACTCACACGTACCAGCCTGCTCTCAGGCAGGAGTGAGGGATGAAGACACAGCTTCCCTCAGATGGTGGACTTCACGATCTGCAACTTTCTCCTCTGTTTCCAACTCACTCCCTTTCATAAATCTCTCAACATCCATAAAGAAGGGCTTTCTGATACATTATATGACAGGAGATACCATATGAAGGGCTCAGTTGCATGTAACTACTTTATGTCTCCAATTATTTTTCCTTTTTTTTTTTTTTTAAGACTGGCTTTCCCTCCCTTTTTCCCAATGCTAAAAGTGGTCAATATTAACACCACTGATGGTTAATGAACCCAGAATTATCTGAGGTGGTAATCTCATTCACACACATACACAACTTTCCTCTTTTCCTACAGCAAAACCACTATCAGGTACCAACCCATCTTTCCACAAACTGGAAAATCTTTCCAAATTACTAAATTCCCTTAAATCCCAAGGAGAAATGACATTTCCTAATGAGGTGAACTGCATAACTTGTTTCTGACAAAGTAAAAAATGCCCATGAGTCATCATCTCCCTACATCACTTCTCCCCACATCTCACTAAACCATTCCTTCAAGTAGTTTGAGAACTCTGTCCCAGGTAAAAAGTATCATGAAGCTGACAGAAAGACATTAAATTGATTTTCCAATGAAAATAGTGGCTCTGTGACACCTTAGCTGAAGGTCTGCTTTGGTATGTTTGCACAGCAGCTTGTGTAGCAGAGCCATGACCTATTTTAATGCTACACCAAAAAAATCAAGTAGCAAGATATAAAATGTTTCTTGGATTCCACAATCCAAGATCATTTAGGGTCTGGTAACATACTTATTATTACAGGAAACCCCTTTTCTTTCTTTTAGTTCCACACATCATATACATGATTATAGTATCAGTAATATTAATCATAATATTGTTATGGAACATAAAGCAGGTTGGCATGACACACATTCTCCAGAAAATAGGAAAGAGAATTTATCCAATGCCTCTTTGCTCCCACCTTGTTCAGATCCTTCTGCTCTCTCTTTCTTCATTACCTTCCCATGCTACATCCGAATTGATATTAAATTTCAGTTCCTTCAAGATAAAAAACAAAACCTGTGACTTCATTTCAGTAGGAAGAACTTAATACCATTGCTTTCCTACTCAAGGTCAGTAGTCCCTATCAGTCAAAGTCCTGCCTGCACACAGTGATCAGCACTGAATGCCTCAGAAAAGGTTACAAAACTTCCATAATTGTGTAATAATTCACCTTAGGGAAGTTTGTTCCTAGTGGCAGGATGCTAGTGGTCAGCTTAAGCACTCAAGTACAGAGCTAATGGAATTAAAGACTATCTGCAGTGCTCAGGATGCAGCAGGCAATACTGTGAAGAAGGAAACAATGAGATGCTTGAAAAGTACCTTGTATCTCAGACACATTTTCTTGGTTTTAAGCATTCATTCCATTTATTTCAATAATTCATGCCAAGGTGATCAGGGTTCTCAGAATTTCTATGCCCAGAGATAAGGGAAGTTGTAACATGCTAGGAGCATCATAGTCCAAGTACATATATTTTAGGTACCTATGTTCCCATAAAAGACCACGATTTTCCCTTCTTGAAGGTATAGTATTGTTCTGAAAAGTGATTTTCATATTGCCAGCATGTCCTCACCCAGATCTGCTGCTTGGGAAAATGCTCAGCCAGGCCAGAACCACCCGCTGATCGGTATAGGCAGTCCCAGGGTGGTTGGGCAAAACACAAGATAAGGAGCCACGTTGTCTTCTGATGGTTCCTTCTTAAACCAGCAATATTTAATGAGCTGGAGACATGGTTGATAGGATTGTATCTTTTAGCTTGTGGTGGAGGTTTGTAAGCCCTTTAAATGGCCTAGGTTAGCCTGGAGTCCTCTCCAGCTGCCCTGTTAAAAGTACAAATCAAAGCTGCCATATGCTGTCATCACGTGGGCTGTGAGCTGAACTGGGCTGGAAAAATAGCCCATCTAACACAGTAGGCCATCACCAACAACAGCCATCATATTTTATCAACACACTTTCACAGCCTCTGGTAGTTTGTGTCCTGAACTGAAGTACAGTTTCAGCCCCAACAACACCTTACAGCAATCAGTCCAACAGCACTTCCCTGACCTTCATCACCTTTGCTTAAGGAGACTAACTAAGCTAAGGCTTTCAAGGGAAATTTGAAAGGCTCAAATTACACACAAACTATAAAATGAGTAATATGCACTTATGCATCTTAATGGGACTGACAATGGTCAATTTGGTGCACTTTAGGCCCCTATTAATAGCCAGGTTTCACAGGCAGTTGAATAAAACACATTTCCCTGGAGTGATATAACAGCAAGGGAGGACTGACCAGGGATGAATCCTGTTCAGCTGAGTTGATGAATATGTAAACATAACAATAACTGTTGCTTCATCAGTTCCTTCTGAGTTTATCTGCTGCAGAAAAGGTTAAGCATGTTGACCGGGTGGTGCCTTTTGTGATTTGTTTACTTTATTAGTACATGTCCTTGAACTAACGCTGCATTTCATACCTACCTGCCTGATAAGCGACTGAAAGAACTTGGCGTCTGGGACTGAGAACTCAGGAGAGGGAGGGAGGACAGGAGGGAGACAGGTGCATTTCAGTATGGATAAGCAGTTCCAACTATCATGCTGATGCAAAAGGCAGGGGGGGGGAAACGGCTCGCCTTGTAGGGGGACGTATTTGCACACATTTTAGTCTTCAAAAGAGATCTTGAAATACCAGGCTGGAGACAGGTCCCACTACAAAATGTCCCTGCTTTTTTCCCAATAATGGTGCCATCTGCTTTAGTTGGTGAGGCTCTCTCTGTTAGGTGAGACATTTCGGCATAAAAAGGCATACTGAGCTATCTCCCACTAGCTTATCCACAACCCAAGATAGCCAGGAAGGTAAACTTAAGGAATTCCTTTGTGTGAACTGTCACTGGTACTACCCCAGGCTGGCTTTCTCAGGCTGGTAGATGAGCCTAAAATACTATGTCGTCATACCATGGCCATTTCCTAACACACACTGGTTTGCAGTCTGCACACACTGCCTTATGTGGAATCATTACTTCCAGAGGAGCAGCAAGCCTTGGACTGGTCTGGGCTCAGGCATAGCCAAGCTTAGAAACAAAACCACTCTAGCATAGTGAAGTGTTAGTTAAGTTCTCAGTTGTCAAATTGAAGAGTTACAAAAGAGAAACAGAAGCATGTGCTTGGCACTGACTTCTCTGTCCCGTGGTCCCCTTTTGGGGGTCTACCAGGCACTGCTACAAAGTGAACCAGCATCCTCCATCAGGTGACTGGCCTTCAGGTTTAATCTGGCAGTCAAAGACCAGTGGGTTGAGACCCACTCCGAAGCACTCCCTCAAAGTCAGCTCTTCATCCTCTTGCTTAAGACAAACTGCTTCTCTTCCACTCTTGACCTCTCCTGGACCTTTCTTCCTTCAGGAATGCAGCTCCAGCCACCTCATACAGCAATAATGACTGCAGCTACCCCAATCCTCTTTTCCCTGTGTGTCTCTATTACAAATGGAAACACAGCAAAGGAAACCTTCTATAGTCCTCAGAAGTATCTCTGAACTTACATTGCTGCTTTGTTCCAGAACTAACAAATGCCTATTATTTTAAGTAACCTTTTTGTCAGATACATATTTTAGAGGCGGCTACAACACTTTGCAGTGGTAAATTATTTCTTTTGCATGTGCACAGATTTAGCAGCCAGAGTGATTTTCTCCATCATATCCCTCCAGTTGCCCACAGGCACTGGCCTCACCCAGATTCACTCCCATCTTTATCTGAGGGCTTGGTTTCACAGCTCTCCAGCAGAAATTAAAATGGACCTTGAGCAGACCAGACCATTTGGGAACTTCACAACTTCTGGTTTTGTGGCAGCTCACTCCTGCTAGAAGGTGGACACAGAGGCCACTAGCTCATTTCCTTTGTCTCAGTAGCACAACAACATTCCCTAACAAGTGCTATGGAACGTGTTCTCTGCTCATCTGAATGCAGCTGGGGCTGAAGTTAGAGGCTTATTATAAACTGAGCACAATTAGCACACAGCCATCAGGTCTGTGATCCTGCAGCATCACTAACTCCCCAGCTTCTCTCTGATTTTCCTCTCTTTTTTCTCCTCCTCTGCCTCCAAGCCATTTTCTTTTCTTTCCACTTTCTCAAGCCTTTAAAGACCTCCTGTTTTCAGGATTTCTGTCTACTTTGTTTTTCTTTCTGAGGGATTTACCCACCCTCTCTCAATTCTCTTGGCTACTCTCCATCTTCCTCATGTGAACCAAGAAATTCCTGACAGCTGCACTTCCCATCTTGTGTTTTGCCATCATCGTCATTTTGTTTGTGTGCATGCATGTGAGTGTGAGAGAAATCCAGCCAGCCCAGTGACACGGTTTGAATCCTACACTAATGGGAGGTGGAGTCAAACACTCCGTCTCTCCTTACAGCAGCTGCTTCCCTGAAGACCCACAGCCGTAGCTCAGTGATAAAGACCAAGCTCACAGCCCCGGGAGCACCTGGGAGAGCCCAGAGCTTTTGCTCTGACACGCACATTTACCACCAGATTTGTTGAAGCCATGCAGCTGCACTCCTCCCTACACGGTTCTGCTGTTGATCTGTGCTGGCTTTTTGCTTTTATAGCAGGCAGCTGTGCCCCATGAAGAGACTGGGCAGGGTTTAATCAATAAATGTTAAAAAACTATCCGTTTTTTCCCTTATTCACTCTCCAGACTGGAGAGTGAACAGCACGGGCTGTTTTTCTCCTACATGCACTTTTGGCTGCTTTTTCTCTCTCTCTCTCCCTGTTGCCCTCAGACCTGCACCAGCAGCTGTACAGCTGGTGCTGGTGCTGTGCCAGGGTCAGATGCTCTCCCACGTTGACCAGAAATTATAACTGGCAGTGATCTTGGACAAGCAAAATCACTGTTGATGTAAATCAATTATTTTGAAGAATAATAAACACTGAATCCTACAAACTCTATCCATAATCCATTACCTCTGAAAGATCTCTCTCTGTCTTTATGACTCAGCATCTGGTAGTCAGATGAATCCAAACTTCTATACTATCCCATTAAAACCATCTACAGAATGATTTCTTCATGTATTTCCTAAAACTGTACAAAACCACAAGAGCAGCTGAGTGAAAAATGCAATAATTCACAGCTATCATAGCAGCAATGATAAAATATGTGCTTCCTGCTTATTCGTTTTGATTAAGAAAATTATTCACACGGCTTCAGATGTTTGGAAAGAAATCCATCTTGTGGTTTGTTAATCAGAAGAACACTATACTCTAGGCTATTGAGAGAGGTAACTTTCAGGGCTGAAAGGCATTGCCATTTGTCTTCTATAGAAAGATGATAAGAATCTGCTCACTTTTTTAGCCCAAAATTTGATGCTGCTTATCAGTTAGCATTTCCATCCTGAAAGAACTTAAGCATACAGTTAATTTTAAGCATAAGAGGAGAGGCCTAAAATTCAAGATGAGTATTTGTGACCTTCAAGTTGAGTCCCTTTTTAATACTTCTAGTATTTTCAACTGCTGTGTTGGAACACAGCTCAGAACAAGCTTAACAGCCAAAGTGGGTTTGGTGCCTCTCCTCTCCCTACCACCTCCATGTCCTGTATCCCACTCAGTCCCTCGTGGGACCACCAACACTCCTTCCTTTCTAAGGCTCCTGACATCCACTTTGCAGTACTTTCTAAAATCCTACTTTCCTGTGTTGCAGTCTCCTCATAGCATTGTGTCCTTGGGCTTGTTCCTGGCATTGTTTCCTTACTGCTGGACATTGGATATGTGTAAAGCCCAGGTGAAAATGCCCGTGTTAGCTTCTTATGCTCTATTCACAGCTCCACAGCAACAGACTACTTTTCTTCTCATCCTCTAGCATTACTCTGTGATACTTTGTCTTTATCATTAGCACATGCATGTGACATCGCCAAGCACTGCAGTCTCTCACCTGAGGAACTGGCTGCATTTCAGTTGTCTTTGCATAGCTTATCAATTTTGGTGTTACTTTGGGGCTCCAGGTAAAGCTGTTCCATAATGGGGTGACCTTGTAAATAATCCATTATAAATTATTCTTTGTCTGCACACAGGAAAACAAAGGTCTCACACCTTGCAGATGCTGTTAGCTGTGGAGAAAAACCACAAGTTAGCCGTTGATTTTAGCAGAACAATCAGCACAAAGTATCAAAAGGTGGTTGTGCCTCTGCCCTATCATGTGGCATGATCAGCTTGAGGCAGATGCATTTTTTAGTTATATTCTGTGTTTTTCAAAACGAGACATTTGAGGACAGGATGCAGTCCTACAGGCAGGGTGAGCAGATCACATCCGTCTTGTTCATCAGTTTTTCCAGCTTCTGGGAGATCCACTGGAACAAAGTATCACCAGAAGGACACGTGTTTTATAAATAAGCAATGACAGGCAAAAAGCAATTGAATTAGATCCCCAAAGCTTTACCAAGACAGATGATCCTTGAAAGCACAGCTAGGATATTAAACATAGTGAAAGTATAATTCTTAATTTCTAGGCATCTGTGAGAATAATTACCATTCTTTGGGGAGTATTGTAGTGACTGTAGCTGGTAGATGTCTAAATGAGACAATATTTCCTTTTGATATTGCATCATTAAGATAACTGATTCCTATACCCAGACAAATGTTTCATATAACTCTTTCCTCCCTTTTCCTAATGTGTGCAATTGTGAGAAAGCAGCACTGTAGGGATTTAGTGGCTGTATCTCTTTATGAGCCTGAACTGTGACATGGAGGACTCAGTGAGTTTATTGATTTTAATTTCTTATATTTGGGATTTATCTTCTCAGCTTTTACTTAACAGCTGAGAATACTCACAGTATTGACACAGAAGACTGGCTACCCAAGGGCAAATTTCAGATCCTCATTTCTCCACCTGTGCATTTATTTGTTTGCTTCTGGATGGATACCAACTGCCAGGCTTTGATCCAGGCTTTGATCAAAGAGTGGCTAACGGGTACACTCTGTGAGAGAGTATTCCTCTCTCTTAGTCTCCATAACCAGAGCTGGGGGGGGAGACTTTAAGCAGACTTCCATGATTATCAGAGGGAAAGATCAAATATTCCCTTTGAAGATCCTTTGTTACTGAAATCTCGATTATCACCTATGATTTGGTCTGAAAACCCTAAACTACAAAGCACACAGTAGAGTTTTCTAGGGGGTAAAGGGATCTAAAAGATAGGTTGATAGCTGTGCATGCCAGAATATTTATTTTTCCCAGGAAGACAGCCAGAGTATTCCTGAAAGCAATGGTAGAGAAAACCTAGTGACAAATCCCCTTTTCAGGCTGTTACATGAGAGTTTTGGTTTAAAGCAGACTCAGCACTTCCTGGGCCATTTTAGGATAGAAAGGAGTGTTGAGTCAGGTTAATTTCTTTACTGGAGTATTTAAGGACTAAGCTAATAAGGAGCTTTATGACTGAGAATTCTTGTGGCAACACAGAGAAGGTGAAGAGATGTGAAACAACAGGTGAAGTGTGTCTGTCATTCCCAGAAGAGGTGTTTTCTCCTGCGAATGCATTGCTGAACTTTGGTGCCAGGAGGAGCAATACCTGTCAGTGACTATTGGTTCCCCTTGCTCACTTACCTGCTCTTTTCTCCATGGCATCCTTTTTATCTTCTTCAACTTCCTTAACATCTATGAGGCAAGTATTTGTACCCTGTTGTGTCTCTACATTCCAGTGTGCAGAGCCATAGGCTGGATGTTGCTGCAACATTGGGTATTGCTGCCAGAGAGAATTAATGGCCATAAGTTGCAAGGGGTAATAAGCTCTAATGACTTTCTCACTTGACTGTCTTGGTTCAGTAACACAGGGGTTGATATAAGGCTTTCTTTAAAAGATATTCTACTTACATGTTTCCTTGCCTCCTTTGGTCCCTCCACCCTCCCTTCCTTTACCTTCTCTCTTCCAGTATTACCAAGCCTGGCAGGCCAGTGCTTCTTTCTCCATCTTCTGTTTTGAGGTAGGATCGATACCAACCAGCCCCAGGGCAGGGCTATATCCAAAGCCATTTCCAGTTTTCCCCCATGTGAAGGGCCAGCATACATCTGTGCCCATTATGGATGCTCCAGTGGACTCATTCATGGGCTCGCTTCTTTCTGCTGTGAGATTCCCTGGCCCTAGTGCTGTGTTTTCTTTGGCGCAATGCGTAAGACAAGAAGGAATTTTTACGTTTAAATTTCTCCGGCTCTGGGAAACATTCCCCCCACACACACGTCCTAGCAAGAGATCTACTGCATCCCTAACTGCACTCAGCGCTTGGAATGTGGTGACGTCTCCACATTTCATGACCAAACATAGCCCTTGCCATGGCTCAAGAGTAGAATAGGCCCTAGCCTGAGGTCCTTTATCTACTGCTTTCGTCACGCTGTCCATTTGTACGTATTTGGAGGAAAGTTGTGCTGTCTGCTGCCCATGATGCCAAGCTGCCTGGCAAAAGAGATTTGCTGTAATTGTGGTATTTTTGCTCTTCTCCTTTCAGCTTTTTAGGCAGCAGTGAGTCAGTCTTCTGCTTCGTGGTTCTCTCCTTTGCAACTCTTCTGGTCCCAGGCAAGACTTTCCTAAAATCAGTGAATGCTCATTGCGAGCTGATCCATAATAGGCTTAGTGCTTCAGCTTTGCTTTCTTCCAGGGACCATTTAAGCAAGGACAAGCCACTGTTTTATCTGAAGAGAGGATAATGCACAGGGGTGCAGTTCTACCATGCTGTACTTAAGCCCGGATGTCACACCGAAACTGAGACCAGTGTCACAGTAAGCCTATTGTCAGAGGGACCAGAATGAACTCTTTGTACAGTAGCTTCAGATTAATCCTGGCATTAGCAAGTCCTGAAAACAACCACAGCATGTTTTAATCAAACAAAGCACAAACAGTTCTCACTTAAACTGGGAGGGGAAATGTCTTCATGTCTAATGCAGACTATGACAGATGGAGGAACCATGGGGAATACTAATAAAATGGGATAGGAAGGAGAGCCTTCACTGCAGGGAACACCTGACCCTTCAGTTATCCTTCATCCCAGGTACCTCTTGAGTGTTTGAACAGGAGTTACTTCTTTTGCACTCATGAGCACACACAGCTCCTCCTACAACCTGGTCATGCACTGACTCCTGTCCAGCTCAGTGCTTCTCACACTCATGTGCCTTTCCTTGGGTAAAGCCACTTCAGGTGTCCCCTCCCCTAAAAGTGAGATTGCTATTTCCAGTATCAGACTGGACACATTCACTGCCAGTGGCTCTATTACAGCTGTGTGCTCACAGGGAATAGCCCCTGATGATTAAACACAGATGCAAAATATCCTTTTAGCAGTGCAATTAGTAAAATCAACACTGTAAAACAAGAGCCCTCACATTTTTCCTTTTTTTCCCCTGATTTACGGATTCATTCAGGATAGTTTTTTTGTTTCTTATGGAAAGTTTAGCTAAACTTGAGTTTTGGATGAACATATTAATTGCAACCACCTGATCAAGATTTGTCACTGCTGATCTTCTAGAGGGGGTAAAAGAACCCTTTAGCAGACCCACAGTAGCTTGGCTGAACTGCTTAGTGTGCTGACTAAATTAATAGGGGTTACTGGATAGCTTTCCACTACATCATGCAATATAGATATAATTCAAGACGACGGAGTATCAGTAGCCTTTGATGGCTGCCCTTGAATCACATCGTAGGTGAGTTCATGAGTTGCAGTCCAAGGCAGGCAGTTTTCTCCAGGCATTTCTGCAGAGAGATGGAGCTTGAATATGGAAATAGAGACAAATAACTGTGGGACAGTTTTCAGAGGGGCTTCAGACAGAAGGAAGAAAAAGGTTTGGCAGCAGAGAAGATGAACAGCTGAGGGCTGAAAAAAGAGAAAGCAACCACTGTAAGGAATATTTCCACAGCCCAGAAGTCAGGCATCAGCATCAAGCCCCAGCCCTTTTTATCTTGCTCTCAAGACACTTCTAAGGAAAGCAGCTGGAACTGTGCACAGACAGAGATGTTTCCCTGCTTGGGTCCTTCTTGAGCACACCAAGTCCTGATCCCTCCACAGGGACTAAGCCCTGCAACAAGGCTGGGGCAGCCCAGAGGTTGGAGTTGAAGATATGCCCTACAGGGAATGCTTTTCCCTGCATCACAAGACCAGACCAGCACTCATGCGGGAAGAAAAATTAAAACGCAGTGCATTGACAAATAACTGCTTTAAGAAAAATATTAACAAACCAGATCTGGAAGATATAAATCTAAGGGAAAACAAATAACTCACAGGTGCCCAGCCTGACAGTCAGGCTATCAGATGCCAAAAAAAAGTATTACTTTTTTTAACCACTGTTTCACCTTTCCCAACACTTACTATGCTGTGCATTTCTTCCAGTTTTCAAGCAGCCTATACCCCTGAAGCCCAGCTCCACGTGGTTCTGGGGAGGAAATGTTCAGTCCTGGCTCCATCTGCAACAACAAAAAAAGTGTTTCCAGGCAGAGAGGGGCAAAAGGTGTATAGTCCATCTTGCAGGTTACTTACCTGCATCAAAAGAAAATTATGCAGGAGATGATCTAAAGTTATCTAAAAAGATGAGAATTAGCTCCATCCCACTGGAGAAGGAGATTTCCAGCTTGCCTATGCAAACAAAGCCAGGGGTGAGTTCAACTCATTAACTCAGCATAAACCAAACTACGTCTTTTCTTCTGTACTATTTTTGTCTGCCAGATCAGTGAGCTGTATCAGCACAGAGAGGGTCCTACAGGTGCCAGAGCTTGAATAGACAAATGGCAAGATCTTAAATGTTGGATTGGAGAGGAAAGAAGCTTAGTAAACAGTAGTCAGCAAGGAGACGTTCTTACCCCATCTGATGGTACTCTGAGTCTATAAAACTGGTGAGATAGGATTGAACTTCAGCACTTACATGTGCTTCTTGATCTGTGCTTATGAGTGGAGAAAACAGAATTTATAATGCAGCCAGAATAAAGTATAACCTATAATGAACACAGTACCATCCCTGCATGGGAGTATAATATAATCTCCATTATGTATTTGGTGGATGGATGTGAAAAGTGGTGATCAAAGTTATGTACAGGGGCTCCTGCTCCTGCAGTACCAGTGACACTTGTTGTGGATTGCTCATGGACTCTCACAGAAGTCTGTTTAACATCTGATGGGTTGGCTCTCGTTGAAGTACAAGCCATTACCATTTTCTGCTCCTCTGGTTATGGCCAAATCTGCTCAGCACAGACCTTCTCCAACCTTCACAGAGGATACCTGGCCTCTCTGGGACCCACTTAGCAGGATGTTAAACATGATCTCCTGCCAGCCAGGAAAAGTGGCTGGCAGAGTCCCCTGCAAACACTCTCCTGTACTTACTGTACCTATTGTCAGTGAGAGAGAGCTGCCTCGAAGATGCACAGAACAGGCTGGCTCTTCAAAACCTGCTTGACACTCTCTGCCAAGCAGCTCCCTTGCAGTGCCAGGTTGGCCTGGGGTGGATGCCACAGCCACATGGCCAGTTCCATCCTGAAACACAGCCAACATCTTCCTTGGTGCCCTGGTCATTCAGGAATGAGTCACAGCTTTGGCCATGGCTTTCCCGTATTCCAGAGAGCCCCAGCATGCACATTTATCACTTGCTGACGTATGCTTAGAGATTTTCTCTTTTTTCTGCTTTTTTTTTTTGCTTTTGCTTTTTTTTACCAGATAGGGAAGCTTATGGTGCATCACTGTCTGATTAGCTGACAGCCTCCTGGTGCCTGTGGGAATTACTACATCCAATGCTTTTAGAGAAGGTATTTGTACTGCTTTTACCTGCCACTGTCCATATTGATCAATTGCTGTTTTCAGGAATTTACTTCTACTGTCCTTCAAAAATCACCTTACTTTAAATCCACTCTGTCTCCTGGATACATGTTAGCCAGAGAAGTATGAGTTGTGTTGCATTTTCTCTGACTATTATTCCATATTAAAAGAAGATTAATTAGAACGACTTCACTTAATATGTCATGGTGCAGCGAAGAGGACTTTCAGTTCCCTCAATTTAAAGTACTTAAGGCTATTCCTCCTGTTACATCCTGTGTTTGCATCATTTATATTTTTTCCTTAAGTAATTTTTACTTCTGGTGAGGTCTGCTGGGTAAGAGCCCTGGAGCCTGCAGGCTAAGATTTGCAGACCAGCTCTCCCTCACCAGGACTCTGAGAGTGTCCCTTAGGAAGGGCGACCGCCAAAGGGAGCAGCCCCTAGAAAGGGGATGAGGTGCTTCTTCCAGGTCCAGGACTGGCTCCCAATCCTTGGGCAGAGATACATGGATAGTTGAAGACAGGGAGAGAAATTCAAAACGAACCCTCTGCCAGGTAAAAAAATTATAGAGAACAAGTAATAAACAATCTGCTCTCAAATACAAGAGAGTGAAGAATACTTGTGTATAATCTTGTCTGGTACAGAAATGATACAATACATGGTCTTATACTGCATGATATATAGGATATTTCAATGGGGCTTCAGTGTCTGGATACAAAACTTCAAAAGAAGGACAGTTTTCCAGTACTTGCTGATGAGGCACATTCTTCCCTTATAACATCCTGAGACTCAATCAAAAAGGATGGTGAGTTTAGGTCAAACCTTCTGCTTCTCAATACATTCTCATACTGAAATTTATAAGCTTCTGCTCCTCTTTTTTTAAAAAAAAATACTAAAAATTTGAAAGTCACCTAAGCCCAACTATTATTGCTTGGCTGCTCACCATTTTAGACAGAAAGGTGTTCAGAGGAAAAGACTTGAGCATTGCAGTCACACTAACAGGAGATATTTGTCCATGGTGAAGACTTCCCTAAAGACAACAGCAATACATCATTGGTAAATTTAATCTATTGCATCACTAGTTTGACATTCCTAGCAGCCACTGGCAGAGAGTTCCCAGGGACTCGGCTCTCACCCAGCTTGTCTCCTGTCTATATGAGGGGTAGCATGCCAATCAAGGATGAAGTGGGAAGAAAAGCTTTGGAAAGTATCATCACATAAATGGAAGACAATGGAAAATTCCTAGCTTAGGTGAATTTCAGAAATTGCCCAGTCTAGTGTCTAATGTCAGTAAGTTTTCATATCGATGATGAAGTGGAAAAAAAAAGCAAAATGAAAAACAAACAAAAAAATATTCCTAGCTGATGGAAAGAAAAAAACCAGACATATATATATGAAAAGTTACAGAGATATAGTAGCTTCCAAGTCAGTTACTGCCAATAAAGTGAGTGCTGTTGACTGCAGAGTATCCAGGATATGTTATTTGTATATATTAATGAGGAAAAAAAAAAACAAATCCAACAAATTGGGAGCATAGTGCAGAGAGAAACTTCCTGGGTCATAAAGTCCAGACTATGAGTATCCCAGGCACCACATAATTGACTCCTTTTCATCTGAGTTATCTCTGGTCTTCTAGATTGATGTGGAAAATATGTAAAACAGGAGAAGTAATACTAGCAATAAGAAAGTAAAAAATGACTGTACCACAAACAAAGCCACATCAGCTCTGAGAGCAGCCATAAACATAACAATGTGTAAGGTTCAGACAGGTAAGGCAAAGACTAACGTGTAGTGAAAATTAATTTGATTAATTTTTGAAGGAATGTGTTGTGGTCTGAATACAGGTGTGTCACAGGAGCGTCAGAAGGGCTCCAGGACAGAGGCACCAAAGGACAGAGTGTGGACTGGGGGGCTGTTTGATGCCTCACTCCTGCTACTCTCTGGATGTTCTTCCACTCCTACCTGATGGTATGTGAACACTCCTCATCTTGGCTGCAGTCCGTGGCAATGAAAAACTCAGCTTAATGTAAGCAGAGACTGACACAGATGGGAACACAGCTGTGTCCTGCAGGGTTAAACCAAGTCTCTGGCAGAAGAGGTTCAGAGCTGCTGATTCACTGCTTTTGCCGAGTAGTTTAACATCCACTGTAGCATCAGCATCTGTCCTCTCTTCCTTGTCCTGCAGTGTCCACTAAGTTGCACAGTTGCATTTCCATTCAGTCTTCTTGCCTCCAGCACCTTTAATTATTCTGTGAAAACTGAGATTTGGGAGCTCAGTTCTCCTTGGATAGAGGTGGAAATCAAAGTCTTTATCTTTTATCAAATCAAAGCCCAATGTCCTTTACAGGAAGGGAAGGAAAGGGAAAAGCAATAGAAAACTACATGAGGCAGAGGGAATTGATTGCAACCAGCCATATGTAATTACATTGTGGAGGACATTTAATATTTCATCTTGATCTTTGCTGTATCAGGAGAGCAAAGAAAATCAACATATGAGGAAAAGAGAGGCTGCAACGTTACTTGATTTGAATTGTAAATTCTCACAAGCAAAACCATGAGGTACTTTCAGACAATCGGTACTGCTGTTGCCTGAATGTATGTGACCCAAATTCCAAGAAGAGACAGAAAGCCACTCCACCTGCTTGGAGACAACAGTGGCCCTAAGCCGCCATGGCAGGTCCCCAGCACAGCAGGTATTTAATCCAATTGTCATAATTAATTTCTCCCCTCCCTTTGCTCCTGGGCAGCTACAGAGATACTGGCAAAGGGCTCTCTGGTTAACCACTGCAAGGAGGAAAGAGCTTTGAATCAGAGAGTCTTAAATAGTTCCACCCTCAAAGCCAGACCTTTTAAACAGCACAACACAGGTTTTGGTTATGAGTGGTGTAAGCAATGTGCACACACATGGGAAGAGACAATTACTGTTCAAGAAAGTTTACAGTCTTGAAAGGAAAAGATGGGATGGTAAACAGAGGCTCTGGAGCAAGGTCAAACAGAAAAGCAGGAGGAAGGGCAGAAGCAAGGATTCCTGCTACACTAAGGGCATATATGTACTGAAAGCTTGAAAGTCCTCCAAGAAAGCACACCTAGTCAATCCACTCAGCCTCCACTGCCTTCTACTTCTGATGTCTGGTTCTAAAAAAACAGGCCATGCACTTGCTGTGAGGGGAGAAAGCCAATGGCAGCACCTGGCAAGAACATCAAGAGGGAAGGATAAGGCATAACTGAGCATCCTTACACACCAAAATATATAACCTTAACCTTTTAACTCTGACTGGACGACTTATCTTCAGAGTTTGGCCACCTACCACAGAAATGCAGCTCCCTGAGGTGGTTCAGAGCTGGCTCGAGCTACAGCTTACTTCACAGAGGAAATAATTGCCCCAAGAGCTCCATGTGCTCATCCTTCCTGCAGCCTAAAGCTGCCAAACACCTCTCTGTTTGCCTTGATCACTTCCACACTCTGCCAGCTGCGATTCAGCTCTACATATTAATTATTGTAAAAGAGGAGGAGATTTACTCATTGCTCCAGATGATTAATCAGCTAGTCAGGCATAACACCACCCATGCTATTGTAATTGCAGTCAAATAATAATGTTATATGCACTGCAATCATAGGCATCATCAAACACCAGAGGAGCCTCATAATATAAGCAGTGTCATCTGTTCACAGGCTCTACAGCCTGAAATTATCTACAATCTGGAATAAATTCCCAAAGACAGCCCATGAGATCAAGGTCTCAGTACAGAGAAAAACTGGAAACAGACCAATGATGGACCATTTTTTTTCCATTCTCTATTTCATACAGGAGAAATTTCTCCTCCAAATATTCAAATTAGCAAACTTCTGAGAAGGTATTGGAGTCTTGGATTCTGAAGCTGGGTTGCAGCAAGGAGCAATTTTCGCTATAGCTATATATTTATTCCTATGAGTGGTATGCATTTACTGGGGCATGCAGGTGAGGATGCCTGTGGATAAACACACTGACCAATGCTGTGGTCCCCAAGGCCATACACATAAGCACAGTAGGCAAGGGTACTGTCTACCCCACTGCCCCAGCCCCTCTCAGATTCCAAAGCTGCTTTAAAACAGCTTATGCACTCGCAGAAATGTCTTGAACTCATCAGAAGTTTGGGCCAAGCACCTGACTTCTGTCTCACCACTCAAAGCAGGCTAGAAAATTATATTTGGCTACCAAACAGCCTCATAGCACCAAAGCTCATGTCTCATCACTGAAATAAAAAAACTTGTTGACGTAGCCAGAAAGAAGAAAGGATATAATGAAGAAGCAGCAAGAGAACTCAGTCATTACAGCGGGTGTAAAAAAGTGTCTTTTGTGTTGTTACTTTTTTCTCAGTGCCTATTTTGCCCAAGGCTGGTGGTATTCACTTGTTGAGCAGCTCTTTGTTGGTCTGCAGGAAGCTGATCAGTCTTCTCAGTGGGGCAGTTTTAGTTCAGAACGGATAATTTAATACCAAGGCTATCAGCCTGTTGTCCAGCTTACAAACAGTGGCTGAGCCTGCTCAAGGGCTGCCTTCCAGTGGAACTGACACAGGGATCTTTTCTCGGCTTGGTAATGAGCTGTATTGATTTTCCTCAAAAAGAAAATTGGACTTTTACAAACAACGCAACAAGCTGCTTGAGTCAGGATGTTGCTGAAGTGATCCTGTGACCACCCCAGGCTTGTGGGCTTATCATGAAAGAGGGAAAAAAAAAAAAACCTCAGCAGGTTTTCTCTGCAAGGGCAGGTTACACAGTCAAAACCAAATTTCCTTTCCAATACCTTGGACAGTCACCAGATCAACATGCCCTGCAGGGACAACTGACATTCACCCATCTGAAAAGCATCTGCATGAACAACTCTTGCACTTGTTCTTGTGTGTCAAGGCCCAAAACCTTCATCAGGGTTGGACTCCGTCTCTCTCCATGCAGTCTTCAGTCTCTTCCCAGTCTCATGGAAATGCTCCCACTGCTGGCTGGACCCCTCTGCAGCAAGGACCATTGAGCCAACTCCATTTGGGCCACCTAGTAGATCACTGCTGTTCACCTAGGCAAAATAAGTCCAAGGGCTGAACCTCTGAACCATCTCTCTGTTCCTCACTGAGCTATTGAGCATTTTGCACCTTCTGAGGAAGTCTCATCACATGGCAGAGCAAGTGGGATTGTCGTCTTCACTTAGACCAGGTTATTCATGTCTGTCCAGCATAGGTTTAGTTCTTACCTCTTAAAGCTTAAAATTATTAGCTGTAATATCCATTTCAACTCTCAAACCTACAGCATATTCCTGAAGCTGACCTGACAGGAAAAAAGCATTCAGCCAATTTCTAAACCGTCAGTGGAATAGATTCCCACCCTGGTACCTCTCCAAAAGTCCTGGTGGCCCTGCAGCTCTTTCAACTCTTTTCTCCTCATTTTCTGGGGCAGAGCACCCATTTCTCTCATAGAGGGTTCCACTCCCTGTGCTCCCTAAAAACCAAGCCTGGGCCCCCCTCGTTGGCCATGATGGGTCAATAGCAAAGACAAAATCCCATCCTCTACTAAAAAGGGATCATTACAGAGCATCTGAAAGAAGAAATCCAATCATGATGTGACAGCTGGTCTAACAAGGCCGGGCTGCCCCCAGGAACCAAACCCCAGCAGGGTTTGCATTGTGCCTCAGTCCCTTGGGGCTGCCACGTCCTCACAGCAACACCAGTGCCCCCTCCAGTTCCCAGCTACATGCTCTCAGTCTCCCAAGAGGTACCACCAGCACCAAGGCAGGCAGAAGGCAGTGAGGGTATTCCCTTGACGTGCCACTTCCAAGGCTTTGCCAAGCACTGCAGCCTCGTGCACCCACTGCTCCCAGCAGCCCCAGAAGGCAGCAAGACACCCACTCAACCACCTGCTCCCCAGCAGAACAGGAGGCAGCTCCAACCTTGCTCTCAGCTCTGATAAGGCAATACCCAAGAGCCTTACTGTTAAATGCCATGGCATCCAATTGCTCTTTACAGTTGGACTCAGAGATCAAAAGATTCCTATCTCCAACTTAAATGGTATCTGTGGACTCTGAAATGAAGCACTTATGGGCAGTAATCTCTCTGATCAGACACGAACACCTATAGAAACCTACTGGGAAAAAAAACCCTAATCAAAGTTTGCAAAATTGGAAAAATAAGAAAAAAAATCAATAGCGATAAGCTCAGCAGGGACAAGAAGTCTTAATTTTGTGTTGGTAAATGGGAATTACAAGGAAATGGAAAATATATTAAACGTAAATTCAAAATCATAAAAACCTCACAATTAAAAGAAGTAGCTGACACACCTAACTGTGCCAGAAAGGAATGCAATTTAAATCACAAAATAGGCTTTTCTAATATTTTTCATATCACTCTCTCTTTTGTGTTTCATTTAGTACAATATAAAATCTGGAGAAATATTACAATCTCTCCAGTAAACCAATGTCTTATTATTTAGTTTTAACTCATGATGGGAAGAAAGTTTGGAAAACTCCAGCTTATACAACAAGACGTTTTCCTTTGTAATGGGTTAAGTAGAGATCACGGCAGTAAGTAAATTATAAGTAGCTACATCTGGCCTAACTTTAAAAAAAATAGCTTTGGTGATGTGTGTAAGGGAAAGGGGCACCACGTTGCTGTGGTGTGCTCAGCTCCCACCTGTCTGCCTGACCCAGCTCGTGCACGGTGAGTTTTCCCCAGGAACCATCAGCAATCTGCTGTGCCCGACCCCATCAGCAGTAGGGGTTGAAGAGTACATGGAAAGGAGGGGAGAAGGCTGAGAGGTGATCACCAGCTCAGAGTAAGGCATAATCCCATTTTCCAAAGACTCCCCATTTACAGTCTCTCCTCCCTTTAATACAGACTGTGTTGTTTTAATGATGAATGAGCTTCTTTTGACCTGGTTTGGGAAAATAACAGATCTCCAAAGCTCAGGCTAGCAACGACTTTTCCAGGGGGAAAAAAAGGAAAAAAAAAAAAAAAAAAAAAAAAAAAAAAAAAAAAAAAAAAAAAAAAAAAAAAAAAAAAAAAAAAAAAAAATTTGCTCCCTGCCTTCATATGAGATGCTGATTTCACCAGACCATGTTCACACAACACCTGCCCTCCTTCCTAAAAATGTAATAAAAGCAGCAAAATATCTCCTCTCCCCTTGCTATCATCCCTTTAATGATTCTGCAGAATTAGGCCGAATGCACTGATTATTTTCTACATGCATTAATCATGGCTAAATTGTGCTAGAGAAGAAAAATGTACAGCCTGCTGTTCCCTCTCAGCATCTTCCTCTCACTCTGCTCTCAGAACAGTCTCAGCCTGGAGGGCATCCTGCCAGTGTGATTAACAGTGTGAAATGGGGAAGGGAAGGAGATGGGAAGATGGAGGAAAAAGACCTTTCCTTAAAACTTAAACATGGCTTTTGGCTTATGAGAACAGCAAAACCTCAAGATCATCATGTACTTGCAGCCATGAGATTCCTCAGCTCATGAAATCCAGACAAGCGCATGATCAGCTGCAGTCATCTTCTGCAGTCTCATTCCAGTCCCTATTCAGAGCCCTGCTCCAAACTTACAAATCCCATACCTTAGACACAGGAGAAATGCCTACCAAGCTTTTCTCTTTTTCTGCTGTGGCTGTGCTTATTAAAATATTCAGTAAAGATTTAATAAATTATGAAGAGCTGCAAATGGTCAGCCTATTGCAGTAGAGTTGGATGGAGCCCACCAGGACAAAAGGTAGGGGAAAGCACGTTATTCCCTCCTTGGCCAGACTTCTCTTTCCCAGCACTGCAGCTCTACAGAGCAAGTATTTTCCTAGAGCTGGCCGGGAGGTTCCCTTCACCGTCAACCAAGAGAAAGTGGCTCAACTCAATGCATCTAAAAGATGCTGAACCTATTAAGTCCTGAATTGGCTGGTCACTGCACCGAAGAGATTCCTAGACCACATTTTGGCAAGCCTTGGAAGATTGTCACCTGCTTGACCTGAATTCTGGAGGCAAAGTGGAACTGCATATGTCTAATTAGAGCTGTGAATGTCACATTTCAGGCTTGATTTGGCCATCACCTCTCTCTGCAGGGAGGCAGCTTGTGCTACCAAGCAAGGAGAGAAGCACAAGCTCTGATCCTCAGCCTGTAAACTCCTCCAAAGAGGATCCCTCCTCTGGCTCTCCTCCACAGCAGCTGCTGCTGTGTCAGAAGAATAGGTTCTGCCTGGAAGATTTTTCCATTTTGCTTTTCTTTTGCCAAAGTCCTTGAGGGCACTGTCACTTTAAAAAAAAAAATTGCATCCAAAAGAAAGCAGATCTGAAGTGGAGACGACCTGGCAGAAGGAATGGATGACAAGGCCAGGAAGCGAGCAGTTAGTGCTGGGCTCTTTCCAGATGTATTGTGGTCGTGCCACACATTAATAAGCTATGACAGGCATAAAGATGGGCAAACCTTTGCCTACAAAGTCAGCTGCTTTGTACATAGATACAGTCACTGGGAAGCTCAGTAGAAGGTTTCTAGTCCCTGCCTTTGCAGAGTAAGGCTAGACAGAATAGGGAAAACCCAGAGTTCAAAATATAAAGCCTCCAAAGGCTTTTAATGCAGCTGAGGAGGCAGAAACACACTTGTGTTTCATGTACAATGGTAAAAGGGTTAAGGTGTCGGTGCATGTCAGAGCACTTAGTGCACAATGCCTGAGTTCTTCCCAACGAAGTGCAAAAGCCTCTCCTCCTACTGCAATGCCTCACAGAGACAAAAGCAAGGCCTTGCAGAAGGGATTTTGCTGAAGGATATTCCTCTTCCTCTGGCCTGGAAATCCAAATCTTCTAAGTCTTTGCACATGAGGTTTAAATTCTATATTAGCTGTTTAATGCCATTTATAGTGCTGTTTAATGCATCCGAAACATGCTGAAAACTTTGCTCTGTGAGGTGGATCAGGCCAGCAGCAGACATGCAATATGGCTTGAAATTTCAGACTTGTTCTCTGGGAACAGAGAGACATGCAGCAATCTGCTGTGACAGCAGGTGGCTTGAGGAGTATTTACTGAAAGATGGATTTTCCTCCCCATCGTGCCCAGAGCAACGCAGTTGGACAAAACAAAGTGATCACAAAAATTACACACAGTGACAGAACCAAAACATGTCACAAGAAAAACACCTTCTGGTGTTGTTTTGGTTTTGTGGGGAGCATCCCAGTTGGGTTCTGAAAAGCTCCCAGCACTCTCATCAATCAGTCAATCAGTTGAAGACTGCCCAAAGAAATATTGCGGCTTTCTCCATATGACAGTGATCAGGCACAGTTTTGGGTGAAGGAGCTCTTCCCTTTAGCAACAAGGGAAGAAGCCATCTAGCTTGCAAGACATGAGATGTTCCAACTCACAGGTTGGAACATCTATTTAGGTCCCATGAAGGTTATTGTGTTCCTGTTTCAGTCATCTTGGAGACAAGCTTGCTAGACGAGTACAAAGAGAGTGCTCTGAGCTTCCAAGAGAAAGAGCTTGCTCACCACCTAAGGGACTTGGTAAACTTGACTGCCTGGCCCTCCCCGTGTCACCTCGCAGGTCACTTGTTCTTGGGCATCTTACACAACAGATTTGTGTAGCAAGCCAACAAAGGTGAGAGCAGCTGAGGCCACCACAAACCCCCCGGGGAAGTACAGCTGACACCTACTGACCTTCTCCATTAGATCACCTGCTGCTGGCTGCTGATGTGATCTTGACCTCTCAGTCCCGTCATGACATCATCTACATTTTCATACAGGAGTAGATGAGTTAAATCCCATCAAGGAGTTCCAAGAGAAAACTTTTCCTCCATACACATACTCTCTTTCATATTCAGGAAAGGCTCCAGTGCTCCCCAATATAAGGCTGGTGGCATCAGTGCCTTCTCATCATGTTCTTCACAGACACTAATAAATGAAACAGGCAGCCTTTCCCTAGCACACATTGCAAAGAGGAGGTGAAGCCATCAGACAGGGCTGGAGAAGCATGCTCTCTGTAGAGTGCATGTCCCTGTACTGCTGCCTGAGGTGGAGAGCTCTGATCAGTACATTTCAAATAAAACACACTCATATTCACCAGCTCCAAAGGAAAAAAAATCCTCTTATAAGATTTTAGCAGTAGGGCCAGAGGACTGCTGGGTCACTGCTTGGAAAGGGCAAATTTGGAGCAGAGCTTAGTATTAGATTAGTGAGAAGTCTATGAAAACACTCCAAAACTGCTTGTATGCTGTCTGAGTTAGTACCAGAGGGTACCCTGAAGGTTTTCAATCATTTGAAGGGCTTCAGCACTGGCATCAGTGTTTGCAACCTGAACTCACTTTGAACACAGTGTTCCCAGCTGTTGGCTGATGCAAAAAAAACTGCTTGAGAGGCTGAGGCAAAGACGTGCAAAAAGAGGAGGAACCTACCTTGCTGCTTCTGCAAGATTCTCAGGAACAGTGCACTGGAGAGGGAAGGAAAGAAAAAAGGGCCTGAAATAGTTGAACAGAAAGACAATTCTGATATGGTCTCTCTTGTAAGGACCATTACCCCTTTTTCTCCATCCTTTGATGTTATTCCTGTTTCTGCTTTAAAAAAAAAAAAAAAAAAAAAAAAAAAAAGCCACCAAAAGTTAACCATTTGTAACTCTTTTTCTTGAGTACCATTGCTTATGGGAAACCATGGCCATCCAAATGCCATTCTCCTGATTTTAGAAACTCTTAAATATTCTCTAAAATCTTTCCAGAGCTATGACTGAGAATGTTGCTGCCAACACAGTAACATGTGAACCTGCAATTCAGCAGCCTGTGGGCAAATGCTGCCTGCCTGCATCCAGGTTTCCTTCCAAAAGCTGAGAGCTTTGGGTTCTGCACAGCCTGGTTTCTGCCATGTCTCAGAGCCTGCCAGCACATCCCCTGCCTCCAATGAGAGGTCTCCATTCCTCCTCCTCTGAAATGACAGGCTGCATTAGACCGTTCAGAATCGCATTTGGTTCTCATTTTCCAACAGACATCCAAGATATTATTTTTAGAAGAAGCTATACTGGTATTTGCAAAAAATAGCCTTCTTTGCTTTTATCCCAAATGGGGTCTTTTCCAAGTTTCTTTTCCTACTTTAGTCATATCTCTAAAGCTGTTTGCATTAAACAATCCGATTCTAGAAGCACGTTAATCAGACTCTCTTTGGGCTCCTACTGCGTGTGCCTTTCTCTGTGTCATAAGGCAAAAAAACAATCAGCTCAGCTATTACCTAATTCTCTTCTCCAGTAGAGGAAGCCCCAGTCTGAGGGCCATATATGGGTGACAGCAGGTCCATTCAGCATTTGCATGGTGCCACTGACATCCATGCATCAAGAAGGCAGCCCTCCAAGACCTGCCCACACTGCAAGGAGGCTGCCCTTACCAGTCCCTTGCAGTTAGAAATGCAGATCGAGAGGCTGGTGCAATCCATCAAACAGAGAGGAGAGCCGCCAGCCAAGGGCTGGCTTTGCCAGGTGCTGACCTGCCTGCCTGGCTGTGTTCCTGTGGGGCCTCTCAGAAATCTGCTCTGGAAATGGTTTTCTCTGCTTGGCTATGATTAGAGCTCTGAGAAAGCCTGAAAGGACAAAGAAAAGACATCCCTGATGGGTGTGGGGGCTCTGCTGCCTGCAGCCAATTCAGCAGCACAGAGGTGAGGCACAGAAACAAAGACAGGTTTGGGTTTTCTCAGCATATTCCTAGAAAAATGACCTCAGGTTAATGAGGTGTTGCAGCAGCATCCTGAGTCAAGGCAAGCATGGGGTGCTGGTGCCTGCAGATGGACTGGAGCTGAGCTGCAGGCAACCCACAGCCACAGGAACAGGAGGGCAGAGTAAGGCAGGGACCCCCATAGTTTGGCTCCTTCCCCAGGTGTCTGCATGTGACTGTGAGCCCTGGGGATGCAATACCCCAAGCAAGGACCAGCATCATGGGCCTCTGTGAGCCTTGAGTCCAGGCTCCCTTGCCCACCATCAGCAAGGTACAGACCTGCCTTTCCTGGACACTCATGGACAGTACGGACTCAGGAGCCCAACCTGACCAGGGATGCCCTTCCCCAGCACAGGAGCTATGCTTCTCCTGGCAGGGATCAGAGGCAAGGGCAGGAAACCAAAAGGGACCCTAAAGACACCAGAGGACACAGAGAACAATTGCCACAGCAATGACCAGGCAGTGAATTCCCCATCCCTAAGCAGTCCCTGAAAACCACAGTGAGATTAGGTCTGCCTTGCCCTCTGCCAAAAAGCTGGCCAGGCAATGCCCTGCATCAAGCTGAATGAGATCAGCTTTCTGATCCTGTTAAGCTTCATCAACTGGCCCATATTGCATTATTTATGACCATATTTTATTAATCTACCACAACTTTTTTCGCTCGACCTCTAGCAAGTCACTTAACCACTCTGAATGGATTGCACTGGCTTCATCTCCACACAATGCTGGCAGTGGTGAGAGGGACAAGCCACAATTCTGCTACTGCTTCTGAAATATTCTAGATGCCAGTAGACCAGAGAGATCTGTTTGACAATGAGAGCACTGGATTTACCCTCACTCTTACTGGGAGGTCTTGTCTAAGCATACGGGTCATATTGCTGGGTAATGACAACACTTTTATTTAGAAAACTGCTGCTAGGATATTGTACATACTTTTTAAATAAGCTTATTGTCCCCAAAACCAAGCAATCACTGGCTAAAATACCACCAGTGCAAGCACAGGAGCCCAACACCAGCCCTTAAAAAATTGGAAACTTAAGAGAATGTATCCCCAGCTCAACCACTTCCAGTGTCCATCAGTGTCCCCCCGGATATGTGACTGGGGTTGCCCACAGTACCACACTGCCAAGAGAGGAGACTCCAGGTATCCCAGACACAGTGCAAGATGTTCTGAAATCCTCCCTGTACTGAGGGAGGTGGCAGAAAGCCCATGCATGGAAGCCAGGACAGTGATCTGTGCCCAACCAGAAGCAAAGATGCCAGGAGAGCAGACTTTGGGCTCAGGAAGCACTGGGATAAAGTTCTGAGGATCTGCTTTTGAGACATGAGCACCTAAATTATACGTATGTCACCAAAATTCCCTCTACACGCATGCAGAATCAAAAAACTGCAGCTGAGAAGGAGTTTGGGAAACAACCTAATTCATTGTCTTGCCCCAGCAGATAAGCCCTAAATCTTTGCTAACCCACCCTCCACAAAGTGTGGTCCAACATGATTGCTGGGCTTCAAGATGAGAGACTTCAGCAAGACTTCATCAATTTATTCCTGCTTAGGAACCAGCCCCAGCCATTCAAAGTCCTCTTTAGAGCTCACACAACTTTCACAAGGTGTGCACATCCCAATATTTTAATTCCTCGGTCGCCTTTTGAACACCCATCTGTGTTGACCACTTGCTGTGGTGTGCAAGATCTTCACAGCAGCAACGTTTCTGCCTGATGTGTGATGGTACTGCCCAGTGTCATGTAGAGGTGGAATGGCCCTGAATGTGGCACCAAGAACGTTCAGATACAAGAAAAGTGTGGCAAAAGAAGGAGCAGATCTGGCAACGGTGCCCAACAGACTTATATATCCCCCTCATGCTCTAAGTGTCTGGAGACAGCTCACAACTGGCCTTGCCTGTGAATCAAACATGCTTTAACTTCTAAGAAAAATTCTAAATAATTCAACTAAGTAAGTAACCTTGTGCTAACAAATGAAACTGTATCTACTCACTCAGGAACAGAGTGGATTTATTTGTCACTCTGTGCTATAAAGCAACATCAGGCTATTATAGATAAAGCATGACACTGTAAAATTGATCAGATACCTGAATTCGGTTTACAAATATGATAATTCCTTTCTCTTCTATAGGGAACTGTATCAAACCCTGACAGCAGGAAGGCAGGCAGGGGCTGCAGCTCCAAGCAATCTTTGGTTGGACCAAACCAAGGGTCATTTTTTCAATCTTCACTCACTGGCAGGAGGATCTTGACAGTAAGACTATTTCTAGTTAAGGATCTACTGACAGGGCCCAGCTGTTGATTTCTGACAGCCACATAGAGAGCCTTGAGTAGGAGAATTGGGTGACAAAAGCTGAAAGCAAGGACTTAAACCTTCCAAAGGTCATAAACCCTGTATAAAACAAGTCAAGCCCTGTCCAAGGGAGAGCTGTAGGGGACCAGAGAGAGGGAGACAAAGCTCATTTTAATAGCAAAATAACAGACAATAAAGAGTCCAACCATCACAAATTGACCAGTATGATAAGTGATAGGGCAGCAGCAAGTGACCCATGATTAATTTGCAAGACTGTACTTGAAGTTCATAATGAAAATCCAGATATTCTGGTTTATCTGGAGGTATTTAAAAGTCGTGGCACCTAGGAACATGGTCTAGTGGTGGACTTGGCAGTACTGGGTTAACGGTTGGACTTGATGATCTCACAGGTCTTTCCCAATTTCAGTGATTCTATGACACCAACAGAATCTCAGCAAACCAGACTCAGCTGCCAGTAGGACTTGGAAACAGTGGTCCCACACTGTCTCTGGTGAGGGTACATGGGAGCACCAGCCTGCACAACTGGTGGGGAATTAGCTGCCCTCCTTCAGGTAAGATGCCATTTTTCTACATGTTTTCTTCTTCAGGAGGCAGGATGTAGTTATTTTGTATGAAGCATTGCTGTTTGCTGCCCAGTTTGGTTTTGGCTGCCCGCTGCCCTGAGAAATGAGAAGCATGGGAGAAAACCCTTCCCTAGGAAGCCTCTTTCCCCATTGCAGATGAACGTGGCAGGAGAGCAGGGGTGATACTGAAGTGGTATCTGAAGTCCCAGTAGGTGGGATAATAGTAGGTGAATAAGCCCAGAGGAAGGAGCACCAGGTTCACACACAGGTTGCCAAGAGAAATTTAATTCCTATCCACAGACGATGCTTCCATGTAACTCTGATCTTTGAACACTCCCTGACATTCAGAAGATGTTCTAGCTTTGTTGCCCACATAAACTTCCACTGGGGCTGCTGTAGGGGGGAAGAGGGAACTAAATATTTAATTTCAGTCTATTTCATCAAATATTTAATCTATTTAATATTAATTAAATCTTGATCTGAATAAACAACAGCTAAAAATTCACCTCTTCCTCCAAACATCTGATAACTTGAACATGTCAGTCAATGCAATCCCAAGTGATATGGCAATTAATAAGAGGGGTGGGTCCTATCTTTATATTGTCAGTTACTGGAATTGCTGTGGTGGACTGCTTGCCTCATGTAGCATTCCAGGCTGAATCTCTTTGCAGCTGGGTGTACAGTAGCATCATCCGGTTTGCATCAACCATTTCCACACCCTGTGGAAATTTTCTCATTTTCCATGGATTTCATTTGTAGCCCCACAAGTATGTGCCCTTCTCCCACTCCTAGACATCATTGCATCCTCAGCAGTTGGAATCCATGAAGATAAGGTGATGAAAAAAGCTACTGGTCTTAGGGCAAATAAAACCTGGGCCCCTCACGGAGGACTGAGGACGGTGCAAATCATTTCCCAGTGCCTTGACCACCCTCCTGACACAATTGCACATCTCACACATCACCTAGAAGAATGGCCAGGAACAGGCATTTTTGGGAACAATGAGCAACAACTACAATAAGAGCAGATCATTTCCAATGCAAAGGATTTAAGCCAATTAACACTGGGTTTTAAAGGTCATTGCCACCATTGCACCTGTTGCTACAACCATCTTATTTTACTACAGGAAAACCTATTTGGACCAAACTCCACTCATACCAGCCAGAACACATTGTCTAATTAGGCTCTGGAAAGCCAACAGTCATGAAAGATTGCCTTGCATCCAGCACTGCTTACCTTGCTCTCCCCGGTGCGTGCCCAGCTCAGCAGAGCAGCACTCAGCTTTTCTTTTGCTCCCTGCTGCACCATTTCAGAGCCATCTCACCCAAACGCTGACTGGTGTCGATGAAAGTAATTATACTGCTCCTCAAAATGTCTCGGATGCATCTTCATTATCCTGAGACAGCAGCACCAAAGGCCCTACAATGGTAAATCTTTCAAAGTAAGCAAGTCAGGTGATTTCATTTAAACTGGCTGTTTTAAGTCTTCTGGCCCCACAAAATTTTGAAGCCTCGAGATGTTTTGGAAGTAATAAATGTAGGATTACTTTCCACTAACATCTTTGGGTTGTGCTTAGGTTACAGGCCAGACCCATAAACAAGAGAAATGGGGGGGACTCCACTCTCTTTTCACCTTGGCCACTTGGTTGACTGGGGTCATGTCGCTGCTCTGTATTTTGGGTACCCCCTGGGGAAAAGTGATCATTCTAGTGATGCATTTGTAGCCCCCTGTAGAAGTGTGGCCTGTCTGGGTGACAGCACAGCAGAGAGGACGAACATGGAGGGCCGTGTTTGTGATGCCAAAAGGCTGCACAGCACCAGGCACAGCCATGCCTGAATTAACAGGAAGCTCATTCTGGCAAAACTTATTCAAGGAGCCATTTCAAGTCAAATATCTGCATCGTGAAACCAAGAACAAACTCAGTTTTACACCAAGAGGACTTATCACTAGATTACCCCCAGGGATCATGACTGCAGGAATAATTGCTAGGAAAGGGAGAGGCTTCAGCAGGGTAGAAATCAGCATCCCAGCAGCCAAGCTGCCAAGTCTGCCACACACAAGGCCCAGCCCTGCAGGGTTTGGTCTGCAAGAGGAACAGTTTGTCCAAATTTTCCTGGTGGCAAAAGTTATCCTGGTAACAAAAATCCAGAATTCAGCATTTCAGTCTTTCAGAAAGTTCAGTCGATTCAGAAAAGCAAAAGGTTGGATGCAGGGTCTTAAATATTTATCTATACATTTATTTTCTTTTTTACCCAGGGAATCTTTCAGTAACACCTTAAGGTTTTCAGTCTTCAGATGAAAGCTTTGCAGCAACTCCACATGCACAGATGAAGACAAAGCAGCCTTCAGCAGGAATTATTTTATCAGAGATGTCCAGTGGTGAGAAGCTCATTCTTTTTTTCTTTTTTTCTATGAAGAGCAATTGAAAAACAAACAGGAAAGAGGCCATAAAGTCATGGTCCAGCAAAAGACAACTGTTTCAATCAGCAAAGGAGCAATCAATTCCTCCATGTAGCAGCTGATTTAAAAGAAGTGTTTCTCATGTCTGGGAGTGAACCCTGCAGTAGGTCACACAGCTCTGGAGGACCTCAAGGTTGCTCCTCCAAGTGCAATGCCCTGGGCTGTGCCCAAACTAATACAGGCCAAACGCTTCAGGCATTGCATGCAGGAAAGCAGGGATGCTCAGATCAGCTCATCTCACCTCCTGACAAAACCTATTCACCCCACTGCTTCCACACAGACCCAGTTGCTGGTTCTGACTCAAGCACTTTTTTGAAAATCATCCAGCCCTCCCGCTGCAGAGCTTACAGGAAACACATGTCAGTGGAATTTCTCCATTAGCGCAAAAGGCAGCGCTGGCCCCAGGAAATCCCAGGGTGCCTAATGACCCCCGAACCTCCTGGGAAGGGTTCTTGCTCTTCACTATTCCCTAAAATCTGCTACAGGCCACTCTCAGAGCCACAGAAGGAGAGCAGGACCTTAGATTCAAGCCAGCATGGATGCTCTCTCCTAACTCAGCTGATACAGGGTTGATTATCACACTAACAGGCTAACCTAGAGCCAGCTTAAGCAGTTTTAAGCCAGTTTAAGCCAGCAAGTTTACAGCTTTGCTGATGATACCTGTGCTCAAGAGAGGAAGATGCCTTACTGCTCCCTGTTCTGGTTAGTTCCCAGGTGTCCCTGTTGGATTTCGGTACTGAGACCCATCTAACACGCCTGTACACCTGGATATGAGATATTGTCCTCAAACACTGGTGGTCATCCTTGGGAAAATTTTCTTAGGGGATAACTTAAATGGCCAAGAGGGTTCCCCAAGAAGGAAGGATGTGGAATGACCAGCTCAAACATCAGCATCTCCAACACCTCCCAACATCCTCTGCCCCACAACAGCAGGTCTCCTCCTCCTCCACTTGCATCAAACCTCTCTCCAGGGACCAGCTGTGGTATGACCCAAAGAAGACATATTTTTTGGTGTCCCCCACAGCCCTGTTCACCACCCCCTCTGCTCAGCCTTGATGACATTTAGGAGTGTGCTGTGGCCTTATGCAGCATTACCTCAGCGTGACCCCCCCCAAAATGGAATTTCACCTGGACTTCCCAGGGCTCAGACTACAACTGTTCACAGAGCAGTTGGGATCTGGTCCTGGAGCATTTGTGAGCTGAGTGAGCACTAGTGGCTAATGCAGGGGGTGGGCTGACACTAACCGTGCTCTCTCTTCATTTCAACAGCTTGGGATAAGGCACAGCAATCACAGCTATAAGCACTTCACCAGTCACAGAGATGTTCCTATAAACCAGCTGCAAAGAGCGGTTCATGATAGAGGTGGTGAGAGGTCCAAGTGGAGCTGTCTGCCAGGGCACTGGCTGTAATAAATGAGCAATCTCAACAGACTTTGAACTGTTCCAGTGGTGAAAGAACAGGGAATGTTAAGAAATAAGACAAAGAGCTTCCACTGATAAAAGCCACACGGATAGCGGGGCTAGCCACCCAACCCAGAGGGAACCAAACCCTGGGGAAGGGGATGCAGGGTGGGACTGGGGGTACTTACGGCACAGGAAAGCTGATAGACATAGACTGAAACATGCAGAGGCTACTCCAGGTCTGGGAAACTCATTTTGTGCAAGCAGAATGATCCAGGCCAAGTCCCTCCCTTGCTGGAACATTTTGGAGAGGCTCCTCTATGTGACCAGCTCCTTGCTCCCCAGAGAACAAGAACCAAAACCCCACAGAAACAAATGCGTTTATCAGTAGGCTCAGGGGGTCGGGGACAAGCTCTAGGCAGGCAGCCACAGGTCTCTGCAAGGGCAACCCTCCTGCTCTGGGGAAACTTTTTAGGACACTTGCCCCACATACCGGCTCACACTGAACTCCGCCTGCATGTCCCTTGTCTGGCACCTTTGCATTCTCTTAGGGGGTCCACACACAAGGGGTGGAATGCAGGGTCACCCCACACAGGAAAGTGGTGGAGAAATACCCTCCAAGGCAAAGCTGGCAGTGGCATCTCTGCCTGCTGTTTGCTGTGCCAGCCTGGATGGTTTCACCCAGCGGGGGAGGCAGGTGCCCCTCCCCGCCCTCACACCATTAACCTTTCAGCCCCAAAAGAAAAGGTTATAAAAAACAATCAAAGTTCATTACATCCCTTAATGTGTCATTTGCAAGGGAATGAGCTGGGAGCGATAAGGCAACTTTTTCCTGCGTGGGAGGGAGTCAGGGGAGGAAAGGGGAAGAACTCAGCATCTGGACCAGGCAAGGGTGATAGGGCTCAGCCCCACAGCGAGAAACAGGGGTGAGCAGAGCTGGACATATGTCAGAGCCAAAGGGAATATCCCAGAGAAGCCCACAACAACATGACCTCTGGCTCAGCAGCAGCAGGACTGAACCTCATCTACCAAAGGGAAAGTGACTGGTTTCACCCCAGCACCTCCACCACACAGCCCACAGTGCCTGAGGGCCACTGAGACTTGGATGTGCCCATACCCAGCAGGTATGGAGGGTCCAGGACACATCTGAAACCAAAATGACCAGCAGCTTGGGGGAAATGAAGCAGAAGCCTTAGTTAGAAGACAGCAAAGGCAGCAGGAGATGGGAAATTCAGATGTTAGTCACAGGGACAGGCAGGCAGCTCTGCCCTGTCAGATGCAGGGAGCCACTATCCCGCACAGAAGAGCCCAGTGAGAATTTCACTTGACTGGGCTGAACCACGAGGGCACAAGGTTGTGGGAGGACTACAGCTCTGGAGGCGTTATTTCAGGGCTTTGCACCTTACTCTTCCTTTTGATGGAAAATCAGGAGCAATCAGACATTTCAGCTGTACAAAACTTCACCAACTGAAAGCCCAGCAAAGTCCCAGTCTCCCAGCACCAAACCCAAAAAATACTCTGCTGTTCCTACTAGAGATTTGGCTGCAGAGACATCAGACAGACAGAGGGATGGGGCAAGTGTAACAAATGACTGCTGGGTCACCTCCTGTCCCAGGCACTGACCCGACATCTCTCACAGGGTCTGCTTTGTAAAACCCTCCAAGGCCACAGGGTCAGCCAAGACCAGAGAGCAGAAGGAGGGCACTCTACACAAATCAAGGTCCCCTGGCCTGCAAAGGCCACCATGAGATGAGCAAGATGTTCATCTCTGGGCCACCATTAGGTGCCCTACTCGCAGCCCTGGACCCCTCTCAGATTGCTGAGCACCTCCAGCTGCAACCCCCGTGGCACTGGCAGTGGGGCCATGAGACCAGCAGCTCCTGCATGGGGCTCTGGTCTCTCATTTCCTCACCAAATAAGAAGCACACCAGGGAAACAGGGCGACTCCAAGTAACCCAACAGTGGGACGAGCAGGTGTCAGAGCTGCCAAACAGTTACATGTGCTGCTGGGCAAAAGAAAGCACACACTGAAGCACTCACAGGATTGACACCCTTAATGTTCCCCACCTTTAGAGTTACCTGGCACTTGGGGCAAAGCTGAAGCTGATGGTGAGCAGACCTTGGCATCCTCAGGGAGGCAGGTAGCCTCAGAGAAGCAGTTCCATGTTTGGTGGGAGAACAATCCCTCATCCCTTCCTGCAGGGAGGGTGTTGGCAGCTCTGGTGTAAGGGCAAGCGAGCCTGGCTGGCTGGCTCTTGGGGGCTGGAAACAAAGCCCCACTCAGACAGACACTCCTGAATACATCAAGAAATGTTTCCTTCCAGCCTAATCGTTTCTAATCCCATCTGCAACCTAATTATTAAAAACCTTCACAACTCAAGAGCTGTAAATGCTGCGCCAGGCAGGCGTCCCCAGCAGTAGTGCCAGGCTGTATTTCCAGGAAGCAAATCACACCCTCAAACCCTGAGCTCTTTTCTTTAAGAAACACATGAATGCTCTCACTGTGGCACAAAGGAGGAGTAGAAATACCCAAGAAATATTAAGGACTCATTTGTTATTATGCCACTGCACAATGAACAGAGCCACTGTTCCCCACCTGGGCTAACACTGCCTTTCAGAAAACACAGAGTGCTTTTCCCCATCTGTCATTTAAAAAATGTCAAGACCAAGGCTGCTGGAGCAGTTCAGAAAATAAAATACAATAAAATAAAGCAGCTAACAGATTGTTCAGAAGGTTTTCACACTTGGTCTGTAAACGCTCTTTTATTTAATAAAAATAATCATCCATTATAGCAACTTCTGCTTGTGGTTTGGTTGGGTTTTTTTTTTTTTTTTTTTTTACATTAAAGCACAGTTTATTTGCTTTCCTCACTTCTTGAGGATTCAGTTCTGAAAATGCAAGTGAATGTAAACATTGCTCTCCAGGTCCCAAGATGCATCTGAGGACCCTTGGAGTTGATTACCAAGTCAAAAGAGAGAGCAAAATCAACAGAACACTTCTCAAAAGTAAAAACAGATTTTTAAAGTCTCTTCCATATGACTCCAGAGAAGGCAAATTCATCTTACACATGAAACTTACACAAACTTTGCTTTCTCCAAACAATTTCTATGACTTGTATTTGACAAAGTTGTTTTCATAACATTAAAAGACTTGCAGACTCATTTCTTGTTAGAAATAAAAAGCTTTTCCTATAAATGTTCTCCAGAAATTTATTCATGGCACAAGGATGTTAGATTTGTTCTGTCCATTTTTGTTTTGGTTTGGGTTTTTTTGTTGTTGTTGTTGGGTTTTTTTAGCAGAAAGAGCTGAAAGCCATTTCAGGAAAGAGTGTAAAAGCAGTATTAACTCTCTCCTGCTGCAATCTCACAATATTTACACATACATTTAAAAAAGAAAAAAAAAAAAAAAAAAGCTGAGTTACACTATAAAACACTGGAAAAAATGTCTGTTAGGTTTTCCACTTCAGAGTTTTGCCCTGTATAAGACTTAAAGAGGGATGCTTTAATACGTCCTAGAAAAATCAGACTGGCAGATTAAAAATTGAACTTTTCTCCCTCTAACCGAGAAAGGTGGAACGGCCACCGTGCAGAAACCCCCTCCTCTCTGCAGGAAATCCCACAGGAGTTAAACTACCACAAAGCAACACAGATGAGATAACTTGATATGCAGAGCCCTGTTATTTGCTTTGAAATGTTATCTATTTACAGTTGAGGTGGAGGAAGCGAGCGAGCATCGAACACATTTCGGTGCTGCAGGCTGGTACATTATCAAACAAGATTAACTCGTGGGGAGCTTGGCTGGGTCCCAAGCCTCACGTTGCAGGGGAGATGGTTGCCTGGGACATCCCTGCCTGAACAGCAAAGGCACCGCTCCATCAGGGTCTGCTTTAATGAGTAACGAGACAGCAGTTGCCATCTCAGCTGTATTGTATCACAGGCAACGCAGCAATCAAACAGAAACAGGTATGATATTAAAAAATAACGACAAAAATAGCCAGTCTGGTGAGGTCTGTGATCCTAAGATTTATAGCGAAAATTAAAAAATCACATTGAAAATTCTGGTGATATTATCAAACTGTCAGGTAGGGGATGGCTCTAGTTGTTCAGTGGTTTTGAGAGAGGGGATTTTCAGGGGGTGGGAAGAGAGAGACTTTGAAGGTGTGAAAAATTAAAGCATTCACAGTTTCAAAGCTGCTTGCCTTACAATAATTAAGACATTCAAATTCAAGAATACAATACTGTATTTTACAAGGGGGTCAAAATTCACACATATACAACAGGGGGGAAAAAAAGATACAACAAAATAAAAAAAGCCAACACCTCTGATGTGGCATACTCCCTCTTTGTTGTTCGTCTCACGGAGCTGCACGCTGTTTGTCTTTAAAGAGTCAAACTGAGCAGTCATGAAAATATCCTCTGAGAGATTCTGGCAAAAGAAAAAAAAAAAAAAAGCTAACAAAATAAACCAAGCGAGTCAAAGGCCATCCTCCCCCGGGAAGCCGAATGCCATGGCTCAGACCTCCACTTGCCTGCTGCTGCTCCTCAGTGCTGCTTCCCAGCGCTTCCATAGGCTCCTCTCGGGTTTTAAAGGCTTCCTGCTCACAAGCTAAAGGAAACCATCCCATGCAAGCACAGCCCGAGAGAGACATGCTTTACTCTCCTACAAAGTCTTGATTAGTCCTGCCCACAGCAAAGGGTCCTTCAAACAATCCTTTTCCTCTCTATCCTGCAGAGGATCCTTTTGAAGGCCCGCCTGAAGTCATGGTTGAAAATGGTATAGATGACGGGGTTCAAGGAGCTATTGCAGTAACCAAACCAGAAGAAGAACTTGAAGAGGGTGTCGGGCACAGAGCAGCTCTCACAGACGGCCGTCAGCGTGTAGGTGAAGAAGAAGGGGAACCAGCAGATGACAAAGACCCCAATCACCACTGCGAGCACAAAGGTGAAGCGCTTCTCCCGGTTCTGCCTGCCCCTCCACCGCGACCCTTTGGTGTTCCTCTCCTCCTCCGTCTTCCTGGGCGAACTGTCCCCAGGCTTAATTTGGCTCAGCTTAGTCTTGGTCTTTCCTCTCGACGGTCTCTCTGACTTCTTACACTGGTTGTTCTCCTGGTGCTCAGAGGAAGAGGTCTCCTCCATGTCTATGCCATTGACCTCTCCTTCCTGCCCTCCACTCCCTCCTGCCGCCTTCTCCCCGTTGAGCTGCGCCGTGGCTGGCAGGTCCTCCTTGTCGGTCAAGCCATTCTGCTTCTTCTCAGGGCGCTCTGCCCGCTTGTTTGGCGGTACCCTGGTTCGCCTCTTGGCTATCTGGTAGATGCGCACGTAGACCAGGATCATGATGAGGCAGGGGGCAAAGAAGGAGCCAATGCTAGAAGAGATGATGTACCACTTCTCATCATTGATCTTGCACTCTGCCACCCCCTGGTCAGCCTGCTGCCCGCTCTTCTTCTCGATGGAGATGAGTGGTGGGAAGGAGATGACAGCCGAGATGACCCAGACGATGAAGATGATGCACTTGATGCGGCGTGGGGTCCGCTTGAGGTTGTACTCGATGGCTTGTGTGATGGACCAGTAACGGTCCAGGCTGATGGCACACAGGTGAACAATGGAGGAGGTGCAGAACAGCACATCCAAGGCCAGGTAGATCTCACACCAGACTTTACCGAAGTACCAGTACCCCATCACCTCATTTGCCAGTGAGAAGGGGATGACCAGTGTGGCCACCAGGATGTCAGCCGAGGCTAAGGAAACCAGGAAGAGGTTCTGGGGGGCTTTGAGCGCCCGGCTGGTGAAGACAGCAATAATGACCAGGACGTTGCCGAAGACAGTGAAGAGCATGAGCAAGCCGGCCAGGCTGATGAGGGTGATGGTGGTGTGCAGAGGGTACGGCGTGCCCCAGCCCGGCCCGGCCCCGCTGTCGTTGAAAGTCCCGTTGCTGCCGGGAGGTGGGTAGCCCTCCTCCTCCTCCAGCTGCCGCTGGTACTCCATGGAGGAGAAGAAGTGGCCCCTCTCCGTGAACGGGCGCTCCAGGTTAAACATCAACGCCGGCTTCGCGGACACCCCCGCCCTTCGCCCCGGCTCCACCCGCGCCGCTCCCGGCTCTAAGCCCGGTTCCAAGCCCAGCTCTCCGCGTCCTACTGTGCCGCCGGCCGGGGCGGAGCGGCGCGCCGGGGGCCGGGGGGCTGCGGGCGCCCACCGCGCATGCTGAGCGCTGCCGCCGGGACCCTCCGAGCGCGGCGGGGCGGAGCGGAGCGGGGCCGGGGCTGGGGCTGCAGCCGCCGCGGCTGCTCTGCCTCGCTCGCCGCCGAGCAGCTTTATAGCCCCGGATCGGGCCGGGGCTGCCGCGTCAGCCCCACGTGGGGAGCTGCCCCCGGTGCGCGCACACGCACAGAAGAGCACAGAAGAACACACACTCACACACAGACACACACTCATACACACAGACAGACTCGCACACCGCGCACCCGCGCCCCGACACGGACACCCGCGCCCGCCGCCCCCCGCACACTCCCCTCGCTCAGCTCTCACGCCCGCCCGCTCCGCGCACACACCGCACCCGCTCTCTCAGCGGCCTCGCCTGTATTCGCACCCCGTCTCGCCCCCCGGCACCCCAGCGCACACACACGCACCCCGCGGTGTCCGTCCCACGGTGTCGCCCAGCCCGGCTCCCCGCCCCGCCCGGGGAGAGGAGCGGCCCCGTGGAGCGGTTCCCGCTGCCCGCGGGGATGGCCGTGCGGGGCGCGGTTGGAGGCGACCACCGTGCGGGCGGCTGCGCAACCACCGCGGGAGAGCCCGGGGTGCCCCGAGCCGGGCTGCGAGAGGGGTGAAAGCTGTCCCGTCCCGCGTGTGAGGCGGGGATGCCCACGGGCTCCGCTCCAGGTGCCGGGCATGCGGCCGCGCTCGCTGTAAGCCCCGAGAGCAGCGCCTCCCCACGGCCCCGCGTGTCAGCCAGGCGGGGCTGAGGCGGGGACCCCGCTGGGATGGAGGGGTCCCGCTGGGACGGAGGGACCCCGCGGGACGGGCGGCAGCGGCCCGGGCAGCGCGGCGGGGCAGTGGCACCTGGTGGCCGCGGCGCCTCACTGCACCCCCGGCCCGGGCCGAGCGCCCCGCTCCGCAGCATCCCGCCCCGACGGCAGGGACACGCTGCCCACCGCGGAACGACAGCGCGGCAGAGCAGAAGGGGATGGGGGCAGCCCCCCACTGCCAGATCACCCCCAGCCCGGCTCAGACCCGGCGGAACGGACACCCACGGCGGCCCTCACGCCACAGCACGGGCTCAGCACACTCGTTCCTGGACCACATCCCCGCCTTGGCTCCCCGTTTTCTCTCCCCAAGGGGAGGCAGGCAGCCCTCCCACAGGGTGCCTCACACCTGGAAAGCCTCCCCAGGTGCTCCCCGACAGCACCGGCGTTAGCATCATGCACCTACATTGGCTGCAACAGCAACATGGGAGCTTTGTAACAGCACAGGAGCAATAGTGACGCTCCGGGTATCCCGCCCAGCCCCGGGGCTGCCAGCTCTCAGCCTGCACAGATCACTCACCCAGACTCCAGCCCCGGTGCTCTCGCTCGCAGCCTCTAATGATGCTCACTTGGTGCTCCAGATCCAGGCTGCTCTCAATTAATCGCCGTGCCGAATGCTCGGGCCAATGAACGTATTTCCTCTGCGAGATGGAGGAAGCCCTGTCATCTTTGTCCCTGTGCCACACACCGTGTTATAAGCCAGGCCCAGGAGCAATTACGCCCAAGAGAGGGAGCAGGAATGGGAGAGACGATCAGGGAGCCAGAGAGAACAGCCTCTGGAGCTAACACACAGATGGGAAAATGAGGGGGAATCCCAATGTCTGAGCAAAGGAGAGCAGTACCCACTACATTGGTGTGCCTGGGAAAAGGGCAATCTGCAGAGAGTGACTTATAACCTATAAATTGAACCCAAGACGACTCATATACCCACACAAAACATCCCTATATGAGAGTAAATGCATCGTATAAACACAGACTTCTCTACAAGGATGAAGGGACTCACCTAAGTCTACTCCAAGGCCAGGTGGGAGGTCAAGGAGATGCCAGACTTTGTGAACAACTCCTGCCTTCTGCTGGCTGCAGGGGACTGGTGTGGTCTGCAGGTTGTTCTGTCCAGCAGAGGGTCTTCCCCTCTCTCAGATGTGGGATCTGCATCACCCCTGGCAGAAGCCTCCTTGGTCACTGTCTAGTGGAAGGACTCAGAGAGGGGAGGGTTGCAGGCCATGTCCCACCAGCATGGATGACCCCTTCTGTGATCAGTTTGAGCTCAGCTGTAACACCTGCACTAAGGCCACCAGGCGCTCTCTGAGATGCTTTGTTCCAGACCTGGGCTGGTGCCTTTCTGGAAACATCCTGCCTTCCCCCTATGCCTCCTGCATTCCCCAACACAGGCAGAGCGCCGATTTAAATGACAAAACATGACCAGCTGCCTTGATTTTCCATCCCTTTTTGTAGGTAGACACCTTCAGTCTGCCTGAAGCTAAACCCACCCAACAACGTTGCTCCTAAGCACTGGCATTGCAAAAGCAGGGCTTTGATCAATTCTCTTTGCTGGGACAAAGAGCTCAAGGGGAACACATGAGGCCCAAAGAAGAAAAAAAAAGGGTTTGTTCCAGAAACACTGCTAGAAAGAGAGCTCCCTGCAAGTGGGGAACAGCTGGGATGGCATTGTATTCATCTCAGAGAGAGAAAACCTGCTTCATCAAAGGCACTTTCTTTGCACCACCACCATTGTTGTGCATGTGACATCTCTGTGATTTTATTGACACCAGAAGTGCTCAGTGCTGTCTGCAAAGTGACTCAGTAATGCCAACTCTCCCCTTGATTTTCTCTGCAGGTTACCTCATGGCTCTGCACAATTCTTGAGATGAAAGGTGGTCAGAAACTGCCAGGGCTCGCAAGGACCCTGAAGATCTCACTCGACAACCTGTGGCACCCCCTACTAGACAGTTGTCTTTACAAGTCTATATCATTCTTGATGATAATTTGGAATATTCATAAAGCCTCCCATTCAACTCCCAGAGTCCTGGGATTAGTCAAGAAACTTGAATTTTTAGCCCCTGGAAGACTATAGAGAAAAGCTTCATGGGGGGAAAAAAACCAGCTAGTAAATAACATTTTTATACCAATCCCCTGGCGTTGGCATCCAGATGCTCAATTTTTGGATGCGTGCTGCTGACAGCATTGATGTGAGCTGTTAGGACTCTGCAGTTCAAACTTAGTCAACAAGTGTCTGACAAGACAGCCCAGAAAACAGCCTGTTCTCTGGCAGCATCGCAAAACGAAGAGCTGCAGGAGCCTGCCCTTTCCCCGGAAAGCAGCCTGGCTTCTCAGCAGAGCCCCACGAGGAACCAGGCTCGCCAGACAAGGGGGGATAGCCTGGGTGCGCACTAATGAGTGAGGCTGGAGGCTATCGATCCTCCTCTGATGGCTCCCCCTCCGTCAGCTGCCATCCCGGGAGGGCAGCGATGCCCTTTCCCAGGCGCGGCGGCAAAGCTCGCATTCAAGCACGTGTCCCTCGAGCGCGTCCCCCGCAAACAAACTGACCTTTCTGGCTGGTTTCAGGTCATTAATTAGGCACGCCGCTTCCGTGTTTATACATCTCTTCCGCCCATCAACTCCTGCATCGCTTCCAGCACCGTCTCCATTGGCGCAGGGGGAGCCAGGACCACGCTCCCCTGATGCCTCTCGGGGAGAAGGAGCCGCGAACCGTTCATGCAGTCTCGGAGCTGCTCACAGCATGAAGCAAATCACATATGGAGAGATAATCTCTGGAAAGAATTGCTATGGTAATAAGGCTGCAAAATGTGTGTTTTGAACAAGCAGCCCCAGGAATTGTTTGTTTCCAGAAGAGCAGTGAGATTCTGGCAGGGGAAAGAAAGTAACAAAAACTGCCCAAGGTCTGAGACTTGCTTTTTAGACTGTCTGGTTCAGGCCTGAAGAAGCTAGACAAACCTAAAACTATCTCAAGGAATGGCAGTAGAGACTCCTGGGGGGACCACATGAAAGGGGCAACCACTGAAAGGGGAACAAGGTGCAGAAATTACTGCTCAGCAGAAGCTTTCAAGAACAGCTCTGTGCCAGCTTGGCAAAAGCCACTGAAGAGGGAAGCCTTGGAGCTGTGGGTGCTCTGTGTCAGGAGGTAAACAGCAGTCACAGTTTGCTTTGTATGAGGAGGTTTGCACTGATCTCAGTATTTGCATATCCATGGCAGGAAGCCCTTGTTGCAGCTGTGTATTTTGATCATGCTACTGGGTGTATCTGAATATATCAAAGCAGGGAGTCTTTCAGGAAGATTTGCTTTAGTAACTGTTCAGCTACCCTTGGGAGTAAGGCACTGAAATCCCATGGCTTGTGACACCCTGTGCACTAATGATTGAGTAGACCTTTCACAGCAGCTTCGAGCTGGTCAATTTTCCTGCAGGCCCAGAACAAGCTGGCAGAGATGCACCCAAGTCACATAAAAAAAAAAAAAAGCTTTTCCCCTTTACTGTGTTAACCCCAGGAGGAAAAACACTATAGGAGCTATCAGGGAAGAGGTACAGACGTTCTGCAGGCCAAACCTGGATTTGCTGGGTATATAATGATGCCACTGCAAAATAATACAGCAAGCACACCACCCATTTCCAGGTGGGTGTTTCAAGTGCTGTGATTCCTATTTTCCTTCTATTTTTAAAATTAACTTAAAACTTGGCTGTTGTGGCCACACCTCCAGCTGCTTTAGGACCCCTTCCACACACACATTCAGACCCATAGCCCTTTGTTTCCCCATCCCCTGCTGCATGTGAGAGTTTGGGTTTTGCTCTTTTCACGGATCTCACAGCAATGGCTCCTGCAGAGCCTGTTTTTCAACAGTTTGTCTGGACTCAGCTGCTGGATGTACTTTTCCTAGTTATTTGAATAAACCAGTAGGAAATGGATAGCTGTGGCAGTGGTCTGTGCTAGCACCTAATCCCCCTTGCAAGCAGTGATGCTGCACGGTATCAGATGTTCAGAGGGGAAAGAAAGGAGACACACTGAATATTACCTATGGTGGCAGTTCTTCACTACTCCCATCTGCAGACAGCTGGCTCAAAGCAGCACAAGATGGATCCTTTGTGACCACCTGCTCCTCAGGGGATTTTTTTTTTTTTTTTTTGCAAACAACTTGAAAGCTCTGCTTGCCTTTCCTCTGCCTTTCAGGTTGCCTGCCCTGTTCAGCAGGATTTCAACTACCAGATTTGACTGAACCGCCCTAAACCAACAGCCAAGAGAAACATTTCCGCACTACAGATTATGGCATGGCAGAGTTGAGGTTGAGGCTGAGACCTGGGGACTGTGCTCATGCAAGCTTCTGGTTTATTTATGCAGTATTTTCACTTTTTTTGTTTCTGCCCGTGTCACAGCTGTCTCTGCAACATAAAAATCTTGTTTCAGCAAGACTGGAGGAGTGATGCACAAGAAACCTCGCTGGCCTTGTGCCCCTCAGGCACTTCAATGCCTAGGGGAGAAGAGAGAGAAGCGAGAGAGAAACGTGCATTTTCTTTCTGTAGCACCCACAAGTACATATACACACGTGTTCCTCTGTGCCAAGCACACGTGACTGTATTTTTATGCGGAGCTGTTGTCTTTATTCAGTTCCCTGCCTGGGAATCCTCCCTCCTAGCTGTATCCTGCTGGCCAGAAGTAAACACCAGGGGGCCATCCCTCAGTGCTGGGGAGCAGCTCTGTTCCCCTCTCCAGGTTTCCCATCATGCCAGCTCACAAGATGGATCCCACTGAAATTAGCCAGTATGAGTGGAAATATAGTGGAAAATAAACCAAACCACACCAGTCACTATCACTCCCTCACTTGGGAAACTGGCTCATTGCTCCTCATAAAACCCTTAACCAGACTATGATGGGCTTTCCCATACATAGAGGACCATCTAGCCAAAACACAGTGAAAACATAGCCAAATCCTTCGAGCCCTGGCCAGAGCAAGGGAAACTGATACTGCCCAACCTCTGGCCCTGCTCCCTCTCAGAGGCTGCCCCACACACAGCCTGTGGGCACTCCCTGATCCACTCCGGCACAAAGGCTCCCTCAGCAGCAATGCCCTACTGAGCAGTAACAAAGACAGAAGCACTGCCATGCTCCTGGATCTGCGGCTGGCAGGGCACTGCTCCAGCCAGCTGCAAAGGGAATGGCTGTCCAAGCCTGCACTAGAACAGGTTGCCCAGAGCAGTGGCAGATGCCCCATCCCTGAAAGTGTTGAGGGGCAGGTTGGATGGGGCACTGAGTGACCTGATCTAGTTGAAGATATCCCTGCTCATTGCAGGGGGGTGGACTAGATGACCTTTTAAAGCCCCTTCCAACCCAAATCATTCTATGAAAAGTAGGTAGTCCTGGAAAGTCTCTCCTGCAGAGAGGCACCTAGGACAGCATTCAGAGAGCAGAAAGGTTGGGCACTAAATGAAACCTATCAAGTTTCTGCAGCTCAACAAGTTCATGAGCAGAGTCACTCTATGTTTAAGACAAAATTGAGACTGCCTCACTTCAAAGCATTTAATTTCCCAACTGGGAGTCATTGGTATTCAATTACTCAGCCGAGGAGAAACTCATTTGTTCAAGTCCCACTCCCCAGGGCCCAAACGTGTGTATCTGCCCTTTCCCTCCCCGTTCTTCACCATCTCAGTTGGAGACTGACACAGTAACGCTACCTCTGGGCCAGGGGCTGCCATCAGAAATATTCATTCGATCCCTCTTGCGAAGGCAGAAGTGCCCCAGGTGAGCTGTAACTCTCCAGTCCATCACACATCCCCAGCAAACTCCTCTGGCACAGCCAGGGCAAAGCTCTCAGTGAAGCAAACAGCTCTGAAAAGAAAGGACACAACAGAGAGCAGCCAAGCAGGGACTGTAGTTCCCACCTGCCTGAGTGTGGGTTTCACAGCAGGTTCAGATCATCATGGGAAAGGGGAATCAGATCACCCACCCCCTTTCAAAAACCAGACCAAAGCAAGCTGCTACAGCAGGAGACAGCTCTCCATGCACCCTTGCATCAGGCAGGTTTGCTACCTGTGTCTAACCCAGCTTGCCATGTCTACACTGACGCAGTGTGGCAGCACTGGAGTTAAAAAGATCAAAGAATCACGGTGGCAGCAGCAGTTCTTGAAGGCTGAACTGTATTAAAGGTCCAGGGGATAATTGCCTGAAATTACTGGGTTCCCAGAAAGCAGAGCATGTCAGTGTGGTTTCACAGGGAGTGAGGCTGCAGGGCAGCAAGACTTCCCATGTTTTCCCTTTTTCCTTATTTCACCATCTAGTGGCAAAACCAAGTAACGCTGAGGAGCCATCCAGGAGCTGCAGTGGCTCTGGAAGACCTCACTTTGCATCAGCTCCTCCTAGTCAGACCCACAGCTGCCTCAGCTGGGGACACCGAGGACACAGACAGCACCCAGAGTCCTGCAAGTCCCCCACTTCTAAATCACAGCCCTGTATAAAGACTCCCCTGTACAGGCTGACTCCCATCCCAGATGGCCCACTTTGCCAACCCCATGCTGCTGTGTCCCTGCTGTCCCCCCAGCCCAACTATAACCCACAGGCTCCTGTAACTTTGCCCCCAGGCACCAGTAGCCTCCCTCTCCTCAAAATCCCCCAGCCCCAGCTCCCAAAGGGACAGCAAGCATAGACAGGTACAGAAGATCAGCACTAAGCAGAGCAAACCAGGTCTCCCAGTGATCAAGCCCAGCTGAGCTACGAATGGCACAGGTTGAGCCAAGACCCCAGGAAAAGACATCATGGTGAGCAGAGTCCTTCTGAGTTGAGACTTTTCCTTCCCCCCCCCTCAGCTGAACTGTTAATCAAGGCTGCAGTGGGCAAAACAGAAGGGGTGTTGGAAAGGGACACAAATACCTCCGAGCAAAAACCTTTACTGTGGACTCAGCCGGGTGTTCAAGTGCCTGGAGTGCTGAGCAGAACTTGCCTTCATCAGCTCTCCAAGAGCTGCTTTCTCCCTGGGCTGCCCCTTTGCCACCAGGCCATACCAGAGGGGAGATTTCCAACAAGGCTGGGCTGCCTCCCCATGCCCTGGCCACAATCCACCCACCTGGACATGGCAGGGATATTTGCACGTGACTCTGCTCCGTGGGAAGGAAGGAGAGGGCGCCTGTCTCCGCAGGGGAACATCCCAGGACGGAGAGCTCGAAGAGCGGGTGCAGCCCCCACGGCAGGGCCAGGACCTGCCCCGCATTTGAGTCCGGCTGGTGGATGGTCCAAGACCTTCCTGGCCTGTGTGGGGACAGACAGGTGAGCCAAAAGCACAGAGGAACGTTCATCATCTGGTGAGAACAGGAGGGAGGGCTCTTCTCTCCAAAGCCAGGTTTTCCATCCTCACGGTGATTTAAGTTCTGCATCCATCACTGTTACTGCGCTCATTCCCACACTGCCTACAACACAGATCCCTGTGCAGATTGCATACGGATATTGCAGGCTGCAAGGTACAATCATAGGGATATTACATAGGGATATTGCAGATTGCAAAGTACAACTTTTTTTTTCCCTGAGAGGCTCAAATTAAGTTTAAACATCAGCTTTTGATTTATTGCTTATTCAGCACTGTCAGTTGCTTTTCAGCAATACAAACTAGCTCTCTCCCCAGGAAACATTTATCCTATCTGGGAATTGAGGGTGGTAATGTGTAATCAGGACAAAGCACTTAGAGAATGCAGGCTGAGAGAAGCACTATAATACATCTCCACTTGTGTTTTTTCAACTCTTTTTTCCTTTTCCCTGGAAGCATTCTAGGTACCAAGGGAAATTCCTGCCATACAAAATTCAAGAGCAAAATAATCCATGTCATTCCCTGAAGTGTCACAGAAAACCAAGCATATGTCAACAAGCATTAATCTCTGCTGCTACAAACTCTTCCTTTTTTTTTTTTTTTTCTTCTGAGTTGTTTTCAACCCTGAACAAAGCAATGGCAGCAAATTCTTCTGCCACAACTTAAGTCTTGGCACTCTGATGAAGGATACAGCAGGTCAGTGCACAGGACTGTTAGGAAGCTGCTCCCATCTTCACAAGGCTTGATATCTTTAACACCCTCTGCTACTCCCAGAACAACTGATGGGAGCCAAGCCATTTGCTTGGCACAAAGAAGTGGATACAAAGAGGTGCTTCCACAACGAAGTGGAAATTGCCATCCAGCATTCAAGCACTACCAGAGGCGCAGTCCCAGCGCAATCAGGCACGTACAGAATAACAGCACAACTGAAATCTCAAGGCTTAACAGCACCCTTTCATTCTAGCTAGGCTAAAAATACACCGCCATCCCTCCCCAAATCCTCAGAAAGGCAACTCACTGCTACTGCAGCTGGCTGCAATGGACAGCCCCTCAACACCTTTTTGTCGAGGAGACCTTCCTGGCTGCCCTGCAGGCAGGATGGGTGGGATGCACCACCCACCAGGCTCAGGTGCTACGCAGGAGAGTCCCAGTGTCTCTGAGCACTGGGACACCTCACCAGGCCAGGAAAGTCCTCTTGAGTTGAAGTCCCTGAAGATCATCACTGATTCATCACTACAATCCAATCTCAATTTCTTTTTTTTAAGCAGAGCAAGAGATACGAGTGGTAAAAAGTAACTGTGGCAACTTTTAACAAATATCTTTAAAAAAATGTAAGTTTTTAAACATTTCTGGGGAATTACATGTCTTTTTGAAATGAGAATGTCATTTTCTCATTAATATTTTAGTAACAATATAATTATGGGAGCATGTGGGTTTTCCTAAAGCAAAAGCAATGAATATTATTAAGCATTACACATATTTCAGAACTCTTTACTGGACTGTTAAGCGCTCTGTGTCACTTCAAAAATTAATACATTCATCCTTATTCCTAAATGGTTTGAAGCACAGATTGGCCACAGAATTGTCATTTAATCAAAATTCATTCCTTTCCGAGTCTTGACATGTATCCCAAGCCAAATCTTTTATCTGGCAAGTACTCAGACATCAATCCCTTCACAGGGACTCTGAGACACCATGTAAAAACCTGGCTGGGCTCTCTAAACAAAGTGTTCAAGGAGCCAACAGAGAAGCTGTACAGCAATGCACAGCTGTGCCATGTGCAGCTGATCCATCTTTTTTATTTCCCTCTTCCAGCCATCTGTTCCCAAATCCTGTTTTTCTCTTGGTGTCTCCATTCTGCAACAGAACTAGAGAAAAGGGGCTCATAACCAATACAAACCAAATTCAGAAGAACTGGCAGGTATTTGAATCAGAAGCCACTGGTCCCACACCACTTTTTGCTCTCCCTGCCCTCCTTCACTTACTTCAGCTCAGGACAGCACGGGAAGCACAAGGGGTGAGATATGTGGCTGCTGGCAAGAGGGAAATCTGACGTAGGAGAAATGGCAGGTAAGAGTGCAAGTGGAGAAGCTGAGATCAGATGTGAGACACTACGAATTAACAGGGAAAAAAAAATCATGCACTGCTAAAGAGGCCCCTCCTTCTCCTGGAGGATTCTGCTACTTCCAAATATGGTTCTGTTCTAAAGTGACATTAACCCTCCCCAAATTTCAAAAAGCTTCTTCAGAGGAAGCAGTGGCCTGGCTCCAGGACCATCCATCTGGTGGAGCCACAGACCCAAGAATCTTGGCTGTGTTCTCCTGCCTGGCAGGCTGTGCCTGGAGCTGCAGCCGGGTGTGGGCTGTAAACTACACCAGCCAGGAGGGTGGCTGGCCCCAGGGTACCAACTACCCTTCATTTTGATCAATTTGTTTTTAGGGAATTGCCTCCAGTGCCTTTCACCCTTTCTAGGCAAACCTCTGGCTCCCTGGTGCAGCTGGGACTCCCACCAGAACCATCCGGCGCTGTGTGATGCGGCTTCTTGGGAGGCTGGAAATGCCCGGCAGGCCTAAAAAGAAATGCTTTTCTTGGAGATGGTTATAAAGCCTGAAATCAGAGCTGCCTTGCTGACCAGCAGCTCCATACCTAGTTGAATTTCTTGCCCGCTGCTGCTCTGGCAAGGATAGACAATTATAACTTCTTAGTTTTAACTTTCCACTCAGTTAACATATTTGGCAAGGGCCAAAAAAAGCTGAAGGGCATCCAAAAACCTTGGGTCATATGGAGAGAAGTTTTACCACACCGTCCTTACCATGGCTACTTTCAAACAACGTTTTAAGATTTCCAAGGGAAAATGTACTTCCATCAAAACTGTCCACACGAAGTTTGGAAATCACTTCAGGCAGCACAGCTGCAATTATGCAGGACAAAATGCAAACCAGCTACTACTAGGTCAAATGAAGCAAGTATCAAACTACAGCAAATTAAGCATTCATTATGAATCTTAACAAAGAAATATTTTACTAATAGAAAGGAAAAAGAGGGTATTGTAGAAAGAGCTTTTAAAAGGGAACACTTGTGTGCAATTTTGCAGACAGCATCTTACTCGGAGGCACTGGGTAGATTGATCTCTAAAGACTCTTAAAAGGTTTTGCAGTAGAAGAAAATAGTTGCAAGGCACAGAGTCAGATCATTAACTGTGGAGCCCAGGCTGCCAGCTGCTCACTCAAATACTCCAGATGGCTCCTCCTCTAAAACATCATCATTTGATCTTGGTAATCAAATTATCTCCCACTCTTACGATCCTAAGTGAGGCAAGGCTTGAGTGAAGAGATGATGTATTTTATTTGACTGAGATGGATTGTGAAAACAAAACAAATTAGCTTTCAGGGCACTCAGCCTCTTCTAGTTGTATCAAATCTAAACATCTCTAGCCCTTTAACACCTTTTTTTCTACCACGGCCATCACACACAGTTCACAGCACCAGCTGTGCCCTATAAAGCTGCCCAGCATCCAGATTTTATAGTGTTTGTACACTAAATGACACAGTGGTACCTAAATCCACAAGTTCCCAGCAGTGGAAAGCACGACCTGTCACTGGAGAGCAGTGCTGGGAGACTCAGTATCCTGAAGCACTTAGGCTGGATTAATTACACAAACATGTAATGTGTTTGTCTCGCCAGAGACACACAAGACACCGTCTGCATATTTTTGAGGCCTTTAGTACAGCCTTAAGGACATAGGGTGGCAGAAATGAGACATTTTCTTCTCTTTTCACTCAGTTAGAGCCAACATGTGTGATTCTTCTGAGATCAGGCTCATCTGGGGATGCTCACTTCAGCCATCTGAACTGAAAGTGGTCACGACCAGCAAGATTCCCCCGTCCAGGGTGGCTGACACTGATTGATGGCAAGATGCCACTGGGGCCAGGAAAGATTGCTTTTCTTTTAACTATGGGAATTTCTCTCCCATATATAAAACAAAACCCAACAAGTGCACTGTCGGTCTCCCAACTTTTCTTCCAAAGAAACCGTAACAATAGAAATTTCCCAGTATTTCCATAAAACATTGGGCTTTCACAGTTTAAAAAGGCCAGCTGAAATATTGAAAAGTCACATCTTCCAAAACAATGCACTCTTACTAGCATGAAGAGAGTATTTTAAATGCTGGCGTTATTTGAACCAGAACACTATGGAAAATTTAATATTGTTTTTCATACCTAGTTACAAGAGCTGATGGAAGTCAGTTATAGCTAATCAGAGGAAACAATTCATTATTGCAGTGGGCGGCCTGCATCTGAAGTATAAACCCCAATCTGATCCTTGCCTAGTGGGATTATTCCCCACTGGAGTTTAGTACTAAACTTTATCACCCACTCAAATTTAATTTTTATAACAGAGTTGTACTTTTATTTCACTAAGCAGAAGTACACAAAGAACAAAAGAGCTTGCTAAAAGCCATGAATTAGGAAAAAAAAAAATCAGAGCTGGGACTAGAAAAGCCACAGAGAAAGGCAGCAAGAATCATCATGGAACAGAAGAGGTTTCATTTGAAGAGAAGCTAAAAAACTAGAACTTCGTGACTTGGAGAAAAAAATCTTCAAGAGTGGTAAAAAGCAGATGAACAGGAAAAAGACTGTTCATAAAATTCTCAGAATACAAGAACTAGGAGTCACCAAATGAAATAAGGTGATATGGTTCGAAACAAACAAAAGGAAGCACTTTTTCACCCAGCACATAATTATATTGTAGAATTATTAGACACAGGATGTTGCAGAGGCCAGAAATACAAAGAAATTTAGAATTAAAAAAAAAAAAAAAAAAAAAAAAAAAAAAAAAAAAAAAAAAAAAAAAAAAAAAAAAAGGAAAAAAGGAAAAACAACGTTTCTTCTGTGAATTTGCCTAATCTATCATGGGCTACTAAATGCAGCAATGCAGATGCCGTTTCCTTTTTGCAAGCCCTTCAGACTGTGCTGGGTGAGGTCTGGAGCAGTACAAACGAGGAACTGCACGTCCCTGTTCCGTACATCTGCTACTCAGCCTTGTCAGGCAGGGCAGGGATGGCACGTGGCAAAGCATCACAGCACAGGACAGCCACTCTTGAGAGGAGATTGGCTTGGTTTCAGATTGGCTTGGTTACAGACCATTAGGTAGGTTGCTCAGACCTGATTTTAACCAGTAGAGATCTGATGAAAGGACAGGAGCACTCACATTACTGCACGAGTTACTGCTCCACGCTAAGTAAGATTGCAGCTTTTTCAATCTATAGCCCTCCCCTGCCTCATCCTACCCGAACTGCTGAGGTCCTTCCATTCCAACTGCAAAGGATACTGGCTGGTTTTTTTTGTTTGTTTGTAGGACATGACGTGAGCGTGACCTTCTTGAAACAGCGTCTGTAGTGATGAGCCTTACAGAGCTGAAAGACATCAGTTTAGATTGGTGTCATAGCAGCTTGGAAATCTTGCCTTTCATTAAACCAGAAGATTAAATGCCGGTGTCTGTCTTTTAGGCACCACAATTCCGTATCTACTTTAATTTTGTTGCTGTTGAAATGCATTTTGCACTAAAATGCAAAATTTAATTTCCCTTTCAGAGAGAAACTGTGGGGTTTATTTTACTGCATGCCCTACTATACTGTAACAAAAGGAATGTAAAAGTTTTTACCAACATTTGCTTTATAAGTGTCCAGTCTACATGACTGTGAGTAAAGCAGAAACTATCATCCAACTTTTGAAGTTTCTTGTAATTGCTCTATATGAAAAATCTGTATTTTGAGATCTTTTAAACAGTGGTAAGTATATAATGAGAAAGTAGTTCTTGATAATTTGAGGTGCAAAAGTATGACTTACATCCACGTTAGTGTCAGACTAGAAAACTTCCAAAAGACTCAGTGGCAGCTTATTTACAAATATACTATTTATAATGAATGCATTGATACAGAATGACTCTTATAAAAAAGCAAGGCAATCTTTTATATAGACATAACAATCAACATTACAATAATTCAGATTAAAAGTACATTTTTATAGACTGTTTACACTCTTGCTTAGCTTTTAACCACAAAATTAGTGTGGTCTGGTATTTTTCCACAGCAAAGGTCCTGTGCAGTCCTGGTTAAGACCTAAATCAGAATTAAAAAACCATAATTTTTTGATATTTGCTAATGTAAAAACAAAACCCATTTGTAGATACTGTCATTTGTTTATAATCGTCCTTACTGTGCCTTGAAGTTTCTGTTGTGCAAATTACTGCCAACTGCACATTTCTAACTAGAAGCTGTCCTGGCATGTCCATTGATACAACTGAGGTGTGAAACATGAAAAATCTTAGTTGCATCCAGATATGAAAAGTCTCCTGATATGGATTTGTGCTGATTCAGAAATTTAATTTATTTGGGGGTTTAAAAAAAAAAAAAAAAAAGGAGTGGGAATAACCTCTCAACATTTTCTAATTGTTAAATAAAAGATATTCTTCAAACTCCCAGGATTAAAGGTGACACAATGGGTTTAAGCCACAAACCAGAGAGACAATCTAAGTACTACTTGTCTAAATCATGTACATGGGCAAACACAACCTTCAAGAAGTCTACACATGCATGTTCCTCACCTAGAAAAAACCTAAATCATAGAGAGGCACTGAAGCAAATATTCTACAACCCAAATCTCTTTCTAAAAAGGGTGCATGAAGGTCACATTTCCATTGGCATCTGCCAAACTGAAAAGTCCCAATTGCACAACCGTGTGACCCAACTTTACAAGCAGCATTTCCACTGCATTAATACTTGACAACTTTGGTGACAAACTAAAATACAAGACAACGAGAGACACAACTTTAGGGGTTTATAGTAAAACATTCTTGAAAAGAATTATCAAACATCTTCCTATTTAGTAAATTAAAATTCAATATGTAACCAACATGAGTCACAACAGCAATTACTCCTTCTTTTCATTATTTAGCAAATCTCTGACCTGCTCTATACCTTACCAGACTTCCATAATGCTATACAGTCTATAGTAGTTTAGCTTGTTTAATCAAGGCATGAGTCAGGATAGTGTCTTTATGGGGCATGTGTATGTATGTACATAGGCACAGACACATACAAAACTGATGTTTTGTCTATGGACAAGCAATCAAGGTCATGATTTTCACCCAAAGTAAAGATTGTCACATTTTTCAATAACAATTCTAAATTACTTCCCCCAGTATGGCAAGGGGGATAAATATCTGAGTACCTGTTTTCAATACTTGTTTTCAAAGATGCTGTAAATAATTAATTTCTCCACCTTCTCTATGCTTTCATACATCTATGGATACACAAATACATTTTTGTATGTATGTATACATACCCTTGTCAGAGTGAAGATCTTTCCATTCATACTTTAACTGCTATGGGCAAAAGAAATTCTTAAACATGTATAAGCCAGTATGTGTGTCCAACTGAATGTCACCAGGCACTAAATACAATTTAGAAACTATAGCTGTTAACAATCCAACATCCTGGGAAATGTAAAAAGTCTGTTATGTCAGGATGTAAGACTGTTTTGAATGATCAAACCATGTGGATTTATATGGATCTATGTACAGATTTGGATATAAATCCATGTATGTACTTATATGTCTTCCCAATCCTTGCCAGATTTTCAATACTTAAAATTAATTTAAAATTAAAGCGTAATTTTAAAGAACTGTTCTTCTGAGTTGATTTTCCCTGTACCAAAACTTCTCTCACACTGCTTTTATTCAAATCTCTCTTGAGACACTGCAAAAATAAGCACTCACCTCAAAGTGTGTAAAATTAAGCTCCTAAAACAGGTATGGCATTGCAACAACCATACTAATACAAATTAAGTTTGAAAAAATATCCTGTTTTTAATATAGTAATGAATTAAAACATAGCTTTATTTATTCCTATAAGTGTTTTGAAAAGAATAGTTTGTTTTTAAGCGAGTGTAACGAGCAATATTTTGGTAACCAACTTCTCCACAAGGATGTATGTGAGAGAGGGTCAGCTCCAATCATACAGTCATTAACCATGTACCTTTACAAGGTGAATAATCAATGTATTTACAAACTAAACAAATTCAATCCCCTCAACTCTTATAAAAATGGGATTGAGGAGCAGACAGGGAATGAGACCAAGACGCTTGAAAACACAAGGGGTCGCCACTTTTGTTTCAAGGAACCATATTAATCAAACCAACCCTAGTGACCTGAGGGCACAAATACGGACTTAGCAGTATATTCAGAAGTTAGATTACAGTCTTGATACTAAGCACTTCAGCATCTTCATATTTTAACACCTTAATGCTGAGAAAGACTAACCCAGGCAGAACTGTAAGGAACTAGCCTTTTATAAACTAAAGTCTAAACTGAAAAGCTACAGTAGATGTAAAAAAAAAAAGTGTGGGGGGAGGGAACAGACACAGAGTGTGTGAGAAATAGACATTACTTAGTAAAATCCAGTGACATCTACAATTCTTTTACAGCATGTTTAAGCCCTCTAAGGTTTTATATCTCCACCTGCCTTCCATTTAAACTTACTTCTTGTTAATGAAAATATGTACGACAAAACAAAATGAAAATAGATCAAAGGAATACATCTAAATAATCACACCTGAAAGCCAGAAGTAATATTCCCAAACTTCTGCACGTGAAACAGATTTCCCATGGCATCGATGGATTTGATTTTGTGCAAAAGGTACAGTCCTCTAAGTCACACTACGCCAGCAGCAATTCCAATGAGTATAAACCGAACAGTTCTTGGGGAATCGTGGAATGCAACCACCTCGAGTTCCTACCCTCCTGAAAAAGGACAACAGAAGGCCCTACCAATGCAGCAATAGCGTAAATCTCCCTGACGCATCTTCTGCCTTTTAAACGACCGAGAAATTCACGATAAAATGTCCACCACTTACAGTGTTTCTCTTGAGCTACCGACATCTCTGCACAAATGAAAAAGGTGCCTCTTTTTTAATAGATCGGTTTAATACTGAAACAGACAGGATGAAGTTAAAAAAGAATAATCAAGATACTGAACTGAATATTTTGAAGCAAGTGCCCCAGCTGTGGGGAAAAGTGCATTTAGTTCAGCAGCAAAACAGCACAGTGTGAAGATATTGTGCTTGGACACAGAAGTTCCGTAATGGAAGGAGGTACAAGGCAAGTCAAGATATAAAACCATAGTACATTGTTAACCAACCTTAAAACTTACATATATTGCAGTGTTTAAAAGTAAGACACATTCATTTATTGTACAAGGTCTAGGGAATCCTTAAAATTGCCTGTTGTAGTTTACGACTCAACATTGTAATAAAAATGTACATATATATTATTTCCTTGTCACTTAACTGTACTGTTAGACCTCATGGACTTGTTACTTCACACAATGAAAACCGCTCTTCACTGAGAATAGTCGACGTTTTTACCAATCTGGAAAGGTTTACTTTGTGCTAGAAAAGACCAACCGCAAAAGGCTCAGTTCAGATATGTTATGCCTGCAACTGATAACTCAGGGAAGCAAGACTTAAAGGAATTCAAGCTTTTTTTTTTTTTTTTCTTTTCGTTTTGACTGCATCCTTTTCACCTGCCAGTTGTTCTGATGAGTATGTTTTTAGTATACAAACAGGTTGATAAAAATTCATCAGCAGAGGCATATAAATTCTAGATATGATTGATTAAAACAGAGCAAATCAGAATAAAACAAGATCCAGTGATTTACTCTGACTGTAAACAATATAAAAACACCATTTGCTTCAAATCTCAAAATAAGTTAAAAGAAAATCCCAACCTTAGGGTACATGACCCTTTCAGGTTTTGACACAAAAAAAAAAAGGGGGGGGGGAGAGAACAGAAAAGTTCATTATATAAAGGTTATACATTTCTCTTAACTGAAAGTAAATCTAAGCAAAACTGGTTTTGTCCCTTAAATTTAAAATTTGAGTTCATTGGCAATTGCTTTAAATGAACTGGCAATTTCAGATTATTCAGACAACTTCCATCAAGTTCAGCAAAGAAAACTTAGACAAGCATTTTTACAGAATAAAAAAAATCTAAATGGCTATGATTCCTCTATTAGCAGAAACACATAATGCAGTCTTAAATTTGCCTTTTTATATTATTTATATATTTATATATATATATATAATATAATATAAACCACATATATTATATTATATATACATATACAGACAATTACAACATTAATGCAGTTTGTATTTTGTACAGTGTATTGGACAATTCAATTAGCATCAGACCATGGCACGATATGGTCCCTGCATTTTTAGGAACTGAATGATGAAAGAGGGTCCTCCTGCAACAATCTGAGGTGGAAGGTGGCTGAGCGGGCAGTTCTCAATACTCATTATTGACAGTTTGCTGCAAAGAGCCAGCTCAAAGGGAAGGCTGTGCAGATTGGGGTTGTCATTCAAATACAGTTCTTCCAGATTCTCCAGTGTACCTGGTTAAAATAAAATAATAAATGCTAGTATCTTTTTTACTCATGCAGTTTATAACTTTTAGACAGAGGCTCTGAGTCCACTTGAAGATTCTTTCTTATACAGAATACTGAGTCACTCACTCATCCAGACCCCTGTTTTCAAGCACAGTAATTTCTGGTAACTGGTACCTAAGCAAGAACCAATTTGCTTTACTTTCCCTGTAAAAATATCCATTACTGCATCTCTTTTAGATAATAAGCAAATATAGAGTATAAGAGAACTGAGAGGGGCTTCACCATAACCATTCAGTCGAGCTACGCAATCGCAAGCAACACTGAACAGCTATTTAGTCCAAAGGACTTAGAAAATACTTATACCATACAGTATCTATTATCTCTTTAAAAAACAACTATGTCATACCTTTTATGTAAATAGAAGCCATACATTAAAGACCTGAAGCTGTAACTCTCATGTTTCACAGGAAGAAAGCAGGAGTGTTCTCTGCATAGCAGTGAATTTATTAAATGGAACAAACAAGTGTGAAAATTTTTTCCTGAACTGAAATTTTACAACCTGCCTCTACTACGGATACTGCAATACAGATTAGCCAGAAGCTGGAAAACAGAGCAATTTCCTCATTCTTAAGTCTTCCATTCCTCCTTTGAAAAACACAGAAGTTCTCCTTAAAACATTTTCCAATCTTATATACCATAAACATCTCCTGTAACCTAAAAGACTCTTTAATCTTTCACAAAAGAAAGCAGTAGCCAGGAGTCGTAGCATGGAAAACGCACAAAAAGGAAAAGCTATAGAAAAAATAATGAGAAATAGTTGATAACATGATACATGAAGCAGTCACATCTGAAAATAGTTAACTATTCTCTAATCTTTGAAGACAACAAACTTTAATAATGAAACTGTACTCCTAGAATAGTATTTAAAATGTGCTTACTGATTTTAATTCCATAGTTCATTTTCACGGTATCCAAAATCTCTCCACTAACTTATGAACTACATTACAAAGCTTCAGGTTTAGATAGCTTTAGGCTTTTCTCACATTTAGGCACATACAAGATGAGCAGAAACTGTAATGGTTCTTCACTAAAGATGCTGGGACAGACAGACATCTGCACATCACTGTTTCTGACCACACTGTGCTTTGTGTAGCTTGCCCCATCATTTTTTCCTCCAGAATAAGCTTAACTATAAGATTTGAACATCTATTTGATGCTCAGAATCATGCTCTGGACATATATCCTGGACACTAATTACAAAACAAATGTGGGCTCTCAGTTTTAGATGCTCTGAAACCATCTAGTCTGAATATCTCAGGTAGACCAAACAAAAAAAAATCCTATTCCTTCCTTTCTTTCTGTAGATTTCCTCTTATTACCTCATCGAGGTGAAGAACAATATGATGGCCTATAAACAAAAGCATGTGCAGAGGTACTTCCAGCAGAAACATTTGCTTCAGCTGTCTACACCTGACATAAGGGGTTTGTTTACACCATGGCATTAGAGCAGGATCAGTGCATTTCCTTTCTCTTTCCAAGAATAGATTCATGAAGTTGAGTGATGGTTAATACACAAATTGTGGGAGAATTTGGACAGAAAAGGAATACATTACAAGTTAGTGTGTGTTCAGCAGCTTTCTGCAGCAGAACTGAAAAAAACAGAGCAACCTTTTCACTGCAGTTCAGCAAGACAAAGATCATACACTCCAGTGCTGCTCCTGTGGCCCATGCTTCACATCAGGTTGTGCATATTTAGAAGTTTCAAATTAATTCTGTGGCTTTTATTTATGAGCAGTGTAGATGCCTATCACAAGTGCTTTGGCTCAGGCATGCTGCACCAAACCAGAAAAAGGGATCTTACCAATTTCCTCAGGAAGATGTGTGAGAAGATTCTCTCCGAGCCCAAGGTGCGTCAGATTGGTAAGGTGACCGATACCTCTGGGAAGGGTGGTCAGCTGATTGTTAGTCAGAACCAATTTCTAAGGGAAAAACACATTTATAAAAATTACCTTAAGGGCTTTTGCTTGGAATGACAGCAAGTAACAAGCTATAAAGCTGATAAATGGATGGGTTCTACTCTCCTGCACTTGCACGAGAAAAATTTCAACCATTCAACATCATTTCAAAGCTCTATTAGGCATCGCTAAACATAAAAATAAAATAGTGCATAATAAACCACACACCTGAGCATAAAAGATTTCATGAGCATGACTGAAATCAGGGGCTATTCCTGTGGTGGTACTGTAGGTGTGGTACAACGGTGAAAAGCTTCAAAAATTGTTTGTTCAATATTAACTAATGAAGCTGTGGAACAATTAGTGGGGACTAATTGTGGGTGAAGCTGCACAAGATTCTGAACTTTTGGTTCTAAGTCCAGTCTCAAATAGCTGTAATTAAATCAGCATGGTGTAAATAAAGGACATAAGATGTTTATCACGACCAATTATTGTTTCACCTGCAGATCCTTGAGGTAAGCTATTTCATTTGGCAAGGATTCCAGTTTGTTTTCCTCTAGATCTAACTCTCGGAGTTTCCGCAGATTTCCAATTCCATGGGGAAGTTTCTTTAGGAGATTGTTGGACAAGATAAGAACCTCAAAAAAAAAAAAAAACCCCACACAGAATTTCAGCAACGTAGTAAGTAAGTAACAGGTTAAGACACAATCTTTTTATATTTTCAAGCAATGAAATCCAAGATTAGTCTACACATACATTATACGGAAGTAATGAAAATTTTAAAACAAACAAAAATCAAACCAAACAAAACCTACAAACAAACAAAAAAAACAACCAAAAAAGCCCCCAATCAACAACAAGTCAGTAATTTAACATAATTTTTTTAAAGTCTTTATTGATACAAATACATTTAGGGCATACTTCTTTCAAATATTGTTATGCATAATAATAAATGCAAAGCAAAAAACAAAAAAGACCTTATTTCTTCAAATGACCAAAGAAAAACAACTTCTTCCTGGACTTGCCTATCATTTTGTTATGCTTCCCTATAGCTATCTCATAATCATGTTTTACATTACTTGCTGTGCTTGCCAAGTCCTCCTTAAAAAGCTTAGTACTTCCTCTTCTCCCCATGACCCTTTGGTTAGGAGCAGCAGCAAATAAACATACAGAAGGAAGGACCTAAGCGTAACATCAGCACAACACAGGTACCCACTGCCTTTCCAGAACAGTCTCCTATCACACACCCACCCCTACTACAATGCTATCCTCTTGTTTTTATCCTCCTTTTTTTATCCTCTTTTTTTTATCCTCCTTGAATTATAAATACCTCAGGTTCAAGAAATGTATTCCTATTTACAGCGTCAATTAACAGAGTTATTCATTATTCCACAGGCAAGTTAACAGGGGGTTACACTAATATACCATTTTTTCTCCCAAGAAGTCCTGCAGTTCTTAGAAGTAACCAAGCCTCAGCACAGCAAGTAATCAGGTAATTAATTACTGATAAACCAATGCTAATATCTAGTTATTTAAGAAGGCACATCGAAACACGAGCATGTGAAAGGGCAGCCAGTGTGGACCCTGGTCCCAGCCACACACAGCCAGCCAAGGTTGTAAATGCCTGTCCCAACTCTCACTGGCTTCACGTAACATGAAAACACCAAAGGCAGGAACACAACAGAAACAAGGTTCAAATCAAAGCGAAAATCAAAATGAAAAAAAGCCAAAGCATTAGCACAAGCAGCATTTCGGTGACCTTCCTTTATGCACTACGATATACACAGAATGGTAAGAATAGTAATGTCTTAATCACGTACAAGAAACAAAGGCAGGAACAGAAAATATTACCTACGTGCAAAGCAGCTGACTTAGCACTGCTGTGGGAACCTTCCCTTTTGTGTAAACACTGCCCAAATAGCTCTTTGTATTTGGTTCTTTAATTACAGTGGCAATGGATCTGCAGACCATGCAGTTCTCCAGCTTCAGCAGCAGACAGACCACCAGCAAATCCAGTTGTTAGGTTACTAACTTCCCAGTCACATCAACCACAGCCTTAACTTAAAAGGGAACTCGGCCATTAAATAGCTGTTACTCTGTCATATAATTTTTCCCCAAACTACAGGAATAATTAAACATTTACAGCAGAAGTCACACTGGAAATTCACAATCTCAAACATGCCATTTGTTATTGTTCTTTACCAGACTTTTCCCAGCAACTCATGGAGACTACAAAGTCCCCTCAACTGCCCAAACAAGTACCTCTACCTTTATGTCCCTCCAAGGCAATTAATTTGTCTCTGCTGATGGTACCTTGGGAAACAGGATGAGGGGACACAACAGGTGTAGTTCACAGCTTCAAGCTACAAGCTCTTCCCTCTCAAAGGCTGAGAATTCCCACCTGGCTGCCTACAAGGTTCAAAGCACCACATTCGAGACACGGATTGTCTTGAATCTGGCTGTAGACTATTTCATTATGTTTTTCTGATCCCTGCTGCTTCCATGCTGGTCTCCAGGAACTGAACCAAGTTCAGTGCCCTTGCATTTACAAAACTAACTTTCTGTTGAGGAAGATTTTCTTTCTACATAGCTAAAAATATATCTGTGCTTAGTTGTTTATGCACAGACACTCATCTAGAGCTTAAAGAACAACATTCAAAAAGCTGTTGATGACAGCCATAAACACATGCAACAGCAGATTAAGTAGCACACATACACATTTATTTGGTTTTATTTGACCCAAAAGTAATATAACTTAAACCTGAAGCAAAGAATGCCTATTTTGAGAGATTCACTTAGCTGTTAGTTTACACTCTTCTCACCTCAAGAGAAACAAGCCCAGATACATCCTCAGGGATTTTTGTGAGCTGATTAGTCGCTAAGTTCAGTTCTACCATACTAGTCCAAGTCCCGAAGTCCAAGGGGAGAGAGGTCAGCTGATTGTCCTGTGATTCAACATATCAAACACTTAAGGTCTGTGCTTGCAAGAAGTTGGCAAGAGATTTAACAAGCTGCTTACAAAAAGACTTCGTAACAACATAGTCGATAATTAAATCAGAAGAATACATTGATAATTGGCCAGGTTTTTTTTCAAATTCCTCCAAACATAAGCAGTACCAACCTAGAGCTACAAAACTGACTCTCTGTTACTGATATGGACTGAAGTGGAAAAATTAAAAGTACAATATTCTCAAGATTGTATGCATCCCAGTGGTTACAACAATTTTCGTCCTATTTTTGCTGAATACAATGGAGGGTGGGGGGAAAAAAAGAAAGAACAGAAAATCCTCCATAAGTTACAAAGGTGCTATCAGCAATGCTTCAATCCTAAAAATATAGGGAGTTATAAAACAAAAAAACCCAAACAAACCAATGAAAAGAAAAAACAACACCACCAAAAAATACCATCATAATCAACAGACCAAAAAAAACCAAAAACAAACAAACAAACAAACAAAAACTCTCCCCCCACCAAAATAAAACCCTAAACCTAAATGGCTCAGAGTAAAAGCATCTGAAATTAATTTGAACATCTTACTGCTCAACATGTTGCTGTAATACTTGATCTAGACCCGACATAACGTAATCTTTTTAAAAAATGCTCATACAAAGTCCTCATAAACAGGCAAAGTTACAAATGGGTACGTGATAAAAAACAGCCAATGCAAATTGAGACTCCATTTGTGTCAAACTATATTCTAAAACAGTAGCTGAACTTACCTACTGCTCAAACATTTCCTTTTTAAAATAATTTCAGAACTTGAAATAAACCTATTCATAGAAAAACACCATCTCTTTTCCCTACTTCTCTTCACTCTACATAGCACATTTTAAAAGTTCTTTTGCTGTTCTCTGCAACTACTGCCCAAAGTCTCCAAACTTAAGTTTTGAAAAATACATGAAAAAATATTTTACATCATTTTGTTTATAATCTAAACTGTAACAGTGTGTGAGGGAGAAATAAACTTATCTACATGCTTGTGTCCCTCATGAATATTCAAGGACCTTGCAACCAACTTTCTTATTTTCATTGCTCAAACTCAAGCAAATGTGACAAAATCTTAACTAAAAAGCATAAAGACAAAGTAATAACATCTTGATAGTACAATATTTGACTAATACAGAATTGTTTCTGTACGTGACAGCAGCAGCATCTAGTTCAGCGCGATAAATTTATTCCTTATATCATTAGGTCTGCCAGAATTCACGGAGCAGCAAACAGTGTTCCTCATTGATTTTACACAGTAGCATGTTTCTGTGCCTCACCTTCATGTTCAGCTTACTTAATACTTTAGCTCTAGAGAAAATTCCAAAGGGGATTTTATTGATGCGGTTGTGCTCCATATTGAGAGAGTAGATTGTGGAGAACTGGGACGGGCCACCCACAGGATAGGACTGGAAGCAGTTCCTGGCCAGTGTTAAACTAGTCAGTTTGACAAGGCTGGATAAAAGACCCTGTAGAAAGAAGAAAACCACCCAGGAACTTAGGACAGATTTATTTGAATACATCTCACTTCCCTTATGGGTCTAATTAGAAATGTTTTTCCCCCCTCAATTCCATCCCCTAAGTAAATGTTGCAACACACAAACCAGCGTTAAATTTGATAAAACTGCCATCAGCAACAGTCTCTGCTCACAGTCACCAGCCGTTACCTTATTTCCCCCTTCCTCCTTGCAAATTGACAGAAACAAAAAAAAGGAAACATATCACATTTAAAAGCACAAGTTTAGGAGATTTGGGAACTCTTTTGCCCTCTGAAAGAAATCTTTATAATGACACATCGCTACAGGAGTGCAGGGACAGCGTGTCCATCCCGAGCAGCAGTCCCAGCTCGGGCAAATGCTGCCCACCTGCTGCTCACCCAGTTCTGACACCACGGCTGAGAGCGGGGCCCAAAGATGTATCAGCCTCATGCACTGCCTTCCACAACAGGCCTTTGACACTTCCAGTACGAATCTTTAATTTAATAAAAATCCATATGGTGATCACAACTGGTAGAAGTTTCTTGTCAGGCCACAACAGTTTCAGATAATCAGACAGAACAGACAAAAAGAATGGGAATACTTTGAAAATTCCATGTTTTCTTCCTGTTTATAAAATATTCCTAAGTATTTAGTACTCCATCTCCCCCTCCCCCTTAAGAAATGAAAAGCAAGAAGCCTGGAATTACACTGGTTGTCCACTGAATCCAGGAGTTTCATTTCTCTTTGCAATCTAATTAGATTCTGAAATCTCAGCAGTGCATATCTCAGTTTATCTGTTAGGTACGTGCCAAGCACGTTGCTGGAACTGTGGAGATGAATAATGAGATTTAAATTACTGCTGAAGTGCCACCTTTGCTTATTACTACACCAACTTGAATTTGGGCCTATTTGATTAAGTATTACAGAAATTGGAGATTTATGCACGGCATTACATACCATAAATAATGCAACATCTGCAATCAGGAATGAGTGGTAATAAGATAATGATTCCAACCATATTCCTAATGTCAGTATTTCTGGATTGCAATTTGAGTGCTACATTCACTGCAACACATGGATTTGCTGTTTCACCAGGAAAGCTTTGGCTACTTTTATAAATAGTTTATTAACATTAATGTTAATGAATGTAATGAAACAGGATCAAATAGGGACTTGTCTACATGTCATGGCTAAAACTTTAGACACTGGGGACATCTCAGCAAGTATCAGTGAAGCACTTTTCCCTCTACAGACAAAATAATGGATCTTCAAATCAGTATTAATCTAACCTAATCATTAGCTAGTATAATCTTTGATTAAGAAATATTGCCTCTACCTATACTTTAATTAACAGATATTCTTTTTCCTAGGGTTAGGCAGTCCCTGAGCTCTGTTACTAACACACTTTATTGCTCCAAATGGATCTTGGCATTTAAAAAAGCCATTTTTGAAGTCTGCTTGCATACCAAAAAAATATCAAAAATATGTTAGCTAATACACTGTAATAGCCTAGAGTAATTAAACACATTTGAAGAGAAGCAAGAGAGCTTTGGCAGTACAAAGAGAACAATGCTCTTACATCTATGAGAGCTGTGGCAGCGCTGCCTTCTCCCAGCCCATCCTTTTAAGATAAAATATTTATTAGTCATTGTGTCAGCGGCTTCAGCTATGTTTTGAAATTCAGAAATTTCTTCTAAAAGTACAGTTCTTTGTCTTATAGCACAGCATGTTTTATTTTAAACAGATTACAGTATAAACTACGCACTTGTGCAAGGTAGCAGCTTAAGTGTTAACGTATTGTTGGCAAATATACCCGAGGAAGGCAGCACAGTCACAAAGAGGTTTGTACTGCGACTGAACGTATTTTAAAGCAAGTAATCTTCCCTCACATTAGCTTTCTGTAATTATACCATCGTTGTTTTTATAACACCTCTGGGTGGGGTGGGCTAGCTCAGCTCTCATCTTAAAAGCAGCCTGGTTGCTTTCACTCAGTAGCATTTCCTTAAATTACAGTGTTGCCCAAATACTTATTAAATTCCCTGTTTTCAGTCTATCATTGCTGAGTTCAGAAATTTATCTGAAGGAAAGTAGTCACCCACTGCACTTAATTACTAAAAGTATTTTGTCTAACTCCAAATGCATTTTGGGTTTTTTTCTATGTAGTTCCCTAAGCCCATCTTTAGACAACCATTTAATTAATTTTATCCTAGTAATTTATACAACTTTGGAGTGTGGGGATGACAGTTTAGGAAAGCAGTTTGGACCATCATTAAAACCAAAGAGACAATAAACTTTATGTTGTGTCCTGAAATCTTCATTTTAAAAGGTTCTAAAGAAATGGAAAAAATATCCAAAATAAGAAACAATCACATCAATCTTTTTTTCTGTTCTCAGGGCAATTATTTCCAGGCACTAATGCTTCATAAAACAGAAACACTGAGAAACACTTATGTAGCTGACTGGGGGGAACCTGGACTTACTACTTAAGGTTCTCTGAAGAGACAGGACAGCAAATACAATCTCACGTAGCTCTCAGTTTTAACCGAAGTTGTATGACATTAATTCTTCCATGCTACTTTGATTTATCTAATATGTACAGAATTGCAGTGATTCACCTTACACACATGTAGATTAAAACAAGGGGTATTCCCTCAGAGTTAGGATGCAAGACAAAAATCACTTCACATGTTCCACTCCCTTTACAAAACACCGATGCCCTACAGCAGCATTTCCTCCCCAGTCCACTCCTTTTAATTCTCACCTCTGGCAAAGTAGAAATGTTGTTGTTCTCCAAGTTCAGTTCATCAAGTTCACTGCATTTTGCTAAAGACTTCGGAATTGCTGACAGCCTATTGTACCTCAGGCCAAGACGACTTAGACTGGACAGATTTCCTATAGGCAGAAAACAGGTATTAATATATTGTTAGAATCACACAGGGGCAAGGTTTGACTTCTAATTCTTCTGTTGTCTCAAACTCTACATTTCAAAATTTCATATGGTGGAAGGGAATTATTATCCCAAAACAAAGAAATACATGGATTCCAGTGCTTTCCAATGCTGAAGTCAACCGTGCAGAAGTAGACTGTGCACATTAAATATTCTTCTGAAGCTGTGCATAATACAGCAACCAAGCAAGGCTTGTAGAAGTCCTTCTCTACCCTGATCTTTCTACCAACAAAACAGGCTATCATTTTCCAGATGTCCCCAAAATGACTTTTTCCAATTACGGATAGTATCATTCAATGCCATGACTCATATTACCAGAACTTGGGCATGCATCATACAGCTCAGGCCCTGGCAAAACAATTTCCTGTACAGGGGAAAAAAAAAAAACACCAAACCTTTACCATCCTCCAGCAGCAACAAAGTTTTTAAAAAGTGATAAGAAAAAACCCAAAACTTCCAGGTTTTCTGAGCGATACTGAAGGAAAAGTCTGGAGGAAGTTTGCAAAAAACTGGACAATATGCACGTAAAAATATTTTTGAATATTGCCAGGCTGATGGTCCTGGTTGGTATGTCTTTCTGTCAGGGAAAAAAAAAACCTTGAGGGAATTGCAACTTGAAAATTTCCCATCTGAAGCTCCCTTTAGCCCCAGCCTTTACCATCTAAGAAGCGCCACAGACCAAAATCAACTGCTTAAGGATGTTGTTGAACTATAGGGTACTGGGGCATTTAGCTTCTCCTGCAGGTAATAAGACCTTGAACTTCACTGAAAAGTCAGCTGGCAAACAGTACAAAGAAACTTGTCTTCTGGCTCATCCCTACAGTCAGAAAAGGTGTCTGTAATTTGTAACTCGTCTGTAATGTGTAATTCACACCACTGGAGCTTGGGAAAACGTTCACACAATCAGTTCCTTGCAAAACATTTGCTATTTTACACTCACTTTTACAACCACTCATGGCACAACATGTTTGTTCTGCAAATTGAAGTACCAGACAGACACATTAGAAAATAAATATAAGATTTAACAAACAGCAGCATGAATAACCCGAAATAATTTTGAAATATGAAGGATCTTAATATGTACAGTCTAACTACTCATTAAATGAAGGCTGTATTAATGTCTAGGCATATGTACTTACACAAAAGTTATTGGAACACAGCAAAGGAAGAAGTAAATGTAGTGTATGTCTGCTAGACAGAGGAAAATTTTCAATAAAGCAAGTAGCAAAATATCTCTTTCCTGAGCTTGGTCAAAATATACTTTAAAAATGTCCCAACATCAACAAAGAGTTGGGAATGTAGTTAATAAAAACTGGAAATTGAGAATGCTGTATGATTTGCTGTAGTTACAAAAATGAAGAGTCACAAGAGCAGTGAAAATAAAAAAATTAAAACAAAACCAAACTAAACAAACAACCCCCTAAAACAAAAACAAACAAACAAAACCCCATTAAAAACCCAGAAAAACTAACACCCCCTTCCCAAACTACTGGGGGGAGGGGGGAGAGGGGGCCCAAAACCCACAAAAACCCTTGTATAGCACAAAAATTATCTACATCTTACAAAGTAGGAAAGAAAAGAGGATAAATTTTCAGTGCTTATCTGACATTTAGCTAACAAGCGTGGCAACAAATTTTACTTAGTACCATCAGTAAATAAACAAAAGTCAAAAAAGGTAGCGACCCAGCATTACTTAACTAGTAGTATCTCCTATTAGGATTTTTATTTATATTTCAAGTGCTTTTTTTCTATGTAAGTGTACAATTAACTTTTGCAGAAGCAACAAAGAAAGTCCTCACTTAATCAAAAAAAAGCCACATTTAAAATCCAGGACTATCAATATTGTCCAGTACACAAATCTTCATCTTTTCATGTTAAATCCTACAATGTATATACGCACTAAAGAGAATAATTAAGACCTATTCTGATGCTACAATCCACTAGTACAAAGATGCACATTAGTATGTAACTGAGCTAGTTCATGCCATATTTGTGAGATCTGGCATTCCTATAGAAAATAGGCCTCATTTCACACGACAAACATCCCAATTCAAGGCACCAAGATCACTAGGATTTTCCATCCTAGGGATGAACAAATCACATCCTGACTGTATTTCTCTGAATCGTTATTTAATGCTTTACTAAAAGATTAATAGCAAACTTTACACAAAATAAGACATCAACCTACTACTGTTTTTTCACTACTTAAACTTTGAGCTAGATGCTGATCTGGGTTTTTCCAGGCAAAAAGAATGAGCAGGGAAGTAGACAGCATGATGCCAACTGTTGCTTAGCAATACAACATTGCTATGCCAGTTCCCAGATTGCGAGCACAGGTTGTATGTATATGGCTCCCTTCCTACCAGCAATGTGGCATTTCAGAAAAATTAAACAAGGCAGCCATTAGAGAGAGTCAAAATGTACCATAATTTTCCAGGAGAGAATGACACATGCTGGCTATCCTCATGACATTATCAGAAAGGAGGCATAAATAGCAGCTCCCAGTATTTTTTCCTTATCATAAGCAGCATTTCTTAATAGAACTTTATCACTGTTTCTCTACTAGTTATCTTTCTCCTCCATGGGAAAGGCATGCAGAGGCATAACAGAAGACACAACCTGTGTGCACCACATTCCTCATGACTGTTTTACACACCACACTAAATCCAGTCAGTTCCTGAGAACAAAACCAGTAAGATTTCAGTCAAAGCTTCATCAAGTAGCACCTCTCCCACTGCTCCTGGAAGGAGCACCCAGCTGATGGAGGCAGCATGGGCCACCTTCTCATTTCAAGCCAGAATTTATTTATAACCAATTTATTACCATATAATCTTCTGTCAACAAGATTCATACACTTTTATCCTCAGGGTTCATATTCACACCTCATTGGGGATGCAGTGAGAAATCCTTATTTTTTAATCTTCACAAGCTGGACAAGACAAATCTTAGTTTCGTCTTCACAAAACAGGATGACCCTTAGAATTCTTCCCTCTGTTCAGTGTGTTGAACTTTACTTCAAAAACTTTACTTTCTTTTTTTTTAATGAATGCTTGGAACAATGATATTAATACTTTGCTCCATGGTCCACAGGCCAGCTGCTGGTCAGCTGGATAACACAAAGACCAAGTGACAAACTCTGTTTTACAGCAGACACTGTCACAAGTTGCTAAATAGCACACCTTATGCATCAAGTGATCCCATTTACAGCTCCCTGAGCTCAGGGTTACCTAGTTGATACTCATCTTTGGAGCTGCTTTACAGTGCCTGCACTCATCTCCATCATTTCCAGCTCAGCTACTGGTTTCTGAGATGGCACCACATTAGGTACTCTGCTGTCAGGTTAAGGCTAAGAAAACAAGCACAGAAGGAAACAACTGATCATGATCAACTCAGTCAGACTGTCATCAGGATCACTTGCAGATGTACTTTTGTCACTAAAGCCGTACCTCAGCAGCTCCTTTAAAACATCCCCTTGCAGGTAGTGACTCAGAAAACACAGAACTAGATGTTCATCAACATGACAGTTTGATAACCACAAGCCAAAAGCAGCTACGAGCAGGAAAAGCAAAAAGTAAAACCCCTTCCAACTTATTTTCTTAGAGAGCTCATTACAAAAAACCTTGTAAACTCAACTGCCTTATTCATTGGTACTTCTAAAAATAAGATAGTCAAGCCTGACTAAGCCCTAAACTCACACCAGGCCTAAGACAGTCACTGAAAAATTGTTTTAGTTCAACTTCTGGTGTGAACAGTCACTCTTGGGAATCAGGTTTCACACAGACACCTTGTTTCCAGTCCATTTTCTCACCAGCAGAGTACTAACACCCAACAGCAGGTTCCACTTGGCCCAGCTCTCAGGTGTGCAGCAACCTAAGCACAGAATTCACAATCCCTTCACTGGAGTGACTGAATGCCTCTCTCAGGATTAGCTGTTTCATTTACACAGAAATTAATTATAAATATTTGGAAGCATGCAAATCCAGAAACATTAAATCAAACACTACTACTATAAAAGGGACTCCAAATAGATGGTTTAAATTAAATTCTTTATTAAAGGTACCTCAAAAACAATAGTCAAAGGAAAGACAGGTGTTTGAAAATCCCAAAACAAAGAGAAGGCTGGAAATAAAGCAGGAAACCACACTTAAAAAAACACACATTTTGAAAGACCTCCCAAAGTGGTTCACCAAGTAGAAATAACATATCTCTTTTTTGAATATTTCAAAATCAAGAGAAAACAAAATTGGAATGTTGAATAACAAAGAAATACAAATTCCTAATCCAAAGTCCCACCAGTGGTTCTAAGGGGAGTGACAAATGCTCTCCTCTTCTGAGGTTCACCACACCTCTTCCTTTCCCTCCCTTAGTTAAAATAATCCTCCAAATTCCCAATCCTTAGATGAAGGGTCATTACCATTGTGAAATGTTACTGCAGCATTTTTTACATTACTAAATATGGAATAATTAGTCTGTTTCATAGAACTTAGTTCACTGAGCTAGTTTGCTATCGGGATCAGTTGCTTTCTTCTAAATAAACCAAAAGCATCAGCTCAATTAAAAATCTGTTCTCTAGAGAAAACTTCTGCAGGTAGCATTGAAAACGTAAACTGCACTCACAAGAGTTGTGCACATCAAAACTCCATAGGATCATAATCGAAAGTATAAATGAATCTCATCATGCAACAGAAAACTGCAAGAACTTGCTTCACACAACATGGCACTATTATTTCTGATGGTCTAAATTCTATAAATATTCTTAGATTTTGATTTGATTCAACTTGACTCACACTGAGTAGCCACCTACTAAAGAACATGTTTAACGTGACCAAAGGTTACTTCACAGAGCGCCACTCATTTAATTCACTGAGGATCTCCTTTTAACGAAGAGAAACTGCTGGTTTGCATACCAAAGATACCAGGTGTCATTTTTAACAAATAGAAAGTAAGATGTACAGCCAAAAATAATTAAAAGTTGTTTGCCTTTTTTTTTTTAAATTAAACCTACTGTCACTTTAAAAAAACCCGTAAACATACATGAATTAAATTTAATACACCACATGGCATTAATCTTGTAGTGAGAATAATAAAGATGACAATATGAAAGAAAAAGCCCAAAGAACTTCAATGAGTATATTGCAAAGGAAGTGGGGCCCACAGGCCTTAAAAGAATTTCAAATTGTACAGGAGAGACAAGCTAGACGTGGCCAGCTATGGACAAAGATTAAACACTACATTCAAATACTTCAGCAGTGCTCCTAGTCTAAAATAGCTGTGAGTCAGGAGGTGCCTGCACCACACTTTGTACTTGCTCTATACTAGTTTTTCCAGATGTCAGCCATACTCTGTGACAACTCTTTAAGTGTTTTGCAGATTTTTAGGTGAAAGGAGCTGTTGGCATGTTTAATCTAATCTCTTATCAGAAAGCAAACTGGTTCCCCTGATAGCTGTAGAGTAAAACCAAAGGCTTCAGATAAAGTGCTTTAACCTTCAGCTGCATTCCACAAGCAAAGATGAGGGTCTGCCAGTGTCCAACACGGCAAAAGCACTAAGTGACTGGTCCAACAAGACACCCCAAAAGGGATCTCAGTGATCTTGTTGCAGAGGAAAGGAGAACAAAATCACATGATCATCATTCATCTGATCTGGGGGCAACTCCTGCCTAAACTGAAGCCTAGAGGTTTGTATGAGTTTAAACTCGTGTCACCAATCATCATCTGAGAGAGATCAAATCCTTTCTACAGTCCCTACATTCCTAATTTTTAATATGCTCTGACTACAGGCTGATGCTTAGGGGAAACAGTGAATGGTGACAGAAGGGAGGCTGGGAGGGCAAACACTTTTCAGGAAAACTGCAGAAGAGAAGAGAAACCCTCCTGATCATTGCTATCAATTACTAAAGCCAAAGCATGAAATGTAATTATACTCTTCCAAATGCAAAAGTATAGTTAAACACAAAGCAAAATTAGGCTTAATTTTACTGTTTTAGCAGTAAAGTGGCTTTTAGCATATTTTAATTTTTCTTTTCACCCCCTGATATACGAGGCCAGTGTAGGAGGCAGATTCAGACTCACAAATTACCAAGGTCAGCAGGGTCCATCGTTTTTTGCCTTGCTCAAACCAAAGAGCATTATCCTCCCTACACAAATTCTAGGAATTCTCATAAAGATGTTATCTGTTAGAAAGCTATTTAACATGAATTTTAAATTACTCCCTATCACCCCTACTAGTTTAAATGCCATCTGAAGAGAGCAGAGTTCTCTCTATTTTCAGTCTAACAGCGTCATCCAAAGACAAGCCTTCCCTCATTATTTCAAGATTAGGGCTAAAGCGTGACCGTATCAGCAGCCAGTTATTTTCCAGCCCTGATTCAAGACTGTGACATTGCTGACTGCATAAGTGTGAAAGGTGCACACAAGACACTTGTAAAACTTGAGCGAGAAAGGTTCAAGTCCCTGACACGCAACGCACACAACACCTGCACAAGGCTTCAGAGCACAAACTCTTTCAGAAACACTGATGTGTTACTGAAACTGTCTAAGCAATGAAAATTCAACTTTAAATTCATTTAATATGCGTGCATCAAAATGCCTGTAGTTCACAGACCTGCTTGCCTCAATTCTGATGTGTTCCCTTGAATCACTCTTCCCTTGTGCCTTCTTCTCACATAAAGAAAATAAGATCGTAGGCTTTTTCTTTCTGCAGTATACAAATCACTCTGAAAATGCTGAGCTGCAGTTACAATATATCTGTACACACTGGTCTCTGCATCTAATTACCATGTGATGGTACATACATTCACTAAAATAAGCTGTCCCCATCCTAATCTTACCAGGAAGAATATCCAACAAAAACACAAAATAAAAAATATTTTCATAGATACACATTGAATCAATAAACTCAGAATTAATAAGTCAGTAGAAGCTAGCTTGACCTTTAAAGAAAACAATACATATGTATTTAACTGCACTGTCTTTGCATTGGAGATGTATCAATGAAAAAAAAAAAAAGGGAAGTTATAATTAGCTGAAAATGATACAAAAATACAAAAACACTTCATACTGCAACACAGTCAAAAGTAACAGTTGGACCTTATTTTGGGCTATCAATGGAAGTGTTGCGTTTTACTTAAGTCATCCTGCATGCAGTGACACAAAGCAACTGAAATTTATTTTTCATTGGCAGTCTTTTTTTTCTTTTCAAATTACTATTTAAAGTCTTTATGTGAAATTAAAGATTTATATAAATGTAAATCACATTATAAGAGCAGTTTATACCTAACTGGCAATGCAGTAAAAACATTAACCTTTCCCAAGTGAAAGATGTGTTTAATTTTTTAAGTCAGCTCTCCTATATAAAGCAAGTATATAAAATGTATGACACATAAATATACATTTATAATTTTAGCTAATTAAGGAATGTGAGAATTATTGTATGTAGACCAGCATTTCACTTAGTATCTTCCCTCCAGTAAAAAAAAAAAAAAATGCTGCCAAACACCAGATACCAAGAGAAGAACCTAAGGAAAGGGGAAAGGACATCCCAAAACTTCCTCAAGAGCTGGGGGAAGATACAGCAGCGTGTGGCTCAGTGAATTCCCAACCTAAGAATTAAAAATTCAGAATTTCCCAAATGTTATACTTTTCTTCTCCATAACTGCCACATCACCCCGAGAGCTTTTATCATCTACAGCAACCTGTGCAAACACTGAGACCCAGATGTTCCCCACCCATCGCAGTCTCTGCTTTTCACCAGTGTGAGGTCACCAACCCACAGCTTTGCCTCATCCCTGCCTTCCTATCTTGGAGGATGCAGGGAGCAGTCACTTCCCACTTACCCTCTCCTGCCACTTGCGGTTTTCCAGTCAATCTCACTACTTTACAGCTACTAATTCTAGAATTGAAGGTAACAAGAACCAGAAGCTTCTTTCCTTTTGAGCCCACCACGAGAACTAGACAAGGCTTATATTAACAGCAAAATTAGAGTATAACAGTGGGAGCCACTGCTTTCAGAAAAATAAAAGGCTGAGCTTATTGCAATTGCCCAATACTAGCAGAATCCAATTAAAGATGATTCATTAACAGCACAGTCCAAGAACAAACCACAGACAAAGCACTGAACGCTGATCAGATCTCCCAATGTGAGCCTATGGAAAAAGGCTTAATGCTTCAAAGTACGGAGTGTTCACACACCAAAGCTCAAGGTCATGTGCTCAAATGTTAAGAATATGGATATTGCCATGAAAGCTGGAGAAGGAGCCTGTGCACTCTGCTCCATCACAACAGTGGTAATTAACAACATCAAACCCATCAGTCATGTATGAACGTCGCCCCTGAGCACTGAGGGAGTTGCAGGTGCTCGGGCATTTCAGAATAAGACTCCTGTTTTCGCTAAGCCTGCCCAATTTGAAATACCATTTTAAAGCAGTTCCACATTTCTGCAGAAGTATCTTCACTTCTAGGGACTTAGAGCTCTCAACCACATTTTGTACAACCTGAGCTGTACCAATTACATGCATCTGGTTCTGGTCAACAATGCTTCACGTATTATCAACTGTATGTTTAAAAAGCACTCCAGTTCCCTCAGAGGTACACTGGGGATAAACTTGTTAAAAGCCTCGTCTGGAGCACAGTTTCAACCAGCAAGGAAAGGTAAAGCTACTCCACATCATATTTGCTTTTGTGAGAGCTGTGCTTTCAGCTTCTGAGCTGATGTGCCACAGCGAAAGGCAGGAGTGTAGTGCAGTGCTGTAAATATGCCTCTCATTTTCCTAACCATCTCTTAGGAACAGTGCTACATCAGACACTGGAAAGTGTGTCCAGTGACAGAATTTTTTGTGCTTTTAAAGTATAATTTTGGAACATTTACAACTGACTATTCTTTTTCTTATTAAAATGTTTGTTGCCTTAAATGTCCGTGAATATGGAACATTTGACTATAATCAAACTGCACATGTAAACACACAAAACTAGAAAATTACAAAGCAGATGAAGAATCTATTTTTTTTCAAAGCTGTAATTCCTTCTCAATTAGTGTTTCTGCTCTTTTAAGTAAGAAATTGTGAACACATTTGTACAGAATGGTAAAATTAAAAGTTCAAACAGGAAACACTCACAATGCAGTATTTGCAGAACAAAATTATCTAAACTAGCTTGTAATCCTAAGAAACATTTTACTCTATCCAAAATTTGTTTTTTGCCTCAGAAGTCCAATAACTTTAATATAAATTGTATGTTCTTCACCTTCTTTTATAGATCTTTTGGGAATATTAGTGTGCCAGCTAAGTATACAGAGATAAGACACTGTGTAAATAAAAGTAGATAATAATTCCACCACCCATCAAAAGGAAAAAAAATACCACAATACAGGGGGTCACAATCTACAATTAAAACACTAAACAGCTAAGATCCCACTATGATTTTGATTCTAGACTTGAGACTCTTGGAATGTGCTAAGCAGTTCCACAAAGCTCATTTTTCTTACAGGAAGTGATCTAATATAAAAGGTACTTTACAATTTTCAATCAAGAGAAATACAGATATGAATGTATTAAGCCAGTATCTATAAAGCAAGACATTAGGTCACTTCCTGACAACTAATATCTAAAATCGACATTTGTTACTGCATAAAAGTGTGCTTCTACAGCATTAGTTGAAACAAGAACTCGGTATTTTTACAGAGTGGGTATATTGGCTCTGCTACCTCTGTAATCATTGCTGATGCATAATCCCTTCCCTGCCACTCCCCTGCATGTCACCCTCAACGTCCCTTCAGCTCCGGCACATTTCAGTACACTCTGCTAGTCAGAAAACAAGCTTTTTCTTTTTTTTCATTTGGCAGATGCAGAAATCTTTCTGTTGCAAAACCACAGTTAGTCCAGCAGTGACTTTAAGAGGGAGATGAAGGAAGGGGTCCTTTTTGTGGGGAGAAAGAAATAGAGAAGGGCTGTTCGATTTTCAAAGCAGCATGACAAAAGCAACCCCCCAAGAAAAAAAAGAGGCCTCCATCAAAAGGGTATCAGCGGGGGAGGAGGGGACAAACCTGGCAGTAATGGAAAGTCTGGTCCATAACAGGAGGCTCATAGGCTCACAGAACATTAAATATTGATAACGAGCAAATGTACTTGGTCTTTTTTGTCCCTGGTCTGCAACCCCCCAGCAGTCTGACTGAACTGGGGAAACATTAGTAGCACTTATACCGTGAGCATCCTGAAACCTGGAAGCGTGTAAACGCAGCAAGGAAAGCCAGTTGTGCCAAAGACCAGGCAGGTATCCATGAGCAGGGAAGAGAGAAACTGGAGTGAGAGATGGAGAAGCTGGAAAGGCCACCCCACGGCTGCGCACGCAGGCGGCCACGCGCCAGTGACTCGCTGGGTTTTTCTCAGTACTCAAAGTTTCTTGCTGAACAATCCTAACCACAAAGCAGGCTGTAATCTAAAAATCATGCCACAACTTGCTTTAATATGTTGAACCAAAACTGTGATGACTAAGAAATAAAGCCAAGGTTGCTGAACTGGCTACGGCTGCCTTTTCTGCAACATGCATAAATGTAGGCTGATCCTTATCATTTAAGATGGAACTTGAAGTTTTTCCCTTCAGTATTAAATTCTGTTTAAGAACTGCACCTGGCACAAACACTGATTTCTGATTTTAAGTTTTTATTTAAATACTTAACTTTTTCTCAATGTACTTTTTACAAGAGGCATTTTCCAGTGGAGCAAAAACTGAACCAGGGTAAGGTTAATGACACCACAGCTCACTGCTTGTCTCTTGCCCTTATTCAGCTGTCTTTGGTGGTTTGTTGAGCTCTAAAGCATTGATATTCAGCTCAGATAAGCATGTTGAGAGACAGCTACATACATTTAAAAACAAGTAACTTCGAAACACTATGAAGACAATGCAAGGGAAAAACAAAACAAAGGAAATAGGCAAAAATCCAGTCCAACCAGGTATGAATCTGATTCAGTAGAAACCACCTAAGCTTACAAAAACTTTCTGAAGAAATAGGTGAGTGCAAACTATCTTGATTGCATAGTGAGCAATTTTGTATCCATAACAAATTACCTAACTGCCTCTCCTACCCAAAGACCTTGCCCTGTAAGCACAGTCTTGCAGTGTATTACAACTGAGACTTTTTTTGGTCCTCTGAGAAGATCAGTGACTGCCAGTCACTAAGCAACTTAGTAAATTGTACTACTATATGCACAAGAATCAACAACAGTAGTCTCTAATCCCTGACAACAGAAATCTCACATTTGCTTAGAGACTTTTTCCCATAATTAGCAGTTTATCCAGAGAACTTGCTTCCTAAATACGACACGAACACTACAATAAATTTCATGTAAACAACTTTCAATTAGATTTACAAAATAGCTGCAAAAATAAAGGCTGTGCTTATGAACTGCGTAAGTTAGATGCAAATTCCAGATGGAATGGGATCTCCAGAGTTTGAAAATACCATCAATTGAGGAAAAAAGCTTTGTTTCAGTGGATGTATCATCAATTTAAAACTGTGTTCAGGTCAAACTTTCTCAACAAAAAGCAACAGTAACTCCACACTCAATAATTCACTGCTAGAAGAAAAGCTGGAGTGTTGTTAAGTGGTTCCTCATGCTCTGCTCATTCACTTTACTATATGTTCAAGTACATTAATGAGATGTTCAACATTAAATAGTGTTTAACTGATAACATTCACTCTTCTGAGTATGTTCTGGTGACAAAGACAGTTAAAATCATGATGTCCTTGTTTTTTGTCTTTTTTTATCACAGCAGCCATCTTTTTCTGACGTGTTTAAAATTGACTTAGTAAAATAGGAAAAGTCATATTTTGTTGCTTCATCCTATGTCAGATTCTGAAACAGTGTTTAGTTTAGTCCATTATTTCCAGTGTAAGTTGTAAACCTCCTGGACTCTATAGCATTAGAGCATGATAACTTTGTAGACTTGGAAGGATTTTTAGATGTTCTACCAAAGAACATAATACATACATAATTAATTTAAAACATATATGATTTTAGTTCTATTTTTTTAGCCAAAGATGTTAAAACTATCTGCCAAAGCATTACACTTCAACTACGTCTTCAAGCATTTCATTTCTTTATATGCTGTTTTATTACAGAATGAACAAAGAACCAGCAGACATTTATGTATAACCACAGAACACATTAAGAAGTGATGGATTTTTTTCCTTGTACTCTCACTCTTAGACAATTTAAGGTAACATTTAAGGTAAGAAGCACACTTTGCTTTTACTCTCAAGCGTGAAGCTGCCTTAAACTGAACACCACTCTACAGTCACCAACCAAGTACTCATTCTTAAATTTATTCCTCTTATTGAATATTTTGAAATAGTGATTTATTTTCTCTTCTACAGCCTCTACACATACCTATGGTTTCTGGCAGGTCCAAGAGCTCGTTGTGCTGCAAATCAAGGTTGGTGATCTGTGTGCAGCTTCCAATCTCTTCAGGAAGATGTTCAAGCTGATTGTGCGCTACATCCAGCGTTATGAGGTTACACAACTCACCTAAAAGCACATAAGAAAACCAAAACATCAAGGCCTTTAATGCACAGTTCTAGATAATAACCTCCACACAGAGATTAACAGAATCAGACAGACACTGGGATGAGCTGAAAAAAAGCTACTGCTACTACAAAGTTATACATATAAAATAAGGTATTACAGGACCATAGTTTCATCAGTCAGATCTAAAACGTGATCAATAATTTTGAAAAAACTCAGATAAAGCTTTTATAGATTCTCTGAATAAATCTTATTTATTGATTTTCTTCTGACAGTCCAAGTTATGGAATACAAGTACAAAACCTACACCTCACACTTATTTCAGGTTGAATAGAAGTTTAAAACACCACGGAGTAAATGAATTGTATTAAATTTTGAGAAATTAAGATCTGTTTTTATACCAGTAATTACTTTCAGATATAAAATCAACAATTAAGATACATAAAAATTATTTGGCTGACAACCTAGATAATTTAAAGTCCTGAGTGCTATTTTTAATAATTTTTAGTCATCACAAAAAAGGCAACATATGACAAGTAATCTGTAGCAAATGATATATAACAAGTGATCTATAGCAAATAAAGTTTGAAATAAAAGGTTTATCTGCTAAACCTTAAAAAGAGTTTGGATTTGCTTAGAGTTTAGAACTACTTTACACTGAACTGCTTCATTCCTGACATTACCACATAAATTTAAAAACACAGGTAGGCACAACTCTACATACAGTAGTTTCATCTGTTTTAATGACAAACACACTGTGTTCTGAGCAAAAGCTTTCTAGGTTTAAAAAAAAAACCCAAACACTGTGCACAGGAATACAGGTGTATTTTTTCACGTTTTTTGCGTCTGATGGAGGTGAAATTAATGTACATGATTCCAACAGTTTCAACTCTATCCAGTAAAGATGAGGTCACTGCATTGTGTACTAGAGCATGAGTCAGTGAGTAACAAACTTGGAAAAGAAGCTAATTCCTTTTGAGGAGCAAATATTTATTTTTAAGCTTGTGGTGTATCTTTGACACAATCCTTTAAGGATTTTCCCACAGGCCTGCAGGACTAGCTTGGGCAAGTTCTGACGTGTAGAGTCAGATGTGTACCCCTTAGATCAGCAGATAATCACAACTGGTGACTTAATAAAGCATAAAATATTTATGAATTCAGACTCTGTATTGAGTTGCAGGCATTATGTACCACAATACTTACTACATATCACAGAACAAATGTGAAAAGCCAGGAAAAAAGTCAACCTCAACAATTTCATTATTCTGTTTTTCTTAGACTGTTAACATATAACTGAACTTACTTCCTGCATTTATTAACCCAAATTGGGATGTTTTTCTAGAAACTTTGCAAGTGGAAATGTAAAGGTGGTGGTTAAGCAGCTCCTCCATCACTGTGAGTGTTCCCTCTCCTACACCAGCATTCGAGTGATTCCAGGCAACCGGAGCCAAGAGTCAAACAAGCTGTACCCAGCACTGCATAAACCACACAGGTCAATGCCATTAACATGCAGAAGAAAGCACATGCAAGAAAAAATTAAGCAAGAGTTAATGGTCTGTAGCAGGGGCGTCTTTTTATTATTCATGAAAACAAGTGGGTAAAGTATAAGAGGCAATAGATGGAGGAAGAAAAGCTTGAGGAAGACAAACATCCCTCCCTTAAAGCAAACAAACAAAAAAAAAAGAGCCCCACAAAACTTTACTAAGATAACTCCAGAACCTTCAAACACTCCGGGGCAGTAGTTTTCACTTCATGATTGCTGTTTTCATTTGTTTCACTTCAGACCATAACCAATGATGCCAAATTTGAAATATGGCATAAATTTCATTTCATCGCACCAATTTCTCATTTACTTGACTCTTCCCACTCTACATCTGCTGAAGCTGAAGAGATACTTGGGGTTTTGCAGCAACATGTGCTGCACTTCATTTTCCCACCTGCTGAAAACTTTGACAACAGCAAGCTATGTGTTCGAAACAAACATCTTACCAGCTAATTCTGGAGAGGGAAAACAAGAAAAGGGATGTCTACATCTCTTTAGGACAATTGAGGGTAAGTTGACACTTTGGTCTAATTTGGATAGATATACTTAATATTATTACATTAAAAGTGCAGGCTTATTTTAAAAAGAAACACTTGCAAACATTTAATAAAAATTTGGAATGTTAAAATAGATTGAGAACTGCCCAACAAATTTTAGACTCTAAAGCAGAAATCAAGCAAAAGTTAAAGCCCTGTCATGAAATACACTGATTTAAAGAAAGCAAATTCAAAGATATTGTAATAATCAGCTTTTAGTTCACATCGCTCAGTAAGGAATCTTACTCTCGGACATAAGAATACTTATAGTTTGACAGCATTTCACAAAAATGTGTGGGGTTTTTTTCCCTTTATCAGTAGAAGGACAGGGGAGATGAAATGCTGTTGGCACTGAAGTTCCTTTAATGTTTTAACTGGAATCGCTGAAACACAAAACAGAGAGTGCAAGTCAACAAAGAGCACTCGAGGCGCATTTCTCTTGTTGCTGTCCACAACATATGGAAAAAAATCTTACAGCCAATATGCTTAACAAGGTGAAAAATGTTTAGGTCATGTTGCAGAGATCCATCTTCACATGCAAGGGCACAGAGAGGATCAGCTGTGGGAGTGAGAACCTAAATACAGGCTGTCCAAGTATGGGTGAGAGCCATGAGGGTGAGTAAATGGAAAAGCTCTTCATAGCACCTCAGACTGAGGGGCTGGTACTGCATGCAGGGCCTGAACATCTACTGGGAGGTACAAGAAAGAACAACTTGGGATGGTAAGAGTTCTATGGAATATTTAGGGAAGAGGAAGGGAGGAATCAATGTGGTTTAGGAAGCACAAGTGTGGGAAAACAGGGGAATAAGGAAATAAAAGGGTCCAGTCCCTTACACACCAGTGCTGGTCATGCCCTATGGCCAACCAGCACCATCTGCCCTGTCTTCTCAAACTCTCTTTTCCTGGGTGAGAAGCTCCCTGTTATGCATGTACAGAGGTCTGAGTACCAGGAACACTGCAGGTAATACGACCAGCACTACTGAAAACGTCACAGAACGAGGGATGAGAACCCCTCTGGACACGGAGAGGGCGCTGCCAGACCAGCATCTACAGATCAGGGGCAGCTCCTTCCCCACCGACTGACAGCTGGGACTTGTCCCGTGAATGAACACACTGTGCACAGCCCTGCTGCACAACAACAGCTCTGTCAGAAACTACACCAGGATAAACACATGGCAGAAACAATCTATACAACAAATAATGATCTGCAAGAACAAAGAGGCCAAACTGAAGGCCATCTGCATAATGCTCTTCCTAGGAGCCCATGTTCCAGTGAGTGGAAGTGTCCTTCTTATTGTCTGAACAGCAGCAATTGTACTGAAGGAAATGCTTATCCAAAAAAAAAAAAAAAAAAAAAAAAAAAAAAAAAAAAAAAAAAAAAAAAAA